>NC_064809.1:111292497-111592497 GCF_023721935.1 Panthera uncia | reverse complement strand
TTGAAGCTTCATTACTACTGCCTAGATTATTACTCAATATCTGGTCTTTCTCCCCTCCTCAGAGGATAGAGGACAGGGTTGAACATTCCATGCTGCTGATTATGACCCGTCTTTCTGATAACCAGCCCCATCCGAGAGCTATTCTGGAGCCCACCCAGAGTCATCTCATTAGAACAAAAGACATTGCTATCACCCAGGAAATTCCAAGGGATTTAGGAGTTTTGTGTCAGGAACTCAGGTCAAAGACCAAATGTTGGAACAAAAGATGCTCTAAGAACCCCTACTGCTTAGGGGATGACAAGGGTTTTAGGAGCTCTGTGTCAGGACCCAGGGGCAGAAACCAAAATATATATTTCTTATTATTTCACAAGTTCCAACACCATTGTGCAGACTTTAAAAAATGTAATCAAGACTGTTGATATCACCGTAATCTGTAGCAGGACATTGCTAGATGAGAGTGGTTTTCTTCAGCCCCTTCTGGTAATTGTATCCTTTTTCTTTTGGTTGGAATGGGGCTGATTTTCTTTCCCTCTTCCACTCAACACAGAACCAGGGCAGGTCAGTCAGAACAGTTTATCACCAATGTGATTGGTTGGTAGTTGACAAGAATTACCATCCAGCTCAATCAAGACTTTTGCTAGGGTTCCAAGAAGCAGGTACTGCTTGATCTTCAATCACATGCTGTGAAGATGGCGTCAACTGGGCTTTGCTCGTGGCCATACCTGCTACCATTTGGAAACACCTTCTCCAAAGTGAGGTCAACTCAAGGAAAATAAAGCATATGGATGCATGAAGCCAGTTCTAATCCCTTACATTTCCCAGCTGTGACATAAATTCTCCCTTTTAAAGCTGAGGTTGGCTAGGTTTCTATCACAGATATCTAAAAGAGTCTCACTTAACAGAGAGGTAAGATTTAGTCAACAGAAATGGAGATGTTTAGCTTATATGAGACAGCTGGGAGTATATGAGACCCTCCTGCATTTAAACAACTTTTGTGTGGTAATAGTCTTATTCTGGATAGCTTCACACCAGAATTAGGTTGTAATTTAGAGAGAGGCAGATTTTGGCCTTAAATAAATAAACACTTGTAACACTTAGGGCTGTGTCAGAATGAAGATCTGCTCTGTCAGTGTTCAGAAGGCTATATCCTGGAGCAGTAATATGGTGGCAAGAAACTTCTATGCTAACCAAGGATACCTGTGGCTGTGGCCCAGCTCCTGGTCCTCAGGTCTTTAAGGGTGGTGATAATAGGATGAGGGAAGCTCAGGCTCTAGCTTGGGGCAAGCTAAGGGATGTCAGCTGTAGTGTTTTGACCTTCTAAGAGGGGAAAGAGCTGGACTGACATAAGTTGGAGAGGCGCTGCTCGACTGCAGTGGGGGTGGCTTATTCTAAGACTTCAAAGGATATTCAAAGAATATTCTTATTCTAAGAATACAAAATTGTTTTAACATTGGAACATTGTTTTAACATTCTCTCCCCACCCCCCCTTTTTTTAAACTTCAGGGCTTCAGTCTGCAAATTTTTTATTGACCTATTTTTGATTTTACTAATTCTGTCTTCCACTTTTAGTCTACTGTCAAACCCACCCATGAATTCTTAATTTCAGATATTTTATTCATTCAGTTCTAGAACTTCCATTCTTATTTTAATAGATACGATTCTGTGTTACCTTCCTTTTTATTTTTCTCAGCTTTCTACCATTTGGGGGGCACATTTATTATAGCTATTTTAAAGTTTTTGTCTGCTGACTCCAATGTATGGGTCATATGTGGACCTAATTGTATTGCTTTTTTCTTGCTCTTGATTACTAGCCTGTTTTTCATGACTGTTGACATGTCTTGTAGTTTTTTGACTCGGTATCACATACGTAAACACTGAATTTAGTTAATTTTGGTCCACCTCTGTTAGGTGTCTCAAGGATGAGGTCTATGGCATGCTTGTCACAGAGTACTCCTTTCTGTGAAATTTCATTGCCTAAGCATCGCAAGACTGTGGGAAACTTCATAAATGCCTTAGGGAAAAATGGCCATGCATTTAGGGCTTTCTGGATTTCATCTGTAATGCCAGCTCATGTAACTATCAAAACTGGGTTGTTTTTTTTCTCAGCTTCTAGCTGTGTCCCTCTGCCTCTGTCAAGCCAGTCTTCAACTCATGCAAGATTTAGCGTATGTCTCCAGGGAGGAACATAGCTAACAGTCTCAGTTTACATAGAAAGGTCTTTTCGTTTTTTCTAGTATTGCAGCTGAAATGATGCCTCGTTACTAGTTCTGTTAGCTACTTCTGCTGCTACTACCACTACTAGATGAAAGAAATATCTTGGACCCAGTAATTCATAGCAACTTCCCCCAACCACC
This sequence comes from Panthera uncia, assembly GCF_023721935.1. NCBI lineage: Eukaryota > Metazoa > Chordata > Mammalia > Carnivora > Felidae > Panthera > Panthera uncia. The sequence continues at coordinate 111,590,143 of NC_064809.1, read as the reverse complement.
TCCACCCTGAATTCATATAAGGCCCATATATTTCAACCCTTCTAAGTCACTGGGAACTCACAAACAAATGGATATACACATAGCTTTTTGGTATTTAAAAAAAAAAGTCTTCCAGGACCATGCCCTTGCAGGTTATAACAACAACAACAACAACAACAACAACAACAACATAAAAGCAATTTATTGTCCCTGTATTATATTTTAGGTAGTTTTCTAAACCCATTCTCAAAATCCCCAGGAGGAAGGCATTATCATATCCTTGTTTTATAGATGTAGAAATTGAAGTTCCGAGAAGTAAAGTACATTGTCCAAATTGTCACTCAGCTCTCAGCTAATGAACGGCAGAGCTGTAACTCAAACCAGGTCTATCTGACTTCTGCTTCTCTCAGTCGTTGGACTAGTAACATTTGTCAGGAGAAGGACGTTGGAAGTTATAAGTCACAAGGCATAATAATGGCACCTTTGTCATACAGAATGAACCTATTCACACTATGAAGCAGATGTACTCCAATGGCCGTTCACTGCCATATATATTTCTCACTTAAAACTGTCCTGGGAAGACCACAGGAATAGAGTCTTGACATTTATCAGGACAGATCCTTCATATTTATTTCTGGGATTATTTCAAGTGAATTCTTGTTCTACTCCCAAATGACTGGATTTCAAAATGTTTAAGGCCCCATACTTAAGCACCACTTTGATGTTGGTGACATTTTCTCATCAGCAGAACCCTGTAGCAGAACCCTGTTTTTTTTTGTTGTTGTTGTTGAAGGATATACAAGCAATTCTAATTTTTTTAAATGTTTCTTTATTTTTGAGAGAGACAGAGACAGAGTGTGAGTGGGGGGAGGGGCAGAGAGAAAGGGAGACAGAATCTGGAGTAGGCTCCACACTCTGAGCAAGCTGTCAGCACAGAGCCTGATGTGGGGCTCTAACCCACAAACCGTGAGATCATGACAAGTCGGACGTTTAACCGACTGAGCCACCCAGGTACCCCTGTTTAAGCAATTCTAATTCAGTGGATCCATAAACTAAGGCTAACTTTGCTAAGTTTTGGCTCTAATTATTCTCTCCTGATATTAGCATTGTCCAGAGATTAGGGAAATGGAAGCATCCTTCACTCATTGTTCCAACATGTTTTCCTTGGTTCTGAATGTGGTTTTACTTCACTGTTTTGCAGACACAGTTGTCTCATTAGAAGGTCCATGACTGAGTTATCCTGGCTCATTATATCTATTTTTTTCTCATGTTTTTATTTCTTAGCTTCTAGATACCTTTGGTCAAAACTCCTACGTGCTTCCTTCCTTTCCCGTGGTTTCTGCCGGCAGCAAAATCAGTCTCAAAAATTTCCATTTGGCTGAAAACAAAAAGAAAGTCACAGAAAATATGGATGGTGACAATGGCTTCTCCTCCTGGCACAGCCTTCTCAAGAGAACTTCCTCGGAGGAAGGTACAGAGTCACCAGTCGAAACACCTTCATTTTTCAATCATGGAAAGAAAGCCCAGTGATATTAAATGATTTTCCTAAGATGACTCAGCTTCCAGTGTGCTGCTGGCATCGAAACCTGGGAATCCTGACTTCTGGTTCCATGTTCAGTGCTCTCTCCAAAGCCCATCACTGGCCAAGCCTTTGTTATAAAGCCAATCATAGTAAATGTTGAGGACAATGATACCACCATGTATATTTTATGACTTTTCCTTCATCAATTAGCATCTCAGGAATCTTCATTTTTACCTTTTTCAGGTAAGCCAAGACATCCACAGGCCTTATAACCACTATCTGTGACACCAAAGAACTTAACGGCAACACTTATTCTGGCAGCTTTGTCTTTGGCCATGTTTTAAGAATTTTCTATCCTGTGGAGGTCTCAGCAACAAAGGAGGGGTCGTTCTTATCAGAACTGAAGAACCATCTCAGGGCGTAGTCTTGTGTGAGTTCACAGCACCTGTTGCGCCAAAGAAATAGTGAGAAACAATGGCTTTTGATTTGGGAGAAGCAAAATGACTATGTGGTCATAGAGTATCTCTGTTTTATGGATCTAGGTATTAGATTTTTTTTTTTATTAAAAAATTTTTTTTCTTAACGTTTATTTATTTTTGAGACAGAGAGAGACAGAGCATGAACGGGGGAGGGGCAGAGAGAGAGGGAGACACAGAATCTGAAACAGGCTCCAGGCTCTGAGCTGTCAGCACAGTGCCCGACTCGGGGCTTGAACTCAACGGACCGCGAGATCATGACCCAAGCTGAAGTCGGCCGCTTAACCGACTGAGCCACCCAGGTGCCCCTAGGTATTAGATTTTTATCAGTAGTATTTATTATTATTTATTTTATAGATTTCTCTGATCCTTTCTTGCTCCCCTGCTTCTGTCATTATCTCTGAGAGTTGGCTCCAAGAAGCTTACTATAGATTGTTCTGATTCTAACATTTGGTTCATTAGCCACGGTACTTCCTAATCAAATATACACCAGTAAAAGCCTATTTAAAAGCATGCTTAGTTTATTCTTTGCCTATCTGCCTTACCCTTTTCATTATTCTCCAGAGTTCCAGTGCAAGAAAAGAGTTCCACATCGGAACTAAAGACTAATTTACTACTTCAGGATAGCAAGCACTTAAATATTAACAAAAGCAATAACAACAATAGTGGCAACAGCAACGTAGAGTTCTTTGTGCCAAGATTCAGAGGCAGAATGATGAATAAGACACAGTTGCTGCTGATTTGCACGCTCCTTGAGGGCATGGCTAGGCCTCGTTTATCTTGGTGTTTCTCCCAGCGCCTGGCCCAGTTCCTGTTGCAGTAGCATTGGGATTTGGCTAAGCACAGAGAAGTAGAAGGGCTTTCCAATAAAACCTAGAGTTGAGTATGAACAGGATGTGCTGGGGAAGGAGGTGGGCACGAGGTGGTGACAGGGCAGAAGGGTGTGCTGACAGGAAAGTTGAACAGACCTGGGGTCAGCCATCTTTTATCAGCCATCTTTTATCCTGGGGTGCTGCCAGGATGAGGCAGCACCCTAACGTGATTTATGTAGGGATCCTGATGCCCAGGAAAGTACAGTAGGAGAGACCTACACATGGCATTTCTGCTCAATTCCCTAGCATCTTGGTGTAGGAAGAGTAAGGTGACGATAATGATGATGATAGCTTTTATTTAGTGAGCATTTCATATTTGCATACGTTGCCTCTTTGAATCTGTTTGACAGAGGTTCACTCATGTAATCTAGGCTACAATTGTATCTGGTCCTCACAAAGAAGTTAATTGACCTGCTTGTGGTCACATGGCTGGTAAATACAGAACTAGGTTTAATCTCAAATCCATCCCACTCTAAAGTCTATGTACAAATTGTTTGTGTATCAATAGTCAGATTACACCCTCTCCTATGTATTATGCCTTCAGACACCTTCACAACTGGCACCTCCTGGCCAAAGTCTATTCATAGTTAGGAGGAGTATCACAGGCAGGGTGAGATCCTTGTTCTATTCCAAGTTGGAGGAAAACTACCAGCGGTAAAATCGTAATCAGTGGATGATCACAACTGTTGATGGACAACAGTGGCAGACATGAGCGATTGCTTACCTTGTGGTCAGCACAGTTAAGGAGCTTCCTAAGGAGCCAAGGAAATGGTCTGGAGAACTCTTGAACCTGAACTCTGGTCTTCCTTCATCCTTCGTGCACATTTCTTTGTTATTGTGGAAAGTTATTTCTGTGCTGATAAATGATCTTCTCTATTTCTCATCCCTACCCTGAGACTGTAAAATAATTTCCTGCTCAAAAATAGCTTCCCACTTCCTATAGACTGAAATGAAGTTCTCTTCAAACCCCTCCACACTCTGACTTCAGAGTGCTTTCCCCATCCTTTCCCCCATTTCTATCTTTGTAATCCTGGGTCCTGGAACAAACATCTTTCCCGGGTAGAACTGTGCCCCTTTTCTGCTTATGGGGTCCCCGTTGCCTGGGATTCCCTTCTGCCTTCTAACCTCCTCACTTCAGATTTCAATATCTATAACTGGAAGTCTTCCTTTTCTTTCTATCTACAAATTTTGTTTTATCTTCTTAAGCTTCTCAATCAACCTTGGAATAATACAGTTGTAACAAGGTATTTAGTGGATTATTTTAACAGCTGGCACTGGACTAACTCTTCAAGAGGAAAAAACACTGATATGCTGATAAGGTTCTTGCAGGCCAAGATGGTGCTGGCGTTCAGCAGGAGCCAAGAGAACAAAGGTGATGGTTATACTCCTATAAAGGGGACAATCAGATGAAGGTCTTGTGCTTTAGGAAACATAAATGGAAGGAGATGAAGGACAGCGGAGCAAGAGGGGTGTGTGTGTGTGCAGGTAGTAAGAAGACATCCAGACAAGCACTGTGGCTGGGTTTCCTCAGGGGTGAAGTGGCCAAACTTCCTGGATGCTTGGTTGGCTAAAAGGCATCTTAAGAACGGGGAGACTTACTGTCTAACCTGAACCAGCGGTTGAATTTGAAGTGGAATGCACCACTAGATGTTAACCTTGCTATTGTAAACCTTCAGTAAATTCTACCATAACCGGAAATCTTTTCGCTGTGTGGCCGTGTGCACATGTCTGTCTGTTGCAGCGTGGTCCCAAAGTGAGCCAGCACAGGCAGCAAAGCAAGAGCTTGGATGTGCCCACTCCCACTGGACCCGGTGGAAAGCTTGGGGCCCCTGTTGAATCTTGGAAAGTGGTTCAAGCCAAGCTTGTCCAGGTTGCAGCAAATAGTTATTTATTTATTTATTTATTTATTTATTTATTTATTTAGAGAGCAAGGAAGGGGCGGAGAGAGAGGGGAACAGAGGATCTCAAACGGGCTGACAGCAGTGAGCTCAATGCGGGGCTTGAACCCATGAACTGCGAGATCATGACCTCAACCAAAGTCGGAGGCTTAACCGACTGAGCCACCCAGGTGCCTGCCCCACAAATACTTATTTATGTACTTGTCTTATTCTATTTCCTAAATGATATACTCCTGCAAGGCAAAGCTCGTGTACATTTTGTTCATCTAAAAGATCTTAAGATGCAATATTAGCAATAATAACAAAGTAATGAAAACAATCATAGCATTGCACCATTATAGACACTTTGTAAATACAGTAGATTCGGTCTACTGAGTGCTTTTACTTAATGAGAGAGGCACGAACTCAAAAGTGAAAAGATCAGATTTGATTTCCAGATTTTCTAATTCCTTGTTATGTAAGTTTAGACATTTTTTCCTGTGAATCTCTGATTTCCCATCTGTAAAATGGAAGAACACCAGCTCTAATTCATAACTTGTTGTGAGAATCAAATTTAGTGGTTCGCTCAACGAGTATTTACTGAGTGCCTTCTACGTGCAGAGAATTGCCGGGCTGACAAAACCGTACATCGCCTGGTCCCAGCCCCACCTTTAACAGCTGTGTGTGCGTGCAAGCACAACACACATCCACACTGCATCGCCTCATTGTTAATGGTAACCTGGCTGCCTGTTTTTCCATCTTATTTGCATAGATGGCTCTAATGAGACGGAAATTGCATCAGGCGGAAGCATTGTGAGGAAAGGGTCAACCTGGTGACAGTTTTGTACACAATGTTTGCTTCCAGAATGTGCAAATGTGATCCCTAAAGCATGAAAGTCAGTGCCTCGTTTGCTTATGAGGCAGGATATTTTACCTGCTTTCTCCTCTGGGAAAGTTAATGTGTGGCGTTACAGAGCCTATCCGGCTTTGGAAACTCTCTTGTATTTCGGGAGATCTTTAAGCATCACATAGTAACCAATTACGCACTGAGGTTTAAATCCTTATCACTGTTCAGATTTTAATTGGGAAAAGTATAGCTACTTTGGGGGAAGAGATTGAGAGTGTGTGCATATGCCTCACAAGAGCAAGGATATCTTATTCTGTATTCACAGTGGTGTTCATCCTTCTGACCCACCACGGAAGACCAATTAATTGTCTTTCTATAGTAGGGTTCATTTGTAGAGGATCCTCATTCTCTCTTTTCCAGAGCCAAATGGGGTCATGAGCTTTTCAGAGTTTGAGAGTTGAGTTTGAACAAATGGGAGAGAGTGTTTGTCTGCAAAAATTATTTCTTTATATGAGGAAAATAAAACTCATGGAGAGGCAGTTATAATGGGAAAGTGAGAGATGCTGAAAAAGAACTCTTACTGATGAACTATTTGGTGATGAAATGACACTTAACGATTTCTGTTTTCATATTCGGTTAGGAGGTAAATTGTTCTATGTGGTGCAAATCTGCTCCATTGCTCCTTAGTAAAGCAAGGGCAGTTTCCATTCCTTTTTTGCTACAAGCACTTACCAGTTAGCACAATGACTCTGCAGTTTCCCTGTGGATAAAGGCACATCTTTATTAAATGTACAGCATATTTAATACAATCCTATTCATTCATTCATATAATTGAGCTGACAGTTTGTATCAATATATAAGGAAAATATGTCATATACATGCTTATGTATAGAGAGACTTAAAGAAGAACAGAAACATACAAAAAAAGACACTTAATAATTTAGGAGAGGTCCTCATAAAGGAAGCTGATGACACAGACATGATTTGCTCTTCTAGAAGAGGCAGGTGCTGGGCTAGACAGGGGCAGATAAGGACAGGAAAGCAGAGCTTTTTATATTTGAAATTTCAAGTGCAAACTCACCAAGCCCTATTTGCTACCATGTCAGGGACCCAAAGAAATTCTGCTCCCCCACAGATAATTATAGGGATAAGAGTATTAACAGGTGAATCTGTTAGAAGCATTAGGGGTCACCATTTCGCGTTCAACCATGGATCTGTCTCCTCATTATAGATCAAATTATCCCACAACTTAGTGACTTTGAAACAAGAAATGTTGGGGCGCCTGGGTGGCTCAGTCAGTTGAGCATCCGACTTCGGCTCAGATCATGATCTCACGGCTCGTGAGTTCGAGCCTTGCGTCAGGCTCTGTGCTGACAGCTCAGAGCCTGGAGCCTGCTTCTGCTTCTGTGTCTCCCCCTCTCTCTCTGCCCCTAACCCACTTGCATTCTGTCTCTGTCTCTCTCAAAAATAAACATTAAAAAATTAAAAAAAAAACAAAAACAAACCAAGAAATGTTTACTATCTCACAGTTTCTGTGGGTCAAAACCCCACAGGGGCAGCCTAGCAGGGAGCCTCTGACTCAGGCTTCTCAAGAGGCTGCAAGCAAAGGGTTGGCCAGGGCTGTGATCACCTTGAGGCTCCAGTGGAAGAGGGTCACTTGGCAGTCTCAACTCCTTCCTGACTGTTGGCTACAGACATCACTTCTTGCTAAGTGGGTCTCTCCCTAGGGCGGTTCACAACATAGCAGCTGGCTTCCCTCAGAGCGGGTGTCCCAGGACGGGGTGAGTGTTCAAGACAGAGGTCATGGTCTTTTTGTAACCTAATCTTGGAGGTGGCAAGAAGTGAGTTGCAGGTCCAGGCCACACACACTGAAGACGAGTGCTAGGAGGTTAGGTTCACTGGGGGCTGATGAGGTATTTGGGGAGATGGTGGGGTGGTCCAGAGCCGACGACCAAGAGGGAATTTTTGAAGACATCTTTGTTGCCAAAAGGTCATTTTATTAAAGCATGGGGACAGGACCTGTGGGCAGAAAGAGCTGTCCGGGATGGATGGAGAGACTGGTTATATACTATGGGGTTGAGGGAGGTAAAGTCCAGGGGAAGTTTCCAATGAGATTTTCATATGCTATAGAAGTCTCACAGGATACTGAAGCCTAGCAATTGTCAAGCTAAGCTTTTTCCCTCTAGCAAAGCATCAGCCTTAAGACAGTAGGGAGTGCCTAGAGAAACTTTCAGTTTGCCTGCTTCAAGTATTTGTCAATGGGCTTCTGGTTATAAGGAAATTTAATTTTATCTGCCATTTCCTTCTGCCTTTGTTTCCCACATCAGGGCCATCTCAGAGGCTGCCTACTTACACCTAGGGATGGACCGCTTGCTTATGAAGTGGGCAATCTGTTCCCCCCAAATCACATCTCAGGGGAGCTCGAGGGAACAGAGTCCAGATGAGCTCCTGCTTTGTGGGCTCCTCCTTATATTGGCCTCTGAGACATTCCACATGAAGCAAACATGGGATTTAGATCCAGCTACTGTGAGTAACGTCTCCAGCCCTTGGCTCTTTGTCCAGCTCTGAAGGCCACGCCCTTGGTGGTTGGGGGCAGCGGGCACAGCAGGTTGTCAGGCACTGGTGCCTTGCACTGTCACTGGTAGCAGCTGGGAACCAGCCACACAGCTTTGAAAAGTCTCCTCACATAGGCCGAAGCCACTGAAAGACTTTCTTGGCCCCTGGGAGTCAGAAGCACTAACTTGTAGATAACTTTATCTTCTAGTTTATAATCACAGACCCAAAGTCTTTCTTTTAGCACTAATTCTTATGGAGATCAGACCTTTGGGTTTACTTAGTGGCACCATTTTAAGGCGGCAAAGAAAAGTGGTTGAAAATGGTCTTCAGGGTCAGAGTTGAATGTGAGTGCTGACCTACTAACTCTGTAGATAATAAGTCAATGAACCTCACAAAGTCCGGCTTTTCTCACCTGTAAAATGGGGACTGGAATTAGCACTGCCCTCCTGGGGTTGATGTGAGTTCTGGCATCCTTGGTGATAGGTAAAGGTTAGCCTGTATTGCTGTGGTTCCAATGCTGATTACGTCTGTGGGAAAGTTCCGTACCTCTTGGTTTAGTAGAAGGACTGGGATTTTTACCCCAATCCCCAGAATTAAAAAAGATCAGGAAGAAGACCTCCACCTCCTCTCTGTGCCTCTTCTCCCTCCTTCCTACCAGCGGAGGAATGGCTTCTCTGGCTAGAGATTGCGAGAAAAACCGAGACTGTTCAGCTCCCTGTGCATTGGGAGCACTCTTTCACTTTCTCCTTACTGTACTGAAAGTTTATCTAGGTACATTCTGTCCTGTCAATGGGGATCCTTACTGTTTTGGGGGGGGGGTAAATTCTTCAGAGAGGGGGATTCTCAGGAAGGCCTAATGTCACATTCTCCCGTCCAGCTGTCAGTAATAAAACTGCTACTCTGATCTTTAGCTATCTGCACGTTCCGAATAATTCCGCACAGAGAGAAAAAGCGTCCCTTCTGCGCTCTCCTCACCACCCCCCACCATCATCGTTGTTATTGGTCAGTCAGCGCGCACAAACTGGCCCAGGTGTTTGTGAAGGTCAAAACGAACACGAAAACATGCATTTCTCTGGAACCAACTCAACCTTCTGTTTCTCAGGAGACATCTTGCACCTTTGTGGGGGCGATTCAGGCCGCATTTGGGGATTAAATGATCCGTGGTGCTTTTCTCCGGTTCGCTTTCGAGTGTATAGAGCTGGTGTGACTCCTGAAGGCTGATGCTGTTACTGCAAGCCCTGGGGACTGGGGGACTTCCCACGCAGCGCTCCCCTCCTCCCAGGCCAGAGGGAGAGCAGCCAGTGCGGGAGGGTGGCTGCCTGTGCGGCTGAGCTGAGCTCCGGGGAGGAGACTGCTGGGCGGGTGGCCAAAAAGGATTTTAGTACCTGATCATTAAATCTTCTAGCTCCCGGTTCTCAAATAAAAGTCCTTTGCATATTGAATCATCTCCTCATCTGCGAGCAAGCTGTCATTTCACTCCTGCTTTGTGGAAAAACATTTTCTAAAATTAGCTGTTCAAGTTTGTCATAATTATAATTGCAGTATTACCAAACAGCCACACCTGACAGGGGCAGAGAATGCTACAGAGAGCTTTCGCTGATGGCTTTAAAATGCCACCACCCCTCCCCTCTTCGAAAAGAAAAAAAAAAGTAAAACAGGAAAGGAAAATAAAATCAGTGAAATTAATTGCTAAGAATTTGAGATTATCGTTGGATGGCTTCATGATGTCTTTGCTAAAACCGCATGGAAATTTATTTTCGTCTGCTAACGATCCACTACGTTAAGAGGGACTTTATGAGGAACAAATGAGATAAGATACGTGAAGCACTTAGTGTCAACCACCTATAGAGCAAGTTCTCAATAAATTAGTAACTAATGGTCATAATAGCAATAATGGCAATAATAATACTGTCAATAGGACCATCATTTACACACATTGCAAGGAAAGCTGCCTGCTAGGAACTGTGGGAAAATTCAGTGAATAGGTCTGCCCTGGAGACTTCATGTGTGGTTCACACACATAAACACCTGAGTAGCCTGGACTCTAGTTTAAGCCTAGCCAGTGTTTCCCAAACTGGTGTTCCAAGGAACAATGTTTTAAGAGATGATCATAGATGGCTTGAAGAAAAACAATTAGAGTTCCACGGTCAAATGTGTGAAAATCTGCATCTTAACTGCCCCATCTCCCTAGAGATCCCCGTGCATGTTCGATCTTACAGACTTGGAGAAGTCTCATAAGAAAGGAAGGTGGATTCCCTTTGCTCAACTTCCCTTTGCTTTCTGGATTAGTGTAGACCCTGCATTCTCCACACTAGAGGGACTGCTTCAAAAGACAAATAACCCGCCCGGTCTCGACTCAGCGCCCTTCAGTGACTCCCCATTGCTCTCAGGATGAGGTGAAATCTCTTCAACACAGCCCGTGGGGTGTTCTGGCTGCCGCCTCACTTCACTGTCCTTTGCTCTCTGTGCTGTCACTCCCTGGCCACCTGAACGTGACGTGGTCCTTCCTGCCACAGGACCTTTAGACAGGCTTCCCTCCCTGTGGAGAATTCCTTCGTCCCCTCCCATATTCGCCTGTTACCCCTCTTCACCTTCCTTCTGCTCTGTTGTCACTTTCTCAGGCTCCCAGTCGCCACAGTGCTGGTCCTGCACAGCACTTATGGTGGCTGTGTTCACTGATGGGTTATTTGCATGTGGCCCCATCCCCCAATACCATAAGATCCATGAGGGAGCCCTTCCTCCAAAATTCTGACTACCTTTGGGAATAATACGGGCTACCTGGAGGGTCTGCATATATCAGGTGGGGTGGACCCATGAAGTAGCGTGTCTGTTGTTTTTGTGTTGTTTACTGTGATTAAGAGTCTTAATATTTCATCTTGGGAAACACTGAAGTACAGAGTAGAATGTGGTGAGGGTCCTATGGGAGCTATATAGAAAGCAGGGCTCTGCACATATGTAGGAAAGATACATCTGGAGGTAATCATGATAGCCCACGTTTGTCAGGTACTCTCTGTGGGTCAGACACTGCTCTAAACACCTTTCAGCCTATACTTAGTTAATCCCCAGAGCATCTCTGTGAGCTTTCACAGAGGAGGAGAACAACACAGAAGTAAGCTGTCAAATGGCCTACTTGTAAATGGATGGGCCGTCGTCTTAACTGAGGCAGCTTGAGCTTGATTCCAGAGTCTGCCATGTTGACCATAGGCATGGCTTCCTGGAGGAGGCGGCCTTTACCATGGACCTTGGAAACTAGATGAGATTTGGATATTGGGAGATGGGTGCTGGTTGGGGGGAGGGGAGGATATTAAAGATAAAGGCAAATGTCAAACACTGGGGATAGGAGGGCATAGACTCCTGAGCTTGGTGGAAGTGGCAGGGAAGGAAGAAAGCTAGCGAGAAACCATGGGATGGAGGGCTGGGGCAGAGCTTTGAATGCTATGTTCTTGAACGCTGTGTTAAGACAGCTATTTGATGTGTGCCAATGAATCAGCGCACGTTTTCATTCAGGCTGTGCAGGATCAGAGTTCAGCCTTAGGAAGATCAGGTTGCCCAGAAGGCTATAGGATCAATGTACCCGTACATCCAGAATAGACCTGGGTTATGCCTGTTGTCCCAGGGTGATCACGTATAGTGCCCCTTCCACTCAGAAGTGTCCTGGTTTGGATGATGAACTGAATGTGCACCCTACGCAGGCAGGGTCAGTGGTAGGAAAGAGGCAGGCTGGGAAAGAAGTTGTTGCAATACCCTAGGGAAGGGTACAGAGTTCTGGGACTGTGAAAGGGCTTGCAGAGAGAGAGAGAGAGAGAGAGGGAGAGGGAGAGGGAGAGAGAGAGAGAGAGAGAGAGGAAGGAGATGAGGTGGATTCAAGGATGAGGGTATTTCACAACTACGCAGATATTTAGCCCATGTGTGATCATGGGCTGATTAGTCATTAGTCTATCGAGATGTCCCATTTGAGAGGAATCACAGGTGGCTTGGAGTGTTGGTGTGGCTGAAGGGTGGACAGTGATCATCATGCTCTAAGTCAGGAGTGCTGGGACAGTGCAAGTTTGGGATGGATGTGGGGAGGAGGGCTCTCTGGGGCTCTGGGCTCTGCTTGCCATTTGCTCATCGGGCACCGGGTAGAGATGTTGACCAGAGAGCTGAGCCAGCAGACCTGGCTGTGGGACAAAGCTTTGGGCCTGAACACTCAGGTTCGGGGGTCCTGTTCACGGGGAGAGTTAAAGCCTGGAGGCTGGTTGAGATTAAGGCTGACCTTGTTTACTTACTCATGTGAGTGTTTAGTTATTTACTCCTACTACTTAGAAAAGTGGGCTTGGGGTGGCTTAAAACAATGAGCGGCAACCCCCCAACCACTCAAATGGGAGAGAAGAGATGAGTAAGAAACGGGAAGGGGAAGAAGAGGGTCTTCTGAGGTTGCTGAAAGTGTGGTAGAAAGCAAGACAGCTGAGAATAGGATGTGGGGAAGCTCTTCAAGCCGGGACCCGTGAGGGGTGGAGGGTGGAGGAAGTTCGAAAGTTCCTGTTACCACCCCTCCCACGATCAGTTTTTCTCCCTAGCTTTGGAACTGCTCCCGGTTTCTCTGTCACAGTCCCCCAACCCAGGCTCCGGAACGCTCACTTGCCAGAAGCCCACTTTCCTACTTAGGACTCCGAGGCTCATCTCGCTCCATGATTCAGATGGCAGTCACCAAGAGGAGACATTGAGAGTTGGGGCGGCATACCCCCGGGGAAACAGGGGTCCATGCGCTTGTAGCCGCAGCACTGGAAGGGCATTGTTTTCAATCTTTGGTTTCTTATTTTGTGTCTTGCTCGGGGCACGGCTTTCTCCTTTAAGGACTGGCAGTCACATCCAATACTTCAGCAAGAAGCCACATCACCGAACAGCAAGATGGTTTTCTTACAGAGTCGCCAGTATGCAGACTGGTCCTGCTCTTCCTCTCCCAGTCTCTCCCTCCCTCCTCACAGTCCTGAGTTAGACCTCACGTATCTGTACACTTCTCCTCCTCCACGGTTTTCCAGCATCTGCCCAAAGAAGAAGAAAAGTGTGGCCTTCTGAGAAGGTCATAATCATCTTCGTGATTATGTGGTTGAGGTTTTCTGGCTAAATGTCTTCAGGTTCCGCTTGTGTCCTGGCCAGTGCTTACAGTGTCATGGTGCCCTTTGCAAGACTGATGTTGCAAGCTTTCCCAAAGTCTCCCTGGGGTTTTTTCCTCCTCTTTTGCAAAAGAGGTTAGATCCGGCAGAGAACTGGCAAGAGGGGTGGGAATGGAGCGCCAGCCCAAACACCAAGAGCTGCAGACTAGAGTCTCTGATTTTTATCCAAGGAATGGGGCTCAGAATCACCCCACAGTGGGAGAGGTTCTATTTAAGAGCCATCAGAAGGAATATGCCAGTCAAGCCAAAGGTCAAAGCTAACTTTGATATAAAAAACCCCACTCTTCCAGGAATTGTTTGTCTTCTGGAGTTAAAAAAAAAAAAAAAAAAAAGTCCCTATGTGTTAAAGGGCATCTTTTTCCTGACCTCTATTTTCCCTTTCCAAGTTTTTATTTGGACTGCTTGTTTCTAACTTACATTCAGATCATGTTGACAAAACCAGAAGACAACAGAGCCTTCTGAGCTCCAACTGGCTGTAAAATCTCTTCCATGGTCAACACTTCTTTACATTGAACAAGGGAACCCACAGATGAATGTCCTTCAGCTCAGTGGTCAATGGAAGAAACAGGGAAGGCCTTCACTTCCTTCCATTAGCAGAGTTCAAGTGAGAGTGGGGAAAACACAGATGCTAATCTGAGCCAAGTTGAGTTGATTTGGTTGATTCAGGGGGCAGGAACATGTGATTTCCTTTGCAACCACATCTTTCTTGAACTCACCCTCATCCATCAGCGGCTGTCAACTGCATACTGGCTGGGAGTTAATTTCAGCCTTGCTGTTACTTTCTAAAAGCTATTAATTCTTCTGACACTTAATAATTGCATGATGGTGTGGCATCCAAGGTCAAGGCTCATCAATATCCTAAAATATCCCACCAGGGGGTCATTAATAATAATGAAAATAATAATAGAAAAGTACTAAAATATTCACTTGCCTTTAGTCTGGTTTCTTTTAGACTCTTTTAATATCTTTCATAATTTAAGATCTATTAACTTATGTTAATCCCAACATAGGTTGGGAACCAACTTATTATATTTGCCAGTGACGTGGAGTTGAAGTCCAGGGATTGGATCCTAATGATGGTGTGATTTTAGGTCACTGATTTCACTACCATTAACCTCAGTTTCCTCTTCAATATAAGGAGACATATACCCACTACACAAGATATTAAAGGATAAAAAGGAATTTGGCAAGTATTAACAAACCACATATAAACACATTGGATTATTGTTGTCCTTTCTTGTCTTACCTTGACAAATTTTTTAAAATTTAAAAGTTCATTCCAATATCAAATACCAGCAGAACCTTGTTCTCATAGCAGGGGAGGAAGTGCACAGATAACACAGGTCTCTCAGCCTTGAGGGTGGGCCTAGGAGGGGGAGGATGGGAGAGTGGGAGGGGCCAGTGTCGATGGCCATTGATTGACAGAAAAGCAAGCACTGAAAGGGGTCCCCTTTTGGAAGGAAGGTTAACTACCATCTAACTACAACTCTCACCTTACATTCCTTTTTGTGATGATGTTTAGTACATCTTAATCATTATGTCAACATACTGGCTTAAAATTTTTGAAAAGGCATCAGTTTGGAGAAAGTGATCAAATTGAGCAATCTTTTGCTCTACAACAACCCTTCCTTCCAGTCTTGTCACCACAGTCACATCCCTGCCTCTGGGTCACATGTAAACAGAGGGTCAGCTTGGCAATGGATGGCCATGAAAAGACAGTGATCCTCACCCAACTAGGAGGGCCATGACACAAAATGATGCGTAACCACAGATAGCAAAATTGACCAGGCTGGGGGGTTCTGGCAAGCAGATGGTTTCATGGTTGACATTTTTGTGTGTGTGTGTGTGGGGAGAGAAGATAGAGAACTAGGGATGGAAGTTGGGGGAGGGGGTAGAGGATTGAAGATACAGCTTTAATAGAAAAAAAAAGAGCCTGGGCATGCACATGAAGTCGTCCTCTGTGAGGGGGAACTGGACAGGAGGAGAGGGGGAGGCAGTGATCTGAGAGGCTCATAGGCAAGGTGCGAAGGAAAATCATGTTTCTAAAATTATTATTATCCCTTGGTTGTTATTTTGGCCATATTTGATGGGTTGTTAAAGAGCAATAAAAGTCTTCAGAATCACATGCTTGAGCACTGAAATCCCAAGTAAACAGCATTATTCAAGACCCACAAATCTAGTTGCTCTGCCTCTACTTGCTGCGGTCTGTGAGCACGTTTGCAAGTGCCTGACTCCATAGACACGAAGGAGGTTTTGCAAAGGCCTATATTGTCCCAACAATGATGTCTCCTAGCTGGAACTGAGACAAAGCGTATTGTTTGGTGTAACAGATCGATGTTGACTCCATTTCCCATATGCCCGTTTCATGTTCGTTAATGAACAGCAAATGAACAAGCATTTGTTTTTTGCAACTATAAAGGTGATAACTGTTAGAAAATTATTAAAATCCCTTAATTTATGTGGGGATATAACGAATGCAAATTTAGATGGAAGGGGAGGGAATTGAATGTTACACTTCATAGATACTACACTCCTATTAATAAAATGATAGTGATTACTTATGTTTTGGGAGTCATCAAATCTATTGATCTCCTAGATCATTCTCAAGAAAGTTGTGCAGGTTCTTTTGTCGATTTTTCCCTCTTAACAGAGCTGGATGATTAAGACTTATCCAGTGTGCTATTTTTTAGGGCTTCCTGAGCGATATTTTGCTTATTCTCACTCCATTCTCTTGTGTCATATATTTAAACTGTATACAAAAGATACACATTGGTCAACACGACAAGAAAACCATTATGAATCTACCACATTTGAAGAGGAAACTGACATGATGGCCCAAACTAGCATGAATTATCTGACTTTGTCCTCACACATGCACTCAGAAGCAAAGATCTAATGAAGATAAGCTTTAATCGTTCACCATTTAGGGCTACAGAGGGTTTCAGTGACTTGCTCCGAGTCCCATGGATAGTTGGTATAGAGGCAAGACTGTCCACTCGTGTCTTGGGAGGGCAGATTCAGTGCTTTCTTGGGGCCTCCCTGCCTTCCACCACTGCTCTGCAGCTCCCCAGAGCAACTTTGCTTGGGCTTTGCCTATGGTGTAGGATGCTTTTTCAAAGCCAGGAGGAAGAGTGTTTGCTTTTTCCCTTCATCTTCTGCAAAGGAGGCACTGTGGGAATGGGGAGCTCCCCACGGTGGGGATTTTGTTACATTTCCAACATTTGCAATAGATAATTAGGCAAAATCAATGAATGGTGCAAGTATCTTGTTTTTATTAAAACTATATAAAATGTTTTTAGAACAAATGAGGGCATAATTACTTTTTCTGAATAATCTTAAAGAAGTATTCTGGTTTCCAAGTCTCTTCCCTGGGCTCAATTCTGCCACATTTAGTTGGCTCAGGGGAAACATGAGGCATTTTATATCCTTTTTCAAAAGAACTTTAAGGATTAAAGTCCTTTAGACACTTTTCTCAATTTTAGTTTCCAATATTTGTGGTAAATATTAAAAAAAATATGGCTCTTATTTTTCTAAAACCTTTGCTGTGAGTTTCTTATAAAACATCACTAGTCCATTCTTGTGCAGTATTCCAGGTAATGCCATGTAGAAATTCTCCACTGAAATGTTTAGTCGTGTGATTTGTTTCCTGTTAAACATTTCTAAACTAAAATTACTGCAGGTAGCAGCCAGCATAAATTTCTGGATTCCCTTAATTTTTAATCTGGATTTCATGCAAAAAAGGAATGAATTTTTTTTTTAACATTCTGTGTGTGTGTGTGTGTGTGTGTGTGTGTGTGTGTGCGCGCGCGCGCGCGCGCATGTGTGTGGGTTCAGCTCTTCAAACTTAGAATATTTAGTGAGATAAGAGTTGTGGACTTTGATTTCTGACCTTGGTTTTCATTTGGAAACACCATACGTACTATTTAGCAATCAAACTTCGCATGATGTAATCCCTGCTATTTTAATTTGTCTTGTGCTCTATAATCGCTTTGGAAGCCTCTGATACACAAATCTCTTCGCAGTGAATTTTCTTTGGTGACGTTCTTCTTACAGCTTAAACATGTGCAAATATGGCTCACATGAATTATGTGTCTTTTTGAAACGACTCAATGGGGTCCTCCATCCGTGTCTCCATCTGGAAACTCCAGGTACTTTTCCAGCTCCTCTGTGTCTCATTGACCTCATCCACTCAGTAGCCAAATCTTGCAAATTCTAATTGAGAAATTGCTCGCTCTCTCTCTCTTTTCTTTTTCTGACAGACAGAGACTTAGCTCAGGCTTCACCTTCCATTGCCTGCATTATTTCTGTCATCTTCCTCTCTGGACCTCAGGTGTCTGGTGCATCTTGCTCCAATTCACCTGCTACGCTCCATCAGATTACATCTTCTTAGACATAAAACAACAAGAAGAACAGCAACAAAACTGAAACAAAGAGCCCCACATGAGCCCCACATTGGGTTATTTTCTGAATCAAAAGCCTCCATTACCTATATATATATGGTAACGGTGGAAGATAAACGAAGCTGGATACTAGGGGAAGTGGTGAGAGCAGATTCTAGTCACTAATATATTGCCACCCTGGGGAAAAGAGTCCAGCGTGAACTGAACACAATTTTGGTTTGTACAGGGTGACTGGGTGTTTTAAGGGGAGAATGAGGAACAGGGAAGGATTGGTGGGCTCATTAGGGTCAGGGCAGTGACAAATTATAAAAGTGGAAAGGGGGTTGGGTCTGTGTGAAACCCATCTGGTTTTGCTAGTTGGCACTTATTCAAGTTAGGCTCCTCTGCGTCCCTGGAGGTGAGGGGACAGGAAGTGGCTCTACCTTCAGGTGTTGGCTGGAACAAATAATAAATTCACTTGGCAGCCTTGAATTTCCTTGGGCAGGCACCTTAGGAGGGACGAGGGTCATCCTAGGGGCACAGGCTTGAGCTGTTAGAGATCATGTTAGTATTTGTTCAGATTTTCCTCGGCCACATTGAGGCCTAGCTCAGAAGAGTCCTCAGTGGAGCCTGGCTAGAGTCTGGTCAAGGAGAGAGTCTAAGTGAAAACAAAATCAAACTCTTGAGCTTGGTAGAAAAGACCTTGTGTATTTAGACTTCTTTATATCTTTGTTGTTGTTTACTTACCCTGTGGCCTTTGTGGTCCAAATGCATTAATTTTCTCCTTCAAATGCACGTATGGTCTCAGTTCTATACTTTTCTGGACACTGATTCCTCTTTATGAATGGCCCTCCTTCTGTAGAGGAATGTGAACATACTCTTCTGGGAAGTTCTTCCAACTCTGGGCCATGCGTGCACTCTTCTCTGGATTCTTAGAGCACTTTGTTTATAATTCTTGCATAACACACACCATCTTGTCTGTCTTCTCTGTTACTTGTATGTCTTCCTGCCCACAAAACATGAAGAGGGAGGGATCATGTTATTTCAGCTTTTCCTAAATGTTCACGCTTAGCATACCACCTTTGCAATTTCTGTTAGATGGGACTCTACTGGAAACAAGGATGTTTCGATGAATGGCTGAAACTGAATTTTGTGATGTAGAAGAAAAGTCAGTGTCTACGTCCTGCCTGCTGGCTACATTTATAAGCAATATGATGCCTGAGCATCCTGCAGATTACAAATCAAGCAACGAAAAAACAGCAGACAGAATAAGGCAGAGGCGAGATGGAACATGATAGAAACAAGGTAGGAAAAGAGAGTGTGAGAGAGACCTCTCATCACGGTGGGAGCCTGGACCCAGTTGTGCGGAATGTATCACTTCTGTCTTGCCAGGAGTGAAGTCCAGTTGTGCAGAAAGCGCAATATATTCACCAAAACCCACTTCTTCCTCTAGTTCACACAGCTAGCCTACAGTTCCCAGCCCTCTTTGCAGTTGGATATGGCCTGGAGTTTTCACCAAATGTGGCCAAAGCACATATAGCCTCTTTCCAGGCTTAGCCCGCAGACACATCCCATGAGGGATCTTTCATTTCATGTCTCTATCTGCTGGGTGAGAGGCCAGGGATCTGGGGAAGGGTGGCTCCTGCAGCCAACGGTCTAGGATACCGCCCTTGAACAGTTGCATCAGCATAAAATAAACGTTCATTGGGTGAAGACACTGACATCCGGGGATTTAACTTTTTAAGCAGCTAGTGATGAACACCTTAACTAACAAATCTAGTAGTTAACCTTTCACCGCTTAGGCTAACTTAGTTTGCATTTCTCACTCACCACCACAAGAGCCCTGCTTGCAACTCTTGGCGGCTCCAATGTCATGAAGTGAAGCTGCGGCCATGTTGCAGTGGAAAAATACTGGCCTTAAAATCAGAATAGCCACGTTCCCTGTCCTTGCCCTATTCACTTTGTAATTTCCATTCAGTGCATGTTGGGTTTACAGTTGTAAACTAATTTACTTTCTGGGGTTTGACTTTTACCATGGCTTTCCAGCTAATCTAATCGCCACCTCCATTACTTGATTTCTTCTGCTTCCACAGTGGCATTGTGAAATTTATTGCTATTTATTTGAGCAGACAATCAGGCCAGTGATTGTATTACATGGACTTTCTATTCAGTGATTGCTTTCTTTCCAGGTACTTGGAAAAATCCCAGAAATAACCTTAAGAACCTCTTCCCAGGTGAAATATTTTCAGAAACTACTTTGGAAGTTTTCAAACATATGCAAAAGAGAGAATAGTATAACAAACTGCCACGTGGCCATTATCAACCTTCAAACATCATCACTATAACATTTGCCTGTTTTATCTCTTTTATTCATTGCCCACCCCCCTTCTTTGCTTTACTGGAGAATGTTAAAGCAAATTCCAAGCATAATGCTGTTTTACCCCTACATATTTCTTTTCTTTTTTTTTTTTTAATGTTTTTTAAATTTATTTTTGAGAGAGTGCAAGTGGGGGAGGGGCAGAAGAGAGAGGAACAGAGGATCTGAAGCAGGCTCTGCGCTGACAGCAGGGAACCCGATGTGGGTCTTGAACTCACAAACCGAACCTGGAGATCATGACCTGAGCCAAAGTCAGATGCGCAACTGATTGAGCCATCCAGGTGCTCCGGCTCTTAAATACTTCTATGTGTATGTATGTGTATATGTGTGTGTGTAGGTACATGTTTAATATATATATATTTATATTTATTATATATAAATTAATTTATATTAGTTATCATTAATAATATATGAATATATTAATTAATATAATATATAATTATAATTATAATTATATATATTTATACAATTTAATAAATAATAATTAATATAATATACATATATATCCCTAAGAGACCAGGACTTTTTATGAACCTAAGCACAGTGCCATTATTACATCTCACAACATTGACAATAATTCCTCAATACTCATTTCATTTTAATTTCTCCCATTTATCTTAGTAATGTTCTTTTACAGTTGATTTCAGTCAGTGTCCAGAAAATAAAAGATCCACATATCACATTTTGTGGTGTGTGCCTTTTGAGATTTCTCTAATCTAGAAGTGATTGTAGCAGTTTTTGCTGTACAATCCCTATAAAACTAAGTACATAAACACTTAAACACTCTTTCATTTAGCATAAGATTCCATAGCTTTGCAAGTAGGGCTGGGTGCGGTGTGATTAGGTGCTGGGTCAGAAGTCTCTTGTCTCCCGGGAGGGTTGGTTCCCATGATGCCAGGTTCCCCAAAGGAGCAAGTGGGAACTCCTGCAAGTCCTCCTGAAGCCTAGTCGTGCATCACACGTACCCTTTGTCATGTTCTAATTGGCCAAAGAAGTCACAAGGCCAGCTCACATTCAAGAGCTAGAAGTAAACCTCACCTATTGATGGGAGGAGTTGCGAAGTCATATGGCAAAGGACGCGGCTATACAAGGAGGGAAATAATTTGTGGTAGTTTAGCAATCCACTTAGCTTCACCTTCCATTTATTCTCAGGCAAATATGTTTGAACTTCCGTAACCCCGACTAGCTGTCAAAGTATATATATTTCCTAACGTTTCTATTTTCAGCTTAAACTACCAATTCTTAAACTACTAGAGATTGATCACTTATAAAGTTTTAAGATCCAGTGGATCAAAAGGCGTAAGATCTTTCTGTTTCTGTATACAAATTTTTTCTCAAGTTTCCTTCAGATAGCAAATTCAGTTTATGAATGTGTTTTTTAAAAGTTCATTTATTTATTTTAAGAGAGAGAGAGCAAGAACATGCAAGTGCATGAGTGGGGGAGGGGCAGAGAGAAAGGGGAGAGAGAGAATCCCAAGCAGGCTACACACTGTCAGCGCAGAGCCTGATGTGGGGCTCGAACACATGAACCGCGAGATCTTGACCCGTGCCAAAATTGAGAGTTGGATGCTCAACCGACTGAGCCACCCGAGCACCCCATGAATATGTTTATTTAAAACACGCCTCTATAATATCAGAAATAAACTCCTTGAGATATACAACAAGCACATAATAGAATGTTTTTAATTTTAATTTTAGCATATGAGTAGCAACTTTTTTTTCCCCTCCTCTTTCCAGAGGGTACCAAATGCATGGGAACCATCAGGAAGGGAATTCTATTTCTCTGGTCCAAAGCAATATTCAATAGGAGACAAAGAAAGCTATTTATCTACAGACCAAGGGCCTAATTTATGTGGTGGGAACATTTCTGCCAAATACTTTGTAATAAAGAAAAATTATCAACTGTTAAAGACCTTGCCAGGTCAGCTTCATCTGGTAGTAAAGGGAGGTGATGAAAAGGTTGATAAAACAGCTGTAAATCTTTACTGAATATACAGCTTTAATTGTCTGGCTTTAAACTGATAGGCTTTTCTTGCAATGTTCTGGAGCCAGCTTGGACCAGCTCGTGAGAGCCGACTGTACTCGTCCCCTTCTAATTCCGTGTTCAGAAAAGTCACATTGGTTGCTTGAAATTGGCCAGAGTGGGAATATTTACACAATGGCGTTTGGCAATACTACAAATCAGGGCCTCATTTTTTTGCCAGTCAGTGGTTAAACATTTATAGCACCCACTGGCCTTTATATCTGTAACAAATGACAGGTACCACTTTCTAAGACTATTCGGAGGAAGTTTCTTTCGTGATGGAAGACAGCCATAATAGAGGAGAGCAGGGCTTCCTTTGGTATCTTTTCCATCAACCTGTGTCTCTAGATTGCTGGCAGCCCAGGTGGATATGAGCAAAGAGAGGGCACCCTGGAGAAATGCAAAGAAACGGAGATAATTAAAAAGAAACAGGAAGTATGGCTGGTCCTCTGCTTACCCTAGGGACTTGCACCTCCATCAGATGCAAGGTAGACATGCTCTGTAGCTTGTTTCCAAGTGTTTAAACATCATCTGAGACTGTTAGCAAGGAAGGTGGAAATTGAAGCACTCTTTCTATATTAGAGAATTTTGTCATTTAGCTCCGCATGAGTCCCTTACCTGCCAAAGTGTTTCCCATCTGCAAGACAGAGATGGGACACCTGTTCCTCTCCACGTGCAAGTACTTATGGTGAATGCCACGTTGCCGCTCACTCTGGAATAGAAAATGGAACAGACTGAGATTATTGAGAAGAGCCAGGGCTCTCTGTGGAGAAGAGTTGGAAATCATCAGAGGCGATCTTGCTACTGCAAACGTAGTTCCTAGGCGGGCAGCATCGACATCATCTGGGAGCTTGTCAGACATGCAAGAATCTCAAGTCCCACCCAGACCTACTGCATCAGAATCTGCATTTTAACAAGATCCCATGTGATTTTTATGCACGTTGTAAGTCCGAGACTGATCTCAGTGGTGGTTTGTTCATGGAAGCAGAGAAATACTCATATATTGTCGAGTATGCATTTAAATCTTAAATTATTGCCAGCTCTCTTTTATTTCCTCGCCTTTATTTCTCCACTTTTAGATTCCCATTTAAGCTGCATGCTTAGCAAACTGCTTGGCCTTTCCAGAAACGACATATACATAATCATCACAGTAGAAAAATGTATATTGATTTACGTAAAATAGTGGCACACTTATCTGGGGAAAATGGGGAAGGTGAGTGTTAACTCCTCATTCATAATAGCAGAAATCAATGGATCTGGCAAAAAAAAAAAGTGTAAAAATCAACAAATAGCAATATCGGCATATTATTAAGAGATAGGAAAGCAATGGCCAGGATTTGTAAAAAAACAGCTACGTGATTTAAAGTACTTGGCTTTGGGAAGTGGGACTATTTTTAAAATTCTCTTCAGACTATTTATTTTTTAAATGTGTATATATAAATTACTTTGATATCGATTAAAGATGTCGTGCACTTGTATTTTATGCATTCCTGCAGATCCTTTCTGAGAATAAGTTGGAATATAAGACAGTGAAGCAACAAAACCCAAAATCTTCCCCAGGAAGGACAAGCTGCCTATAATGTTGGCGAAAATAGGAAACACTGTGGTTTATGTTAGGAAAAAGATGTCAAGTATGGTAATTTAGAGAGGAAATGAGCTGATCATACCAGCGATGACCATATATTGGTGAACTTATATTTGACGGAGGAAAAGAGGAAATCTGGGTTCAGAGGAGAGATGGACAAGCCATGCAAGGTTGTGGTAGGATAATATTCATGAGAGAAGTCTGTGTTCCAAGGAGAGGAACTATTTTCAGAGAGATTTCCCTGGGTGATTTATCTACCAGCAATGAAAAACTCCATGAAATCTGGGAAAAGAAACCACAGAATGGGAATGGACTTTAATATCATTTAAGGCAGGGGTGTCTGGGTGACTCAGTCAGTTAAGCATACGACTCTTTATTCTGGCTGAGGTCATGATCTCGAAGTTAGTGAGTCTGAGGCCTGTATCGGGCTCTGTGTTGACACCACGGAGCCTGCTTGGGATTCTCTCTCTCCCTCTCTCTCTGCCTCTCCCCTGCTTGCTCTCTCTCTCTCTCAAAATAAATAAATAGACATTAAAAAATATATTAAAATCATAGAGCAATAGTTTTCAAAATTCATTTTAGCTGTTGAATTTTTTTCCTTCAAATACTCTGAACTCCAAGGGATGCCTGGGTGGCTCAGTTGGTTAAGCATCTGACTCTTGATTTCTACTCAGGTCATGATTTTGCAGTTCGTGAGTTCAAGCCCCACACTGGGCTTTGCACTGATAGTGCCTGGGATTCTCTTTCTGCCTCTATCTCTGACCCTCCTGTGCTCCCTCTCGCTCTCAAAATGAATAAACAAACCTAAAAAATATTAAAAACAATACTATGAACTCCAATGTATTATTTTTTTAATGTTTGTTTTTGAGAGAGAGAGAGAGAGAGAGAGAGAGAGAGACAGAGCATGAATGAGGGAGGGGCAGAGAGAGGGAGGGAGACACAATGTGAAGCAGGCTCCAGTCTCTGAGCCATCAGCACAGAGCCCGATGCTGGGCTCGAACTCACAACTGTGAG
Organism: Panthera uncia; assembly: GCF_023721935.1. Classification (NCBI taxonomy): domain Eukaryota; kingdom Metazoa; phylum Chordata; class Mammalia; order Carnivora; family Felidae; genus Panthera; species Panthera uncia. Next base: position 111,565,480 of record NC_064809.1, on the reverse strand, counting down.
ACCATGACCTGAGCCAAAGTAGGATGCTTACCCGACTGAGCCACCCTGGTGCCCCTGACCTCCAATGTATTAAACCAGAAGCAGGCAGAAGAGCTGAGGTCAAAGTTGAGGGCAGAAGATCTGTGGCCAGCCTGCTCCCACAAGTTTCATCTTGCCTTCAAGATGCCCTGAGCTTAAACAATGTGGCAGCTCAAAAATAGCCCTCATTTTACTAAGGGTTGGGGAGACCTATACGATTTGCTCATGGTCATACATAAGGTCAATGGCAGAGCTTAAACTTGACCTCACTTGCCTGGACTCTGACCAGAGTGCATGACCTCACTGCAGGGGCAGTCAGCTCCAAGGGACTGTATATTCTGTGCAGACTGAGATTGGTTTAGCGTCTTTGCCGTTGTAGAATGCTTGGCGTGTGGTAGGACCTCAAGTAATATTTGTGGAATAAATGAAATAAACTGTGTCATAAGTTGGCTTAACTCCTTGATGCTTTTAGGAAGTGACACGGAGTTAAAAGATGTGAGGAGTGCGGTTAATTCATCTTGTAAGAGTCTCTCTCCAGCAAGAGAGGTTTAGTTCCTTGAAGATAAATGATTTACTATTTTTATCGTTGCAAGCCTCCCATGATCCTCCTGTTATCCTTTTCCCGTCTGGTACTCCTCAGCTGGAGAGTTTTCACTTGTTCGGGATTAAGATCTTTCTGCTCGTTCTGTCATTGAGTAGCCCAGAATGCAGGCCATTTTCTAGACCAGCTCTTTGATAAGCTTTCTTTATTTCTATGGAGATTGACTTTGGCTATGGAGACACAGGAGTTGGAGCCTTCCCACAGACCCACAGTTGGGTTGAAGGCAACCCAGCAGTGACTTCTCTCAGAAAAATCTTTATTCAGTTGAAACCAAGCCCTCTTTAGCTTTTGCTTTGCTCCCGGCAGCGGGGGCGCCACCCTGACAGAATAACTCAGCTGTGATCACTCATTTTAATTGCCTTTAATGGCTTATCTTGAGAAGAAACTTGTGCACAAAATCTGTGCATTGGGGTCACAGTGTCCACTTAGCTCAGGTGAAGATGGCAGCTAAAGGCAATCTGTTTGACGACTTCCACCTGTGTCTTAGTGGGTGTCTCTCCCTCTCAGGTGCCCTGGACAACTGACAGTGAGAAGGAACCTCAGGAGAGGTGCATGGAGAAGAGAAAAGAAAGAGTAAGCCATTAGCGCTTAAGATATCGCAGTTACTGGCGGTAGCTGAGCTTGGCTGCCAGCACATTCTCTAGGGCCCCGGGGGTGTCCAAGTTCACTTTGTTTTTCTTTGGAAGAATTAGCAAAAGGTATTGGTTGGCTGACCTACCAGCCGCACTCTGTGGCTGAAACAGCCTGTCGAGGCCAGAGTGAAATGTTTACTTATTCCTTCTTCCCTATTAGTTATTCCACTGCACTGAAGTTACCTTTCCAAAGAAGCAACTACAAAGGTCATTTTATCTTCAGTGCCAAGGGGTGGACCCAAAAAGTTGCTGCCAAGTCTCGGGCTGACTGGGGATGATGGGCTGGTTTTTATACAGGAAAACTGACCAGAGGGAATTTTGAAAAGTTGGCATCAGGATGTGTTCTCTCTCTCTCTCTTTTTTTTTTCTTTCTTCTGACACTAATGAATGAAGCATGTTAGGCTTGTTTTCAATTAGGCAACAAGTCCTCATTCATTAGAAACCCAGGCAGCGATCCCGGCTGTACCTTAGTGACCGAATGTACAGGTTCCTACTTGGCTCAAGGTCGTGTAATTTCAGTGTTCGGCATCTGCCCTGCCAGCTCAGGTGTCCTGGGAGTGATTAGCTGTCTGCATATGCAGAAGAAAGTGCAAATCTTTCCCACCTGAGTTTAGAGGGCTCAGGGCTTGTCATTTGTTTCTGGGACATGGAGAAGTGGGAAAAACAAGAGTTCCAATCTCATTCTGTGCTGCAAGGGAAGGGGATCGTCATATTGCTGAGTGGGTGGGGCTGTTGGGTCCCCCCACCCCCTCACCCCAGTCTCCTTAGCATTACTGCTTCACATACAGGAGCATTGTACCTTTGAAATTCCTATTCATATGGCTAAGAACATTTAAGATGTCACCATAGATCCAGACTTTGGGATGTTAGGGTGGATGAAAGCAGAATCCACTTATATTCTTGAGTCCTAAGTTGTCATTAAATATAAGATTAACCTTGATTTAGTAGTACCTTTATATCTTTTTTTTTTTTTTTTCCGAGGGAGTTAGGGGTTGGAGAGAAGAAACAAATATAGAAGTACCTATTGATTATAAAATATACTTCCATATTAGAAACATCAAAATGTGAGCAAATTGCCTTGAACAATTTTAGCCTTGAGAAAATAAATATGTTATGAAATCATAGGAAAATAATGTTTTATTGGAGCTGCATAATGAGACACCGGAAGGACTGGTTCTTTCTTTTCCAATTTCTTGGTGGACCTTTGATGGGTAAGATGAGCTTCAAGGTTTTATTGCTTCTTGAAGGACAAGGGAAGGATTGGGGAAGGATACATACAGGTAATAATGACAATAATAATGATCACCATGAAGAATAAAACAACTATGTGATGGGACGCCTGGGTGGTTCTGTAAGTTGGCATCTGACTCTTGATTTTGGCTCAGGTCATGATCTCATGGTTCATGAGTTCAGGCCTTGCATAGGGCTCTGTGCTGACGGTGTGGAGCCTGCTTGGGATTCTCTCTCTCTCTCCCTTTCTCTGTCCCTCCTTCACTCTCTCTCCCTCAAAATGCATAAGTAAAAAACAAAAAAAAACAAAACAAAACAAACTTAAAAAAACTAATAAAAAACAAACAAAAAATCCACAACTATGAGAAATACACTGAGCCAGATGCTTTGTATATGTTATTTCCAGTTCTCTCTATAATCTGGAGACATGGGTGTTATTCACCCTATTTTACAGAGGAGGAAATTTGGGCTCAGGAAGTTTATATGACTTGGCAAAAGTCATAAAACTGCTAGAGGATTAAGATGAGATTTGAAATGTGTTCTGCTTGACTCCCCCAAAGTCACGCTTCACGGGTAGGGAAAGATGAAATGTTTAAGCCTCAAACCAAAGAACAGCAGAGTGGGAAGGGAGAGGGTTAAGGTTAGGTCCCAGGAAGTGACAGGGAAGAGAGGACCTTTTGGAGCTTTGGAGAGGACAGCATGCTTTCTTGTCTGGGCTCCACAGTAACAGCGAAACTTATGTGGCAGGCTTAAGGCCACACGCTTTGCATGCACGATCTCATTTAATTCTTATAGCAGTCCTGAGACATTATTACTATTCCCATGATATAGACAAGAAAAATGCCCAAAGAAGGAGTTATTTAGTCGGTAAGTTTAAACTGTGGTCGTCTGACTCCAGGTCCTGTACCCTTGACCAGGAAATTATTTTATGACATATACGACTTAACGTTTTTCCTGACAAATTAGGACGTCTCTCCTATATTCTCTCCCAAACTTCTACTTCTTCAGCCCGAGTTCCAAAACTGGTTTCCACCACTGCTGGTTTTGTCAAGCTCTGGCTTTGTTTTTGAGCTCGCAACGAAGGGACCACAAGGTGGCAGTATAACATTACACAGTTCAAACATGGGGGACAAGGTCTGTACCTTCCCGACTGCTTTCACCAGGTCAGGCTGAAATGTCAGACAGAGAAACCCTTGATAGTAAGACTGGCCTTGGCAGTTTATCCTGTCATGCAAGCAAACACGTGGAATTCATTCCTCTCTGGGTAATCCAAGGGAAAAGAATCATCAGAGACCTCGGGTGAATGACAATAGTGGTCCCAATGCTGTGGGGTTTCAGGGGTAAGTGCTCTACCAAGACCTTGAAAAACCAGGACTTTATTTTTATTTACAAAATTTCTTTTTCCTCTTGACGTTGCACTCCCCCTTCCTATGTAGGCTTTATGGAATTGATGCTTGAAAAGTGCAGAAGCAGTGGAAAGAGCAAGGAGAATAGGCAGAAAGAAAAAGAGTAGGCTTTATTGTCAAAGGACCTGGACACAGAGAGCATCTCAGCTGGCTCCATGATATTAACCATGATACCCAATACTCCTGCACTCATTTCTTCATGCATGACACAGGGGGACAGTGTCTGCTTTGCAGATTGTTGGGAATATTAAATAAGGCAAACCCATGAAGTATTTTTAGGTGCTGAATTATGGAAACCATGTGCTTTCTTCAGGTGTTTGTTTCCTTAGCTTAGGGACATATGGCGACTAAGAGAAAGACCAAGATTCCTATAAAAGAAGGGAAGAGGACAGCCCAGCCTCGGTAGAAATCAATGTACAGTCTATGGACAAAGAGAATTCCTGCTGTTGTAATAGCATAAAAAATATTTATGAGGCTGATGGAACAAAGGGAATTCTGTTTGTTTCTCTCTGTGTAGTTTGTTGTATAATGGCAACGAGAAATAATCATGTGTTTCAGGAGGAGTGGGAAGATACACTTAGAGAAATGTGTTTGATTTCTAAAGGCTCTTAGGCGCCGGTGAAATCTTCCTGATACGTACCTCACAGATCATCCTTCATGTGTGCCAAGTTCTGTCTGGATGTAGACCAGGCTCAGGAGTGAGTGAGCTCTGTTTTCAAATACAGCTCTGTTATTTACTGGCTTTGTGACTCAGAGCCACTTGCTTAGACTCGGTTTTCTCCCTTAAAAAATGGGGGGGGGGGAGGTGTGCGGAATTATAGTAGTTCCTACTTTACAGACTGATATAAGGATTATATAGGATAATGCATGTAAAGTGCCCAGTGCATAGTGAGCCCCAGACAGGTACTGGCCATTATGATCCCTAATTTTGCCCAGTTGCAATAGCAAAAGTGCTTTTCGTGGGCCTGGAATTCAGTCACAGCTGGGAATCTGGTAATACCAGAGGAAATTGCTCAACTTGAATAATAAAGAGACAGAACAACATTCAGGTCTCTGCTGAATGACTTTCTCCCATCCTTTCACATCTTTTCAACAGTGCCCAGGATTGTGGTGTCTTCATCAGGCCAAACTGACTCTCGTTTGCACTTAAGTTGCATTTTGGGGGATCATTTGGGAGCCTGCCAACACTTTGAGATTTCACCAAGCCAGTAGGGTCAGAGGAATCCCTGGTTTCCACTGATTCGCAGAACAGATATTCCACAAATAACAGCATCTTGATCATAATTTCAATTTTTTTACTTCCCATTCCCCATCTTTTATGGCGATACTTCCATTTAAAATCAAACACCCTTATGTTCTGTAATGAAAAATTTCCTAACAGATAAAAGCCCACGACCATATGGCTTCATGGGTGAATTATACCAAACACTTAAAGAAGAATTAATTCCAATCCTTCTCAAACTCTTTCAAAAAAATTGAAGATGAAGGAACACTTCCAAATTCATTTTATGAGGCCAGTATTATGCTGATATCAAGGCAAGGACACTCTAAGAAAATTATGGGCCAATATCCCTGATAAACATAGATGCAAAAATTCTCGATAAAATACTAGCAAACTGAATTCAAGAGCACATTAAAGGGGTCGTTTGTCATAATCAAGTGGGATTCAAGCTGGATACAGGGGTGATTCAACATATGCAAATCAATGAATCTGACATACCACATTAATAGAATGAAGGATAAATATCATATCATTTCAAGAAGTGCAGAAAAAGGACTTGACACAATTTAACATCTTTTCATGATAAAAGCTTTTAACAAATTAAGTATAGAAGAAATGCTTCTCAACATAATAAAGGCCATATTTGACAGGCCCACAGCTAACATCATAATGGTGACAAGATAAAAACCTTTCCATTAAGATTAGGAAAAAGACGAGCATGCCTACTCTCACCATTTCTGTTCAACATAGTACTGGAAGTCCTAGCCATAGCCATTAGGCAAGAAAAAGAACTAAAAATCATCCAAATTAGAAAAGAAAAAATAAAATTATCTCTGCAGATGATATGATCTTATATATAGAACATTCTAAAGAACTATTAGAATAAATGAATTCACTACAGTTATAGGATACAAAATCAGCATAGAAAAATCAGTTACATTTCTAGACATTAAAAGCATACTATATGACAGAGAAATTAAGAAAACAATTTCATTTACAATAACATCAAAACAATAAGATACGTTGGAATAATTTTAACCAAGGAAGTGAAAAACCTGTACACTGAAGACTATAAGACATTGAAGAAAAAATTGAAGAAGACAAATAAATAGAAAGATCTCTCATTTTCTTGGATGAGAAGTATTAATATTGTGAAAATGTCAATACTGCCCCAAATGATCTATAGATTCAATGCAATCCTTATCAAAATATCAATGGCATTTTTCACAGAAATAGGAAAAGACTATCCTAAAATTTTTTATGGAACCACAAAGGACTCTGAATAGCCAAAGCAATCCTGACAAAGAAGAACAAAGCTGAAAACATCATACTTCCTGATTTCAAGCTATATTACAAAGCAATAGTAATCAAAACAGTGTGGTAGGGGTATAAAAGAGGAACAGAATAGAGAGCCCATGCATAAACTCACACGTATAGGGTCAACCAGTTTTTGACAATGGCTCCAAGAATGAAAAATGTGGAAAGGATAGCAAGGGTAGTCTCTTCAATAAATGCTGCTGGGAAAACTGGATATCTACATGTCATCTTTTCTTAAAAACTTTTTTTAATGTTTATTTATTTTTGAGAGCGGGAGAGGGGCAGAGAGAGAGAGGGAGACACAGAACTCAAAACAAGCTCTGGCTCTGAGCTGTTAGCACAGAGCCTGATGTGGGCTCGAACCCAAGAACCTCGAGATCACGACCTGAGCCGAAGTCAGAGGCTTTACTGACTGAACCTCCCAGGCACCCCTGGATATCTACATGTGAAAGCATGAAACTGGACCCCTGTCTTACACGACTCACAAATAGATCAGAGACTTAAATGTATGACGTGAAACCATAAAACTCCTACAAGAAAACATAGGTAAAAGGATCTTTGACACTGGCCTTCACAATGACTCTTAGACACCAAAAGCAAAGGCAACAAAAATGAAAATAAACAAGTGAGGCCACATCAAACTAACGAGCTTCTGCATAGGAAAGAAAACAATCAGTAAATTGAAAATATAAGGTATAGATGAGGAGAAAGTGCTTGCAAGCCATATATCTGATAAGGGGTCCATGTCCAAAATATATTTAAAGAAAAAAAAACACCTCATATAACTCAATAGCAAAAAAGCAAATAATACAATAAAACATGGGCAAATGACCTGAATAGACATTCTTCCAAAGACATACAAATGGCATACCGATAAGTATATGGAAAGTGCTTAATATCACTGATAATCAAGGAAATGCAAATCAAAACCACAATGAGGTATCATCTCTCACCACTTAGGATCGCTCTTACCAAAAAGACAAGAGATAATAAATGTTAGCAAGGGTGTGGAGAAAAGGGAGCCCTTATACATTGTTGGTGGAAAGGTAAATTGGTAGAGTCATTATAGAAAACAATATGGTAGTTCCTCAGAAATTTTAAAGTGAACTACGATATGGTTCAGCAATCCCATCCCTGGGTATATATATATATGAAGGAATTGAAATTGGTATCTTGAAGAGATATCTGCACTCCCCTTTCACTGAAGCATTACTCACAATACAAACAACTGAAATGTCCTTTGATGGATGAGTGGATAAGGGAAATGTGGTATACACATATTCTCACACACACACACACACACACACACACACACACACACACACCAGAATAGGATCCAGACATAAAAAAGCAGGAAATCCTGCCATTTGCAATGACATGGATGAAACCAGAGGACATTATGCTAAGTAAATAAGCCAAACAGAGAAACACAAATACTGTATGATATCACTTATATGTCGAATATAAAATAAGATGCATTCATAAAAACAGGCAGCAGAGTGGTGGTTGACAGGAGCTGGGGGAAGGGGAATGGGGTGATACAGGTCAAAGGGTACACATTTTCAGTTATAAGAAGAACGGATTCTGAGGATCTAAAGTACGGCATCTTGACTGTAGTTAATAATATGGTATTATGTACTTGAAAGTTGCTGAGAGTAGATCACAAGCATTCTTAACCACACACACACACGCACGCACGCACGCACGCACACACAATGAAAAAAGGAGTACAGCATAAGCATGTTAGGTGATGGATGTATTTAATTATGTTGATCTTGGTAATAATCTCACAACATATACGTATGTCAAATCATCATGTCATACACCTTAAATACACACGATTATATTTATTGTGTATATAATAGCATATAATAATTATGCTAATTATTCCTTAATAAAATTAAAAAACAAAACAAAACACTATCATGTTTTCCTTCCAACCATCCTCATGGAGTTGAGCATTACTGCAGAAATACCTATATTATATCGATCCGGTGTCTTCAAAGTAGAAACCAGTATCGTTGTCACAAATTCTTGGCCTGCACCACAACCTGCTCATTCAGATGAGATGGTAGGGCCCCACGATTTGTGTTTTAACAAGCCTTCTGCATGATTCTGATGCTTGCTCAAAGTTGAGAATTCCTTCCTCTAGCCTCAAAAATAGGTCACCTCTGTGCCATGGAGATGCTTTCGCACTTGTTGCCGAGGACCAAATTTTGAGATCAGATTCATGATATCGTTTTTGACGGCCATCTATATTTTGTCATATTATCCCTGCATTTTGCCCCAGGGAAACCAACAGGATTTGGAATCCTTCTTACGACCAGATCCTGTCTTACTCTCCCTGCATGTGCGTACAAATATTTAACTTATTTCCCTCCTCATTGGTGCAAACCGTAGGTTGAAAACGTTAACAGATTTTGCCCTTTTAAAAAATTAACACTGATATGTGCTGTTGCATTCCATAATGATTCTCTTCTTTTGTGTTTTTTTTTTTCCTCCCTTCAGGAAACAAAATAATGTCTCTTCATTATCTTTAATCCTGAGGCTGAACTGGTTGTGGATTTTTGTGGTATATGACAGGAGTTATGATTGCTTCCAGTATTATAGTACTGATAGCACCAATGATAAAACCAATATATTAAATAAGGCTAATGCAGCTGTATAATTTACAGATGGCTGTCATATGTATTTTCTTCTTTAATTCTTACTTTTGCTCTTTGTTTTACTTTTATTTAAAAATGGGGAAACTGAGGTTTGGAGGGGTTTTGCTTTCATCATACGGTATTTTGGTGTGTGGGGAAACACCATATGATTTTGACAGAACTTTCTCTTGGAATAAAATAATAACTAAGGCCTACTGTTGCGGTGCCTTCTGTGAGCCAGGCACTGTGATTGCTGTGTTCTGTTTTACTTCATCCGTGAAGTAGTAGTATTCCTATTCCGAGAGAAGGTAGTAAGTATTCCTATTCCCATCATACGGATGGGAAGATAGTCTTAAAGAGGCTACATAACTTGTCTATGTCATATATAATCTCACAGAGTGATTGAGTTAGGATCAGACCCAAGTTAGTTTTAATTTAGCACCTGTTATTAGTCAGTTTCTAGGATCTGTGGAGGTGTTGAATCCAAGCGGTATCTTAACCTTTAAGAGATGGTTAATTCTGTAAGGGGAATTTTACTTTCTACCATTTTCTGTAAAGAAAGAGGCAAGGACATTCCACCAAAGACCTGATTCCTTTAAGCCAAGGGACTCTCTGCTATTATAGGATGGAACAAGGAGCTACTTACACCCTATTTATCATACCAATGGTTACTGATGGTTTATTTTGTGAATGCTCACCTTGATCCAGAAAAAATTTTAGAGAGCTCTAAGGGTCCATAAAAGAGCTTACAAAATCCCATAAGTAGCTTTATCTACAGATAGGACAGGCATCTCCTAAGAAGATAGCCTCCAAGTGAGTTATTTTAAGTTGATTGGGACATTCTGCTATTCTCATCATACAAAGGGCCCAGATATAGCTGAGTTTGAAACATCAACCTACCTGTTCAGCATAATAGTACTTTGAATAAAGGCAAAAGATAATAATTACAGATTGCTTTGCCCACATTCAAGTGGTATAGATATACGAATGGCAAAAATGAAATAAAAGCTTTTCTGTAATCAGATTTTAACATTTGAATGCTTTAGGAGGTCAAGTAGTGAACACAGCTGATGGGGAGAAGATATTAATCCTCCCCTGCCCTCCACTCCCAGCCAACCTCTTGGATCCCACTGCAGCAGAAACAAAGTTCACTTTCCTCTTTACCTCGTCCAGTCTCTGGTCTTCCAAAGGCTGAGTAGGCATCACGGGACTCCCTGTCTAGGCACATGTATTATCAGCCACCCTCTAATTGTGGTTTGTTGGTCTCTAGTTTCTGTTAAGGGCTGGTGTGCCCTTTAATAACCAACCGATGGTGCAGCAGTTCACTGTTTCTTGGTTATTAACACGATTCCCCTCTGTTTGTGAAGCGTTACTTGTGCACGAAATGAAGTTGCATGCCACAATCCTATAAGGAGCCTCAAAGTTCTGAGCATAGATTCCATTTGTAAGTTTTCGTTCTTCTGAGAACAGTTCTTTTGATACATAGTTCACACAACATACAATTTACACCATACAATTCACCCATTTAAAGAACAAGACATCTATTTATTTCCCTATAGTATGTGAATTGCCCTTCGATTTCCCTCCTGTCTTTAATTTATTCAACAAATATTTATTGCGTACCTCCTGTGGGCTAGGCATTGGGCGAAATGTTGGAGGCCTAACAGTAAACAAAACAGAGATGGTCTCTGCTTTCGGAAAGCCTTGAGTCTAGGAACAAAGATCTCAGAATTCAAGTGAGCTTATAAATAAAATAATTATAAATCATGACAGGTGCTATGTAAGAAACACATTCGGGTGCTTATCGAGATAGGAAATAATGAGTTGGCTGTGCAGGAGGAATCTCAGGTGGGTGGTGAGGGAGAGGACTCACAGGGGACTGGGCCCCTGAGCTGGGAAAGACCTTGGTATGTGCTGGGCACAGGTTGGAAGCAGAGCAGCTTGTGTGTATTGAACCACGAGCTAGAGAAAGAGAGGCAGCAGCACTCTCACACGGTAAAGAACTCATGTCTATGCTATTGGAAGCATTGAAAATGGGAATTATCATAACCCAATTTATAATTTTCAGGTTTTTGTGTCAGAGAGCTATACTTCAACCTCTGACAAACATTGGTCTGTGAGCCCTGCCCCCCTCCCTCCCCTAGTGAGATTTTTCTGGATCGTCTAGACTTGAGAAGTCGCGTTTTTTTCTCATGGTATATACTAGAACATAGTGTGAAAGGTGCTTCCTTGGAGTCGGACAATGGAATGCAGTGATTTCATGTCATCTCAAGAGTTGGCTGGTGTCACAGGCCATTTCATCTCTAACCCAGTTCAGACGGGGTCAGAGACTAACCACCCTGCCTTGGACCAAACCCATTTCTGTATTGTTATATAACAGTTACGATTGTTAATTCAAATGGAAATATTTAGTTAGTTCTACTTAGGTGACTTAACAGGCCTGATTGAGCCAGATTTAAATAAACTAATTTCCCAGGTTACCAGATAATTCCTGTAGATCTCAACAGGTCACATAATAATGAGGTGGTTCTTGTTAAAACACACCTGTACATACACACACACAAATACCTAAACAACCATAAAAACCTGGCTAAACAACCAAGGAGTATGTCACAGAACGCTCAAATGAAAAAGGGCACTTTTGACAGCCTATTCCTGCAGTTACCCACATTTGTGTATATTGATTTTGTGGATTAAATTGGTCATGTGAAAAGCATTCGTGTAGAAAAAAAGATCCAAAGCCCTCTCAGCATCTTCCCCACTTAAAAAGATCTGTGAGTGAGCTTCGACAGGTAGAGCCGAGGTTGAAGACATTGTATGCTTGTGATTGCGCAGGGTCCTTGATGACTTTCTCTGGATCCGTAGTCCCCAGCCAAGGGCAGTTGGCCTGCTCGTGGCCACTTGCTGAGGACTGTCACTAGACACCCACAGTAATAGCAGCTGACATCAATGGAGCCCTTACTGGGTACTAAACACAGTGGTAAGGTTTTCCATGCGTTACTTCATTTAGTGCTCACGACAACCCGGTGAGACAGACGTTACAATCCCCCTCCTTTTATAGAAGAAGCCTTTAAGGATTTGCCCAAAGTCCCATGGCCGACAGAGCTGGCATTTTAACACGGACTTCAGATCAGAGCTTGTCTTCGTGTCGTATGCCATGCTACTCTCCGTGACTATAGCTTGCTGGGGGAGCGGTGACTGCCTGAACCGAGGGTGGCGAATCCATAGCCCAACAGCAGTCAATGGCAGGGCCTGTTAGGTACAGCGGTGTCAAAGTCAGAATGGGGCCATTCGCCAGGCCAATCAGGTTTTCGCTCACGGTGCGAATTGAGGAATATAGGGTGGAAATAGAGAAGGCAGGGGCTGACGCCAAAAACTCCCGTGGACAGAACTCAGGTAGACTGAGGCCTTAGGGCCACAGAGGTCCAGTGGGGCTGTAAACAAACCAAAGCAATGGTCATCTAAAAGTATGAGGAAGCAGAGGTATAAGGTAGGGAAAAGATGCGGAGCAGAGGACAAAATTGATAGTGATCATGATGTGGCAGGGCGTTTCAATGAGCTCTAGTGGCCAGGGAGGCAGAGACCACGTCCAGGGTCACAACCGCATTCCCTGAGGCCCAGGAGGTCTCAACAGGCGCCGTGGGTTGTGTAGAGAAGGAAGACTGCGCTCGAGAGGGAAGGTGGGGCCTGCTAATGGAAGCAGAGCTGAGACCATCCAATAACTCTCGCTGTGGCACAACTGATGTGCTCCTTCAGCCTCTGGAGCCAAATGACTGTGAGGGGACTCTCGTCTCTCTTCTATGGCTCCTTTTTTCTCGTGAGATTTCCTTCTCCTTTATTGTCAAGAGCACCATTCTGATGAAACCCCATTTGCATTTCTTGACGTTGCTTAAAGCTACTTTTTTTTTTTTTTTTTTTTTTTACAAGAACAACTCTTGTTTTTTTTTACAGGAACAACTCTTGTAGAACATTGTTTATGTGAAAAAAGAAAACAGTTCCTCTCTATTCCTTCAAGTTTTTGTTTTCCTCTCATGAGGGATAGGGACAAGAACGTCTAATTTCCCACCCAAGAGTGAAAGCTTTTTAAAATCAAAGCATGCACAGCTAAGGTTTGCCTCGATTTTTTAACATCTTAAGTGTAACAAATTTCAAATTGCCTTTCAGTGGTGAAAGATGTTTTGTTTTCTTTCCTTTGTAAAAATTCAAGATTGATCACGCATTTGCATGAATAATCTAATGACTTCCCGTGTATTAGAATAATTTATAAAATCTACCTCACGTCTTCTTCTTCGCTGTCATTTATATGCCTCAATAACAGCTCAAGGGCAGTTTTACAGAAAAGTTTTCATCCTCTGGCTCGTTCCCTGGGACCCAGTCTTGAACATGAATTTAAAGAATCAGAGAAGCACCACGTGGGACATGCTTCATGGACAGAACACAAGATGTGGATTCAGTAGTCCTGAGTCCTACTCCCAGTTTTGTTTTTGTTTTTGTTTTTGTTTTTTTTTTTGAGTCCTACTCCCAGTTTTGCTACTGTTTTGGAGTAATCTCAAACAAAGCACTTAACTCCTCTGAACATCAGTTTTGTCCTATGTAAACTGGGGTATGTAAGAGTAAATTTAATAATAACTATTTAACAACATCTGTGTTGAATTTTTTTGATTTAACAGAAATTTTGATAATGCCCTATATGTGAAAGCACTAAAGAAATAATTTTCAAGATCATTTCAGTTTTCCCCTTAGCATGTATATTACTAGCTACAAGCTGATTCAGTTTTGCTATGTTGATATTTCTTATACACATCCTTATTCACTGGCTGGATGACTTTGAGCACGTCATTTTATAGCCTCATCAACATTTTTGGGACAAAGAATCTTCAGTATGACTCTCTCTCTAGGTTAACGTGTCTCTCTACATGTTGACACAATCTTCCTACCTCAAGATCACCTCCTTCCCTTGCCGTTAAAGCTCTTTGTACCCTAGAGCCTTGTACGTGTTGTTTTCTCTGCTTGAAATGCTCCCCAACTCCACCCTTGCCCCACCATCCTTTTATCTTCATTAAGGCCCTATAGATATCAAGTCAAATGTGACCTTCCTGGGGCAGTCCTGAAACCCTGGGATTAGCTCAAGTTCACCTGTTCTAGGTCCGAGGGTGGTTCTAGTCCACCCCCTTCTTCTCCTTCCTTGTACTTTTCACTTACCACCCTGTACTTCTTCTTCCTTGTACTTTTCATGTGACAATTGCAACATCTTCCTGAAAACAGAGGCTGTGTGTGTGTTGCTTTCATTGGGAACCCAGCACACAGTTCAGTGTCTGGCATACAGTGAACACTTGATAAATATTTGTTGACTGAACTAAGGGAAAAGTAACTTGAATACAGTCAGTAGAAGCCATAATGCAAAGTAAGCGTATTAAATAGTCAATGAAAATTAATACATGCTAATAACTATATCAGGTAATTGATCAGATGCATGAAATCTTTACCTTATTTATTGGTCGCATAAGAATGGCATTTGTCTACAAGCATATATAATTTACTAGCTAACATACGATAGTTGAAAATGGTACCTGAGAATACATAACTATAAACAGACAAGGCCAGGTAGAAAGATGGAATAAATGTTTAGATGGACTAGAGAGTTAACTACAGAGTTAACAAAATTGAGCTGTAAATGTCATTCTAAGTTTTTGGGGCCAAAACAAAAATGAAAATAGGGTCGGTTATCTAATGGTCATTGACCTAAGGGGAAAACACTCTAGTTTCTGGGAAAAGAAAGCTGTTCATGGCACTTTTTTTTTCCTGAAGACATTTCTTTGAAGGGAGAGAACTTATTTTCTTCACGGGTCCTTGAGCAGCTTGGCAGCCTAGCCTTCTAAACCCACAGCATTAGAAGGTCAAGGGTGCTGTTCCCAGATTCTCCTCTCCTCAATGTCCTCTTCTCCTCCCTCCCCTCCCAATTTCCCCTCTTTTCTCCTCTGAAATTTCTATCTCGTTGCAATTAAAAAACAAACATCAAGCATGGCCTTTCCCATAGCTGGGGTGGCCGGGGGGTGGGAGGGTATCTATATCTGGCAGGTCCTAATTGAGTGATGTCTGTAACAGCCCTCCGACAGACAGATGCTGTCCCACCTCTCACTCTGCCCTCACCTGGATGGAGTCACTTAATTTCCCCGAGGCTTACTTTTTATGTCTACTTGGGGCTGCTGAAGTCTCCTTGAAGGGCAGCTGGTACCATGAATGACAGAACGCCTGGAGCTGTGCCCAGCAGAGCCCATGTTTCTCATGCATTTCTTCCTCCCTCTCAGAACTGGCATAAGGACCAATGGAAATACAATTCTTGATATGCGTGAGCATGGGTATATTCTAGAGGCCCAAAGAGCAGAGAGGAGAGGCTTATTCTCCCAGCTTAACAAACAGAAGGGGAGGAAAGAATTGCATGTATTTCTGTTTCATAATGATCTCCTCCCCTGAGTATTTTTTGTATATTTTCATTTATTTTTTACCCAAAGCAAAAAAACAAGAAATAGACTTGTAGCCTCTAATCTTCTTGCTGTAATAATTTATATACAAATGCAATTTATATGTGTATGTAATTTTTTAAAAAATCCCTATTTCTGCAAATTACTCAGTGATATATGCAAGTCAAAACAAAACAGGAAGTTGTGGGACCAGCTGTATCACAGTCAAGTGTCAGGGATGACTTAACAGTTGAGTTTGAATTGGGGTTCCCCACCTTTGCTGCCTTTTAGCCGAAAGATCGGGCTCCAGCTTAGCTGAGCTTAATCATTGCCAGAGATTTCTCTTTCTATAAAATTCTCAGAATGTTTATTTGATTTTTTTTTTTTTTTTTGCCAAATTTCTGCATTAAGAAAAGCAATAACTCAACCTAGATTATAAAGTCTATGACTCCTGGGCAAATTCTTCTTGCCTTTCTAACTTATTCAAACCAGATTTTTTCCATTTGGGAAGGTCATGAGGAACGTGTAGTTTCTTTAGGGGCCACTTCAGATATGATGGTTTCCATGACAGAGTCTCAGGAGTGACAAACTATTTTGCCCAGTGGTTACCAGCATAGTCACCAGAGGGACATGATTATTTGTACAGTAATTTCCTCTAATTTTTTTCTCCTGAAAGAAAATATCCTGGTAGCACACCAAATCTAAAATTGGATACCCTGTGTGTGTCTCATTATGGTTTTGTGGACAAAGGAACTAAAAACAATGGTAGTTTAAAAATAAAATTGCTTTGTTTCCTCTGGCAGTGTCAGAAATGTAGACTCTTTCACGGGGAGAAAAAGGGTGCTAATTGTGTGGTTGTAACCCACTAGCAAAAATGTATCTGGCATTGAGCATTATAATTGGTAAAGGCTGAGCGAAGTTATACACAGAAATCCAGGATATTCTTCTCTGTTAAGAATATTTAGATTTAGGGGCGCCTGGGTGGCTCAGTTGGTTGAGCGTCTGACTTCAGCTCAGGTCATGATCTCACGGTCCGTGAGTTCCAGCCCCGCATCGGGCTCTGTGCTGATGGCTTAGAGCCTGGAGCCTGTTTCAGATTCTGTGTCTCCCTCTCTCTCTGCCCCTCCCCTGTTCATGCTCTGTCTCTCTCTGTCTCAAAAATAAATAAACGTTAAAAAAAAAAATTAAAAAAGAATATTTAGATTTAGTACTGTATGGATATTACTGAGAGAGATGTTAATGACCAGTATGTATCCAGATGTGATACTGACTTGACTGGGAGACCTACTCCTCTGTTTGAAACATCTGGCATTTCACTGGGTTCAGCAATTTTCTATCTTTAAATTTCCTAAACTTGGAGTAGTAACCCCAAAGGCAGCCACTGAAGGCAGTCCTTTGTGGTCTGTGAAACTCTATTCCACAATCCTGCATTGGGACTGGCAAAACATTTCCAGCTCTGAGAAACTAACATGTTATTTATTACAGTAGCTACATAGTACCCATGTAACATGTCATAAAGATGAACATGGCCCTCATGGAGTACTTACTACATTTGTTGCAACTCAAGGTCCTTTACCTGTATTATCTCATTTAACTCTGACTTGGTATTATTATTCCTATTTTTCAGAAGAGAAACAGGTTCTAGGAGTTTAAGTGACAGCTGGTGTAGATCATGGAAAACATGTTCCAGTCCAGGAGACTTTGGCTGTGGATTTGTTTCTCTAAATTGCTACATGTGTTGCTCCACGAACGTCTGGTTAATAAGTTACTGAATTATCAGCAGGATAGAAGGATGAAGACTGGTTTCTAGTCCTAGTCTCCAGCTTATTTCTTATGTGACCTTGGACGTGTTATTCATTCTTTGGCCTTGGTTTCCTTATCAGTGAAATGTGGAGAGTTGAACTAGCTGGTTTTTAGAATTCCCCTTATCTTCTTATTTATGGGTCTGTGATTAATGTGAATTGTTTGGACAGTCTGGATAATTGGGGAAAGCATCGGCTGTTACGTTCCACATCATAGCTCTACATTTTATAAAAGAGAGTTGCTTCCCAATAACACAGGGCATGATGGTATAGTAGAAAGTACCCTGGACTAGACATCTGATGGTCTTCTGGAAGGAGGTCAGAAGGTCTAAGCAGTCACCTATGCTATAGACTCAATGTTGGTGTGCTCCAAAAGTCACATGTTGAAACCTAACCCCCAAAGGGATGGTATTAGGAGACGGGGCCTTTGGAAGACGATTAGGTCATGAAGGTGGAATCTTTGTGAATGGAATTAGTACGCTTATGAAAAGGCTTCAGAGAGCTCCCTCTGTTTGGCCATGTGAAATTACAGTGAAAAGACCACCATCTATGAACCAGGAAGCAGTCTCTCACCAGATGCTGAACCTGCTGTCACTTTGATCTTGGACTTCCCAGCCTCCAGAACTGTAAGAAAGAAAATTCTGTTGTCTATAAGCCACCCAGTTTATGGTATTTTGTTACAGCAGCTGAACTGACCAAGACAACTTGTTGTAGCACTTACTAACTACTTAAGCTTTATCAGACAACGTTGCAATTCTGGGTTTTAGTTTTCTCACCTGAAACATAACAGTGTCTATTCCATACTCAATGTCTTGGAGCTAAAAAAAAAAGTGTATATGAAACCTTTGTACATACAAGGGCATGATGATTAGTAGAATTATTAAAAGAATATTGCTAAGCAGTGACCAAAAGAAGAGTAAAAATTGAATTTAGACTCATTAACTTTATTTTTATTTTTATTTTATTTATTTATTTTTTTAACGTTTATTTATTTTTGAGACAGAGAGAGACAGAGCATGAACGGGGGAGGTCAGAGAGAGGGAGACACAGAATCCGAAACAGGCTCCAGGCTCTGAGCCGTCAGCACAGAGCCCGATGCGGGGCTCGAACTCACGGACCGTGAAATCGTGACCTGAGCCGAAGTCGGCCACTTAACCGACTGAGCCACCCAGGCGCCCCAAGACTCATTAACTTTAGATCACATCACAGTGTTATGGGCTGAATCATGTCTTCCCAAAATTCACCTGGTGAAGTCCTAACCCTTAGTGCTTCAGAAAAGTGGGATTGTATTTAGAGATGGGGCCTTTAAAAAGGTCGTAAGGTAAGATAAGTTACATAGGCCTGCCCTAATCCAATGTCTGTTGTCCTTAGAAGAAGGGGAGAGTGTGACACAGACGTATGAGCGCGTACAGAGGAAGACCATGGGAGGTCACAGCAAGAAGCTGGTCCTCTGTCAGCCAAGGAGAGAGGCCTCTGAAGAAAGCAAACCTGAAAAATAGTTACAGAAACACTGAAACACAAATTATGCAGCCAACACTGTGATCGAAGATAAGTTTTAAATAATTTCTGCTCCCCTGTTCAGGTTTTCAGAGCCTTCTCAGACCTCCCCGGATTGTTCTCTCGTGTCCCTTCTGTGCAAGAGACAGATAGCTGGGGGATAGTTGAGCGTCCCCCACGCACGTGGGCGCTTCATTTGCCATGCTGCCCTGGGGCTGATCTGCTCATTTATATAACTTGTTGCTGGAGTGGAAGCCACCAAAGGGCACAGTCCTTCTCACCACACTACCCAGTCCCACCCCTGGCACAGTCAGGGCTCCACAAATGTTTGCTGGAAGACTGTGGGCCCTTGCAATCCTGCTAGGCAACACGAAACACAGTATATTTATGCAATGACACCAAAAATTATGATCAAAATGACAACAACAGTAATAATAGCTATTGCTTATTGAGAACAAGGCACTCAGCCAGCAGAGAGTGATTACCTGCATATAAACCACATTTGGAGCATTGTACATTTGATCCTTTAATTGCTTTCTCCAGGCCAAATCTGGACGTTTGGCTGTGGAAAGACAAATTGATGATTTTAGCCTGGGAGAGCTGCCTCTCAGCTCATAGTTCAGTTCTGGGGGCATCTTCCATTTTACTCTTTATAGCAGTGCTTTATGCAGTAATGTGAATTTTATTGCACTTCTGCACATATTTTATAAAAATGCATGGAATGGAAAAAGGAAAGTGTGAGAGTGCTGGTTTTAATGATGAGCAATTTGATCTCATAAACTTAATTCAATTTAGGAAAAGATGGAAATTATATGGATGCCAAAAACTGAGACAATTTATCCTTAATTAGACATTTATTGGTCTTAAGCCAGTCAACTGTAGTTCAATTGTCAAAGGACAGAACAAAATTATAGGACATGTGCAAATCCATGGTCAAAGATTATGTTTCAAATGGGATGTAATTAAGAACTTTATATTTTTTATAGCACACTGAACACGGAGGCCCAATGATATGATATGTAATAATGCTGTTCAGTTTTTCAAATCTGAAAACTTTCTGTAATGTCATATATAATCAAATTAGGAACATCATATGTTTTGCTTACTTCTTCAAACAACTCTGAAAACTAGGAAGAGTCCTCGCTACAATAAGTAAGCGATAACGAAAGACCACAGACGGGGTGGGCTAAACAACAGATTTTTTCTGCCCCCTCAGAGTTGTGGATGCTGAATGTCCACGGCTGAGATGTTGGCAGGTTGTTTTTTTCTGAGCCCTCTCTCTCTTTGGCTTACAGATGCCACCTTCTTCTCGGATCGTCTTGTCATCTTCCATATGTGGTCACACATCCGTGTCAAGCCCTCCCCTTCCTGGGGGGATGCCAGTCATATTGGATTAGGGCCCGCCCACATGACCTTACAGTCACAGTCAGAGGTGCTGGGGGGTTAGGACTATGCCATATGAATTTTGGGAGGACACAATTCAGCCCACAACACTATGACATAAACCGAAGTTAGTGACTTTCAACTCATTTTTGGAGGGTAGTGGGGGGAAGGGAAGAACTTCTGTTGAGGAAGTAAGGCAGAAGGAAGACAGCGTAGAAGACACGCCTAATTGGGAGATCAGTGTGGGAAGGCGTGGCTCAGAGCACCGGAAACAGAAATCAGCCTTGGGAAGTTAAAAGTGTCTTTCTCTGAAGCAATGTTTTGCTTTTCCATTGTTGACAGAGTAAAAACAAAACAAAACAAAACACTAACCAAAACAAAAAGAATCTTGTGACTTTAAGCAACTGACCCCAGGACAAAGTTTATAGAATAGACCAGGACAGATTACTGCTTTGGGTCCTCATACAATGGATGCTTCCCAGCAGAATGGCTAAATTGTTCAGGGAGCTTCTATTAACCTAATCAGGTCATCCTGGGCTTAAAGGGGTTCTGGTTACACATCTTCAATACTTCTGAACTACTTCCTGCGTCCACAGGCGAAAAGGGCTATTAAATGGGTTGCACAGAGAGGTGGAACTAATACTACGTGACTGAACTAGGATCATCATATTCTAAACAGCAATTAAAATAATTCCAACCTTTGGAAAATAATTCACAATTTTTTTTTGTTAAATTCGAACCTGAGAAAAGGCAAATAGTATAATAAGCATGAATGTGTTATGTAACTGAAACAAATTTGGAGAATTTTTAGTACATAATTTTCCTTAAAAAAGTAAGTTAGCAATAGTATAATCCAGCTTTTTACATTGCCTTTTGTGTTGAAGAAGGCTAGTGTTGAAGAAGACTTGTGAAATATCTCACAATGCATATGTTTGCACATATACATACCATGAAATGTATATTCATATAAATATTACCCAACATTTCATTAGTAGCTCATTTTCTCAAGTGTTCAGAAGTCATTTCCCTTGTCATTTCGATTGCTAGTAAAACTGGGAAAGAAGCAGACTGACTTCTGAGGAGTAAAAGGGATGTTCAGTTCCACATGAGGACTGAAGTATTAGAATTTGGCTCCTTGGAGAAGCCCTTAGTTGTCACTCAGGGCCAACAGACACATTTCTAACTAGCTTAGTAAGCCTGACTTTGAAAATGCAAATTAGAGAAAGCCTTGACCAAAATAGATTTGCAGAAAGCACCGTGGGAAGGTGGTGAGAAACGATAACAGCAGACACGGAACTTACTGGAGGCAAAGCCAACTGTACAAGTTTCGATAACCTTTGACGGTATCTCCGTACAGCAACATAGGTTCCTGTCAATGACCCAGAGTCACAAAGACAGAGTTAAATGGTGTCTATACCATCTATTTAAGGAGGCAGATTAATGTGAAATGTGGAAAGATTTCTATCCAACGTGGTAAAATAAATTAGGAGGATAGAAATTGGCACATGGTGTCTCTGGAAAACTAAATTCTATGGGTTATTTTGTTTGTTCATTTATCCATTCATTCCTAGGTGATGTATTAGGGACCTACTGTTTATTCACGAATCCAGCAAAAATTTGATGAATTTTTGAATTCATGAATCTGATGAATACAATAGATGCCAATATCTATCCTTGTGCTATTTACATTTTAGTTGGAGGAGACAGACAGCACAAAGCTAAATAATATATAGAGGGTCTGTAAAGAATATGGACAGTGTTGGGGCGCCTGGGTGGCTCAGTCGGTTAAGCGTCCGACTTCGGCTCAGGTCAGATCTCGCGGTCCGTGAGTTCGAGCCCCGCGTCGGGCTCTGTGCTGACTGCTCAGAGCCTGGAGCCTGTTTCAGATTCTGTCTCCCTCTCTCTCTGACCCTCCCCCATTCATGCTCTGTCTCTCTCTGTCTCAAAAATAAATAAGCGTTAAAAAAATTAAAAAAAAAAAAAGAATATGGACAGTGTTAAGTGCTGTGGGGGAAAGAAAGGCAAGGACAGAGCTGGAGGGGAGTGAGGAGAGTGGGAATACAATCTAATGTAGGTTGGCCACTGCGAAGGTAATGTGTGAGCAGGGTCTTGAAGGAGGTGAGGGAGTGAGCACCTTGGTTCCTAGAAGGAAGAGCGTTCCTGGTGGAAGGGACCTCAGAGTAGGGACAATGCCTGGGCAGTGGAGCAATAGAACGGAGGCCAGCAGGGTTTCAGCAGGGGGTGGGTGCGGGGCAGGGGGGAAAAGGAGGAGGAGATTGGGTAGAGAAGGGCTTTTGCCATTTCGGTGCTGTCGGCGGAGGGCTGATGTGATCTGTCATAGATTTTTAAAAGGATATGCTAGCCAGTGTGCGAACGGACCGAAGAGTGAAGTTCAAAGACAGGTGGCTGTTGGGATATTTCAGGGGAGAGGCTATGGTGACTTGAAGAAGGTGCTTGTGGCAGAGGTGTCTAGAAGGGGTCAGTCAGCCTCAGGTTATATCTTGAGGGCACCGTTGAGAGGCTTTACCAATGCATCAGATATAGGGTGTAGAGAAAAAGAGAGAGACGAGTGCAGGGTGACTCCAAGGTTTTTGACCTGAGCAACTGGCAGAGTCGCCATTTATTCAGAGAATGGAAGATGCAGGTTTGAGGGGGTTGAGTCAGGGTTTGGCCATGTGAAGTTTAAGGTGCCTGTTAGAATCCCAGTGGGGATAAGGAGTTGTCAGGTGGATACACAGGACTCGTTCCAGGGAGAGGGCTGGCAGGAGATGTAACTTTGGAAATTGTGAGAGGATAAGTAGTAGACACAGGTCCAAGGCGCTGTCTATAGAATAGGATAATATTTTTAAACAATGGTGAAGAAGTAACCTTTCCCTTTAAGCAGTGAAAACACAAAAATAGAAATAACGAAAATAGGAGGGAAGAATGCCATAAACAGTTAAAGGAAAATAAAAAGTGCCCCCAGGGACACTGGGATTTAGGCAGATGCAGTGAACGTGACCGGTGGACGATGAAGCAGTAAAGCTTGATCAAAATGCTTCCTAAGGAAGTCAAGGAAGGCTTCATCAAGAAGATGGAACTGCTTACTCAGTCTTAAAGGGGAAGAAAGGATTTTTGACAGGAAGAAATGGATGAAGAACACAATCCAGGTCAAAAGGCTGTCATTACTGAAAACACTAAGAGAAGAGATCACTGACTCTTTTGGAGATGAATGAGAAGGAACAACATTTTTATCAGACCCTCATCTCTAAAGGAGCTTCAGTGCTTTGTGAGAACTGTTCAGCAGGCCATGTGGTGCCATATGCTAAATTTTATCTTAAACTATCTTCAACTATTTTTCATACACGCTGAAAAACGCACCAATTGTAAGTGTATAGTTAAATGAAATTTTATCCCCTGAAAATACCTGTGTAACCAACCACTTTGATCAAAAAACCACCAGCACCCACAGAAACCTCGTTACTCCATCCCCTAAACACAGAAGAAGCCGCCACCGTGACTTCTACCAGCAGAGATTAGTTATGCTTGACTTGAACTTTATGTAAATAGAACCAGACAATATACACTCCTATGTAGCTAGCTTTTTTCAGTCATTGTTTTGAAGTTCACATACACTTTTGCCGGTAGCAGTGGTTTGTTACTTTGCCTTTCTGGAAATACTATAGTTTCTTGCTCCAGTCTACTATTGACGAGAGCATTTGAGTCGTTTTCAAGTTTTGGCTGTCATATTTCTACTGCTACAAGCCTTCCTGTGTGTGTCTTTTGGTACACACATGCATTTCTATGGGGCATTTGCTAAAGAATGGAATTGCTAGGTCATAGGTGATATAAATGCTCTGCTTTTGTAGGTACTCCCAGTTTTCCAAAATGGCGTTTACCAACCAGCATTAAACTACCACTAGGGTGCATGAGAATGCCAGTTCCTTCACATTCTTGTCAACACTTGGAATTGTCGGGTTAGATTATTTATTTATTTATTTATTTAATTTTTAGAGAGAGAGAGAGAGAGAGAGAGCAAGTGGGGGAGAGGGGCAAAGGGGCAGAGAGAGAGAGAGAGAGAGAGAGAGAGAGAGAGAGAATTCCAAGCAGGCTCCATGCTTAGCACGGAGCCTGACATGGGGCTCTATCCCACGACCCTGGGATCATGACCTGAGCCGAAATCAAGAGTTGGACGCTCAACCGACT
Source organism: Panthera uncia (assembly GCF_023721935.1). Lineage (NCBI taxonomy): Eukaryota > Metazoa > Chordata > Mammalia > Carnivora > Felidae > Panthera > Panthera uncia. The sequence continues at coordinate 111,541,081 of NC_064809.1, read as the reverse complement.
GAGCCACCCAACATGCCCCTAGGTTATATAAATTTCAAGCCATTCTGGTGTGCACTGGGGTAAGTTATTGTAATTTTAATTTGCATTTTCCTGATGACTAATGACGTTTAGTACCTTTTCATATGTTTAATTATATTTGAATATTTCACTTGTACAGTGCGTATTCAAATCCTTTGCCAATTTTTAACGGGTTGTCTGTGTTTTTCATACGGATTTCTAGGCATACTCTGTATACTCTGGATACAAGTACTTTGTCAGGTACATACATTACAAGTATCTTCTTCCAGGCTTGGTGCATTTCACTCTGTCAGTAGAGTCTTCAAAGAAACACATTTTCTTAATTTTAATGAAGCCCTAATTATCAGTTTCTTTAAGCTTTATGTTTAATGATGGAAAAATAAGTAAACAGCCAGGTAAGTAGATAGGAAGGAACAACATTTTTATCAGACCCTCATCTCTAAAGGAGCTTCAGTGCTTCGTGAGAACTGTTCAGCAGGGCATGTGGTGCCATATGCTAAACTTTATCTTAAACTATCTTCAACCATTTTTCATACATTACATATTATATACATATGCATATTCATACTTACAACACCCTTATGACACACGCATAAGAATGTTTTCTCAAATATTTGGGCACTTTGTGGCCAAGTTAACACATAACACATAACACATAAAATTAACCATCACAACGAATTATAATTGAAAAAGCTCATTTTTCACCATAAAATTAATACATGTTGTTATGGAACTTTCGAGAACTGAAAAAAGTCTTACAACTCAATGCCTAACATAGTGTTTGACACTATAAATTCTCCAAGAGTATACGCTTAGTGAATGAATGAATAAATGAATGAATGGATCTACTCAGGTGGGGGAAAAAAACCTTTGTTAATATCTTAGTGTTAGGGCTTTTTTTTTTTTCTGTGCATCTGTTTCATTTTATGTACTTTTGATAATGTATGTGTTTATAAATTATGTTTTGTTTGGGCTGTTTGATTTTCAGTGTTGAATCACCTGTTTGTACTAAACGAATGTGAAGGCTTACCACCTGGAATGTTCTCATCCTCCCAATTAACACAATGTGAAGACAACGCATGTGCTTTATCAATCCTTCTTGCACCAAAGTCTCTTTATGATAAATATAAGATACTCCTGGATTCACATGTGTTTTTATCTAATGGAAACTAGGCATGTGACCAAACACATTTTTTTTTTTTTTGGGAAATTCCCATAATTATCAAGGAAACTCAGGAATTATCTGTGTAGCTGTAAATTGGGGCAATGGGAATGTGAGTGTAAGAAACATCTATTTTCATTTGTTTGACTTTGGCTACAGTTCCACAGGATTCGAGCTTCTCATGATTGAGTCTAAATTAGGAGAACCGTATGAAAAAATGAGAGATCAGAACGCAAGACTCCGTGCTTTGTTGGACAGGGGACGGAAGCCAGAAAGTGCCTCGGGCAGATGAACAATTCATTAATTACCAGTGGAAAGAAAAGTTGAATCTAGGGCACATCTTTCTTGAAGTGACATAGAAAGGTTTGCCAGTTAGAGCATGAAAATAAGACAAATATGTGTGTTCAGATATTAATTTTGTTACCAATACATCGGGATAATAAGATCTTCCATCTTTCTTTACCATAGTTTCTCTACTATGAAATGAGGAAGGCGTTTATAGGATTTAATTTTGACAGTTTGATTGTGAAATCATAATTTTACAATATCAAACTTATGGAAATCAGTTCACTCAGAATACACATGGGACAGCTGTGATATGCACAGTGCCCTATTTGTTGTCATGGGAAGCCAAAGAAGTATAACGCTCCCGTGACGGTCTGAATGTTTGTGACCCCCCAAATTCATAGGCTAAAATCCCAACCCCAATGGTGACGGTATCTGGAGGTGGGAGCTTTGGGAAGCAGTTAAGTCATGAGGCGAATGGGACTACTGTCCTTATAAAAGAGGCTCCGAGAGACATCCCTTGCCTCCTTCCACACAGTGAGGAGTCTGTCCTCTGCAACTTGGAAAGGAGGTCTCTTCATCAGAACCTGATCATGCTCGCACCCCGATCTCTGACGTCCAGACTCTAACGCTGTGACAAATACATTTGTGTTGTTTATAAACCACTCAGCCTATGGGAGTTTGTCATAGCAGCCCTAACTGAGATATTGCTCTATCTTTGTGGCACCTCAAGAAGGACTCTGCACACAGCAGGTGCTTAATGAATGTTACTTGAAGGCGGTGGTCCTCCCAAAGCTTGCATCTATTTGGGGAAAACAAAAGCCCCCTCTGCAGATTCAACAGCAGCACGGCAGGCCAGCAGCCCTGTGAGGAGGCGCAGACCTTGAACGAGCACCCGAGTGAGTGTCCAGGCAGACAGAGCCAGTGGGCAGAGGTGGCTCGGGAAGCTGTTGGGGCCTCACGGGAACTAGGATTCATAGGTGGGAAGAGGAGGAAGGTGCCTCGGGAAGGGCAAGCAGCCACTGGCAATTGCTCAGTTTCTGGGGCTGGAACAAGGCACCTGCCTCAAAGGGCTTGTTTTGAGAAGCCGTGGAAGGTGCAGCTTCAAAGAGTCGGGTACCTACCTTGGCCGTGGGCTATGAAACGGGGGCTTTGTTCTTTATCCGGTAAATAGTGCTTTTGAGCAGAGGAGCCACAAGATTAAAGTAGCATTTTTAGAAAGATCTCCCAGGTGTGAACAAAAGGGCTGAATTGGACAGGACTCAAGCTGGGAGCAGAAAGCTCTGGAGTGATTTTTAGCAGAGTGTAGGTCTGAGACGCAGAGGGTCTGGCTTGGGGAAATTGGACTAGAAAGGGGACAACGGTTCAAAGGCTGCGTTAGGAGTTACTAGAGAACTAACAGAGTTTGGTAACTGGAGAGCACAATGAAGGAGGAGTGTGAAAGACGCTCACATTTGCAGCTCAGGTGACCGGAGGGGTAAAGTTAGCCTTTGACAGAAAGAAAATCGAAGAAAAGGGAGCCAGATAAAAACAGATGATTTCAATTTGATACTCACACATCCTGATGCATGGTGTAGCACCGAATTCGGTTTTTATATGCCACCTTATGGTTTACTGGCCGCCCGTCCAAGTGTGGTACGTCATGGGTGACGAAGCCGGAACAGTCACCAGAAATTTGGTTGGAAATACGCAAATGCAGGCGGGTGCGGGGAGAAGTCTGTGGATGCGCGCAGCTGAGAAAGTGCTCCCCACCAAGGAGTGTGAGGAGCCAATGGCACATGCGATTCATGGTTCGTGTCCTGTGGAATTCCCATTTGAGTTACTTAGTCTGCATTAGTCTGTCTGTGATTGAGTGATTAAACCTTTAACGTTCACTCCTTCCCCTGGTACCTCATGAGCTGTACTTTGAAGTAGCATCGACCCGTGTTTTGAAATAATTCTTCAAATCACGCTTGCATCCCATCTTGGCATACATTTTCTTTAAACGAGTTGTAGACCTATCTAATTTCCATTTGCAGATTCAACAGCGCCCGGGAACAAAACCCAAACAGGATCTGCTGCTGCATGTGTTTTCATCAGCTAGTGCTGGGGACAGTGATTGGCAAACTGGGTTGTGATGGAATTATTAAAATTCATGAGCCAGAGAATTACTGATGTGTAATAGTCAAAAATGCAGTGGGTGCTAAGTATCTTTGACACGTTCCCTAAAGCTTTTATCATCTTGGGAAAAAATGTTAGAAGTCTGGCAGGAACATATTGGATTTTCCTAAAGCATATGGTGATGAAATAGAATATCGTTCTATGAGAAAATATTGTCATACCGGTTTCCTGGCCCAACGTGTCACACGCACTTTCTATTGCTGTGTTGCAGTTGTCTTTCTTTTATGCCCTTTATTTCTGGGACGAATTTCGTTCCTGGTCTTGGAAGAATGGCGACGCTTCACCCCATCTCTCTCTTTTGGCCATTCCTTTGTTTTCATTCTTCCTCCCTGAGTCTTTTGTTCCCCACACTAAAGTCTTTACACCGCGTTTCAAGACTGGGAGGTGCGTGCTTTGATCAAGTTTTTGTTTTGAGGACACTAAGAGAGTTTTCATCTTCCAATCCTTTCTCCCCTACATGGTTTGTGTGCTGCTGTTTCATCCTGTTTTTCTGAAGGAGTTGCTTTCATCCCAGACCTGGCTGGATTGCAAGAATGGAAGTGCTTATTCTCTAGCTTGCATTAAAAAAAAGAATCCATTTTTATTTCAAGAGGATGATGAACAGAAAAAAAAAAAAAAAGTCAATGGACACTTTTACCACATTCTCTGTTTGGTCCCCCTTGGGCTCTTTTTAAGCATCGAAAATGTTCCCAGAGTTGGTCTAACCCACATCACCCAGTTGGTTGCAGGCAGTGTTGTGGGTTGGCATCCCCTACGGGTGGCTGGTTGGTAAGCTCAATATCCAAATTCCTGGAATTGTCGGGTTCGTCTGTTTTCTAAGGCAACTAAGGAGCAATGCAGTCTTCCCTAAGGACTTTTATTGTTTTAGAGTTTTAGAGGCCAAATGAGCATTTCTAGTTGGCTCTGAATTTCCAATTCTTTGCTGTATGCTCTCAATAATTAAGACCTGATGAGTTTGAATAAATTGTTCCTCAATACAGTTCCCTTCCTGAGGCAGATGTGATGTAACTCATCATCTGCTCCCTCTCCCCGGTGAGGACAATGGAAGCCTCCACCTAGAGGGAACTGAGAAACATGGCGAGTTTTAAATTTCCTACCAGAAAATGGGCTGGGATGACATGGTCGAAAGCTGGACCAAAACAAAGGTTGGAGAACCTTACATCTATAGCCTACCTTACCTGGGCTACAGCCCAGGAGCTGATTCAGTAAGGCATCTGTAATGCTGAGGAGAGACTTACCTCTGACTTGAAGCAAGACAGAGGCGTGAGCTCACAGCCTATTCAGGGCAGGTAGGAACAGTGTGGCAGACAAACATCCCCTGCAAGCCCATGAATTTCCACAGGAATGATTTGGACATAAATCCATTAAACAAATACTATTTTAAAAGCTATAAACATTGTTCTTAAAAAAAAAATCACCATCAGGTTGCCACATTGTGGAAGAGGCGTGTGGAAATAGAGAGACAGAGTTCAATGTTTGTTCTTCCTCACACCCATTAATGACTCACATTGGCAATGGTATTGGATTTTTCTTGAATTGCAAGAGATTTCTATAGATGATGGAAACTTGCCGTCTTTGTTAAGAGAAGTTAGCAGAAACTAAAACGCCTCCCCCCCCCCCCAAACTCCCATCTGTTTTCCCTGATGCGGTACCATCACCAAGAGTCAAAATCCAGGATGGCGGTCACCCACAGATGGGGCCGCTAAAGCAGGGTAGGCAGGAATAGAAACACAGGTTTCTTAGAGATGACATATAAAATAAAATAAAATAAAATAAAATAAAATAAAATAAAATAAAAGGATACTCTGCAAGCTGTGGTGAGAGCTCTGGCTTTCTTTTTTTTCCCCCACCTTCCTCGTTCTTTCTTTTCTCCTTCTCTTCCGTAGCTCCCCTACTTTCTGGATTCAATCTGTCCTCCATATTGTTAATAAGTGTATATTTACTTTGCAGTTTATCCACTTGGGACCTGGATTACTCTAAGACTACTTAAAGGTTGGCCCGTAAATGTCACTGAAATGTCTAAAATAGAACACTGCTGGTGCAAACATTGTTTTCTTTCTTAAAATTAAATAGTTAAATTCCACCATAGCCTTTCATTTCTCGGTATTGAAACCACTTTGTTACCTCATTTAAATTGTACTTCGAAACCTCCGTGCTCTTGCTGAAGCCTCCTTCCAGAACACTCTTTTCTCCATGTCTCACTTATTGAGGCCTTTCTTATTGGCCAAAGCCCAACTCAAATGCCACTTCTTTTGGAAGACCTGCTTTTCAACAAATATTTATTGAAGGCCGTCCCTTTGCTAAGTAGTGCTCTAAGGGCTGGGGCATAGCAGTGATCAAGGACAAAGTCTCTGCTCACATGGAATTTACATTCTGGCAGTTGGGAATAGCTACTGATAAATAACCAAAAAAGTAGATATGTATCATGTAAGGGAGATACAGGAGGTAAGTAATAAAGTAAGATAAAGGAGGGTAAAGGGCTAGAAGGTGATGGAAAGACCAGCAAGGAGACGATTGCCTTCCTTTGTACTCCTACAGAATACAATCATACTTTAAAAAATTATATACCTTTTTATATACGAGAAAATGACATAGATGCCTTAGATGTTATAAACTGCTTATAGACAGGAAATTATTTAGCTTTCTACTCACCAGTACCTTATACACAATAGGCAGCTGATTGATGTGCAGTGCTCCTGAGACTGGTAATACACAAGAAGTGACAGTTTATCCATAACACCACCAATACATGCAGGTGTCGTATGATCTGAGTTATGTCAAGAAATGGAGAAATAGCATCTTGCCCATTGACTGGAGAGCGAGAAGTGATGAGGGAGGCAGGAATCCATCTTCTGAGGCTGGAGGTGTGTCAGTGGTGGAGGTCGGAGAAATCCAAGGAGACAGGCGTACAGCAGAAGCTGTGATGAGAAGGATATAAGTGGAGGAAGCCGGGAGACGTGTTGCTGACTCAGAGGTTCCACACCAGGAATCGTTGGTGATGCTCACCTAGGAAAGGGTCCCTCCTTTCTCCGCTGCTTTGTGAGCCATTCCTAATGGCTGGGATTTTGAATAGCACCCTGGATTTCGGCTTCTACATGGTATCCTTTTAACTTAGTGCGTTGGTTATCCTACGTACCTTTTAATATTAAATGCTATTTCCCATGAATTAAGCATCTGTTTTCGATGACCTTTTGGTAAGAGTGTTAGCAAGACCAAATCTGTTCTGTGTTACAGTTATTTACGGAGGTGTTAGGGTGGGATAAATAGTGAATGAAGAGAAGGCCAACAATGGAAATATTCTGTGTAACTACCTACCAAGAGATTCATAATAGCGTGTAGTACCACAGATCTTAGGAACTTTTTTTTTTTTTTAAACCAAGAAGACGTAGGTACCAGGCAGTATTCTAAGCGTTTTATTCATTGAATCGTGTCTTGCTTTTGAGTCGTGCTTCTCAGCAGTATAGCTCTTTCCAATCTCTTGACTCGATCATTGCCAACAACCTTGGGAGGTAGCATTCACTAGCTCTGGCCTTGAGTTCAGGTGAGGGGTGCGGTCCTTACCCGCGAGCCGAGCAGAGTCCCATGCATCCAGGGGGCTGTGGACTCCGAGCTCCTGTGCTGATGCCACATATACCATATTCATGAATCTATGGATTTTAAATGGGGTCAGATATCAGCCCCGGTATCATGTCACTTTGTGCGCGGGAGTCTCCCACCTCCCTCCCTTCATGTCACTTTGTAACTTTAAAACAAGCCAGGTTCTTCCAGCACATTCGCCATCCAGCCAAATGGAGAAACAGTGATATAGTTTAAGCTATGTGAAAAGAAATCCTTAAACCTGCAGAGATCCTGTCTTCCTTAGAAGCCCCTCTGTTTTTCCAGTTGTGCAACACTTATGCTAGAGGATGGTCATCTATTTTGAAAATTTAAAAACATATAAAATGTTTCGTATCTGAAAGACGTCAATTAGTGCCTCTTTTTTCTTGGTATGGGTGCATTTTGTAGTTTTGACTACCTTTAAATATGGAAGGGAAAAAAAATCTCAAAATATTTTGAGTAAATACATCATCAATCTGAAAAGCTTTTAAAATGAGTCAAAACTTATTTTCTTGTTATTACTTCTCTAGATTTTCTGAACTCTCACAAGGCATAAATGAGGCATAAGAAGCCAAAGTGATTTACCCAGGTTTTACTGAGTTGCTAATAAAATCCTGAGAGTAGAGAACCCAGGCTGGGAAAAGTCACACATTCTTTTTTCTGGTTTCTTTACTTTATGTGAATTCTCTAGTGGTTCACAAAGTTGCTGGCATAACCTTTAGAAATGTTTTGCTCATGAAATGGGGTATTGATTCCTTGGTTTACCTTTTTTCTCCTTACTCAGATTCCCTTTCATGTCCACAAGAGGGAAGGAAAGAAACAAACTACTGGAACTAAATACTGAAATGATGGATAAAAACAAAGTCTGCAAATCAAGAAAGCTAAAGCTTTCAAGTTGGTCTGATTATTATATTAAGATTTATTGTCCTAGAAAAAAGCTAGCTGTCCTTGTATTCTGAAAATCACCATGTGTCAGTGGTTCTGTGTCATTAATGACATACCGTATACTTTTGTCTAAATCAAAATGATTCCTGGGCTTTTGAAGATGAAATCACAAACTCAAATACCTACATAGTTGTAGGAGAGAGTAAAGCCGATCAGATGTGAGAGATAATGAGATTTGCCTGGAGTATGGAGACTTTGAAACATAGCTCCCCCTCCCCGCAACCCCCACCCCACCCCCACCCAACCCCTAACCCCCAAGGCAGTCCGCTGTGCTGTCCCAGCTGATGGCTTCCAGGTGTGAATTTAGGCTCCTGGCAGGTGGACTTCCCAATTTTCCAAGCTGGGTATCTGGATTTTTATGTGAAAGCCCCCAGTGAAACACTGGTATCCCAGTCAACAGTGGGTATCTGGCCACCAGAACACAAGAACGGTCGGCCTCAACTTGAGCGGGGCTGGGATTTTTGTCTGTAATGTAGAGGATGCCATTGCATGTTTTTATTGTTTAATTTCATTTCAAAATCAGAAACAGCAGCCACGAAACCATAAGAACATGGGAAGACCCATTGCGACATAATTCTTATAAGAAGTCATCTATTCTTGAAGGTTCAGAGGAGCACTGTTTTCGAGGGAATCATCGGAAGGCACTTTATATTCCAAACGAACAGTAACCGTGGTGTTTGAGAAGGGTAGAGTGGGTATACTAGACAAGCAAGTAGAAATGAGTAACGTTTTGCTAATCTTTCAAGGCCTTCCCTGAACGCCACGCCTCCTGTTTTAAAACCAAACGTGACCTCTACGCGGTCTACCAGAGTAGTGTAGTGGTTATAGCCAGAGTGATACTCAACCATGGGTTTAACAATAGGTTATGGATCATGGCCAATCAGAGTGTATTTAGCATTTAAGAAACCAGTACAGATATACTGATGTATACTAGCTAAGTACAAACCCTGTTTGTATCATACGCAAACATCCCAGAACTTTGCTGCTTAAATTAAGATAGACCTCAGACCAGCAGCGTCAGCGGCACCTGTGTGCTTATCAGAAATGCAGAATCTCAGGCCCTACCCAAGACTTACTGAATCAAAATCTGCATTTTAACAAGATCCTCCCACGGCTGATACACACATTACAGTTTGAGAAGCACTGTCTTGGAGCATTCGGTGCCTCTTTTTGTCATCTACCATATCTTGCCTTATATTAAAGTTATTTAAGTTCTTCTTTGTCACTACCAGTAGACTATTACTTTGTTGAAGCAGAGGTTGTGTTTAAAAATTGTACCGGTGGGACGCCTGGGTGGCTCAGTGGGTTAAGTGTCTGACTTCAGCTCAGTTCATGATCTCTCAGTTCCTGGGTACAAGCCCCGCATCAGGCTCTGTGCTGACAGCTCAGAAGCAGGAGCCTGCCTCAGATTGTGTCTCCCTCTCTCTGCCCCTTCCCCACCCATTCTTGCTCTCTCTCTCTCTCTCAAAAATTAACATTAAAAAAATTGTACTGCTGTGCTTAGCATCTTGACCATAGGAAGGATTGAAAAATTTGTATTGAATTGAATGGAAATGGAAAAGAGCAAAAACATCGCAGCAATAATTATAATCAGAGCAACTCACATCTATTGAGTGCCTTCCCTGTGTGTGATACGGGGCCCCGTATTTTAGAAATCTTATTTTATTCAGTACTCACGATCACTTAGAAGATAGAAACCACTGATAGTTATGTTGCAGATGTGGGGACTGAAGATTCAAAAGGTTAAGTGACCTGTCCTGGGACATGAGGAGGCAGAGAGGGGACAGCTTTGTCTGATGCAAAGCCAAAGTCTGCACTGTTGGCCGACTTGGGTTGGTAGGTGTGAATGAAGGAAAAAAAGAAGAGTGGATGAAAATTCTTTCAAGTCTGAGACTGGGAGAAGAGTGTTTTATTCTTGATGGTATTGCAGGATTCATCAATAATTGTCTCTGGGATCTGGGTCTTGAGATGAAATGCTTCCCTTTACAATCAGGAATATCTGTTGGTGAACATTCATCCTTGGCCAGAACATGGAGCACTTTTGTCTTCATATTTTATTGATTCATCTGCCTGGAGACGAAAGGGCGAGAAAGAACATTTTTGCCTGTGACAGCCGTTGTGCTTTTTCTCCTGAAGAAGCAAAAGGAATTAGGAACTCAGTTAAATGTAGGAGCGATGATTGAGAGTGGGGAGAGGAAAAAGAGAGGAAAATGTCTCTTGGCTTTTCAGACCCTTCCAGCAGGAAGCAAAGAGCTTGATAGATTCTGTGCCACAGGAAGACCTAGTAACAATTTAATGGGTCCACTAGACAGTGCCATTAGGGGGTGACAGGCAGTATATAATTATTTTTAACATGCATGTATGGTTAGGGCTTGAAATGTATCACAGTGCTGTCCAGTACTAAAGAAGCATAGATAGACAATTCTCCCTGTGTATGGGGAAGGAAACCAGTCTAAGTAACCCACTGGGGATAAAAACATGAAGAGTTTAATGAAAATTAAGGCTCTGCAAGAGAAAGTGAGACTCTTTCTTAATAAGCCAGCTTTGAAGTATTTCAAGTTGCTCTTAGGAGGAAATGTATTCAGTTATTCACAAAACACTCGCTTGGAAAGAATTGTCTTAAGCTACATTTGCATCCTGTCTTAAGAACTAGATGGTAACCATGGCAGAGATTTTTGCGACCTCTTAACAGCCTCAGGAGACATTTATTTAAACATCACTGTGAGCGAAAAAATGAAATAACAAAATAGGTGAATAATCACTCCATAACCATGTATATCATTGCTCCTGCAGTTTAAGGAACACTTCCAACAACATCCTGGAAGAATATTATCTGTAGAATCTGAGACTCTGTTAGCATCAGGTGGATTGAAAACAGCCAAACTTTCTACATATTGTCAAAATATGTGAACAGGTCTCATGAGTAATTTCTTAAATGTCAAGATTAATTAGTGTCTCACAATAATGTATTTAAAAATCCATATGCCATTACACATCTAAATTTCCATAATTATCTCTTCCAGGATAATAATAAAAATTTGCCCCTCAAACTCATCCCTTTGGTTATTTAGAATCTTATGTCCTCTTAGTGGATGCGTAGGTGATTATATAATGCTTTGAATAGAATTTTTAGCCTAAACATATATTAAATTCTGTTTCGGGATGAAATGCAAACGTTTATAATTTGGGATTTAAAACAAATTTAAATTATGGAAGTATTTTTTAGAACCTTGGGCTCTGTATTTGATTTTATGAAAACTAAACAAAATTGGCCATAACATACTGACAAGTATTTTGGCTGTCTGTGTTTTATGTTTACAAAATACTAAAGATTAAGAAGAATCCTCTTCCTGCATCAAGAGACCTTTAAAATGGCTTTACATGTTTTCTACTTAAGACATGAATTGAGAGAAAGACTCCAGCTGTCTAGCTTTGACTTTAGATCGGCACCAGTCCTTCCACATCTCTCAGTCTCCGAATTGAGAGCTTCCAGGCTTGGAAGTGCCTTCTCTTCCCAGCCAGCACCCCTGTCTCATGGAAGAGGTTAGGAGTTTACGCTCTGGAGATTGGCTTCAGATTACAGATTTGCCACTTGTAGTTACGGGACCAAGAACAAACTCTCTGTATCTCACCATCACCGTCTGTAAAGGGAGGATGATAAATAACATCTATATTGTAAGAAAAATTGTGTGGGTTAAAGGAGATAATATGGGTACAGGGCTTGGTACAGGGTTCTTCCTGAAAAATGCCTGCAAACAGCCCTGTGCATCTTTTAAAATGTTTATTTTTAAACAGCTATTATTATTGTTAATAATAATAGTGAGAGAATAGAATCCACTGTCTTCACTTAGTCATTAAATCAACTTGAGTTGTTTCTATTTAATTTTGCTTTTGAAGTGGCATTTTGTATTTATTTTATTACATGAGCATCACACACCCATGGTAATAACAAATTTTAAGTTCACATAAGTAAGAAGGAAAGAATCACTCAGTCTTGCCATCCAGAAGACATCTGTAATGACATCAATACTTACACATGTGTGCCGCATGGATGTGTGTGCACGCGCGCACACACACACACACACACACACACACACACCTTTTTTCCCCATGAAGATATATGTCTCTGCAATGCATAATCACGTTTAAACCAAAGTGGTATAAACACTCTGTAAATGTTTGTTAAAAGCACATGTACTGGAATCAAATTGCCTTGATTTAATTCCCGACTTTGCCACTCAATAAACCATGTGATCTTGGGCAAACTATCGACCTCCATTGTGTGTTGGTCTTTTTATCTGTAAAAGGAGAATATCTATAGGATCTTCCTCAAAGTGTTGTGAGGATTAAATAAGATTTTATATAAAGTATAGCACCCTTAATTGTAGAAGTCACTATGTAGGATGCTTTTAAGGATCCCATTTCGAGGGCGTTCCACCAGTAAAATGCCAAGCTCTAGTGTGGATCTGTTTCCATTGCTACTCTTCTCTCTCTGCCACCTCGAGGACTTTAATTGTTCGCTTGCATGACCAGTGTTGAAATTTGTCTGAATTGTAAGTGACTTATTAATAGAGAAGTCTAATTCAGTTGAGACAAAATGCCCACAGTAAGATGATTTCTCCCAATTTAATCAGACTGGGAATAAGAACTGTGTCTTAGACTTCTTCATATTCCCCATGTGCCCACAAACTATGCTTTGAATTTTAAAATTTTGGTGCTTTTTAAAAGGGTACTAAACAAATCTATTGAGTAACATTCATGACCTCAGGAAAAGTTTACTGGGGGTCGTAAATGAGTAACTTGTCTTTTTTACTTTAAAAGAGGTGATTGAATGAGCTGATAACTTTTTTTTAATACAGTATTGCTTGAATTGCATTAGAAAAAAATTTTTCACTCTGCTTTCAGGCCCAAATAGCATTAAATGTCTTTTCTCCAAGTTGGCATTTGCTGTTTTCTATCTGTCCATAAAAAATGTAAGGCAAAAGATGAAAGTAATGCCCTAAAAAAATTGAAATCTCTCCAAAGGTGATTGTAACGAAAATTATCCATTAAACTTTATAATTAAAGCCCTTGATAAAATGCACATGTTAAGTGAGTTTTTGGAGGAGCCCCTCTTTCTTCATTCTCCCTTTTAAAAGATTAATTCATTAAACTGAAACCAATCAGAGGAAGAAAACCCTATACAGCCTTGAAATTTTGTTTGGAAACAATTAGGTTCTGTCTTTCCCAAAGTATAGATTGTGCAAGTAATGGGGAACTTGGCTAGAACAAGCTCGTTGACAAGATGTGGCTATTTTTTGACAATATTTGAGCTATTTTTAGTTATTGTGCTGTTTGTGCTTAATAACATTTGACATGAACATTCACTTACATGGAAGTTATCCTTTTAAGATATAATGAGGAAATAGTTGGCATTTGTTTTGGGAAAATATTCTGTTTTTAGTAAAAAAAAAAAAACCACCCTGTACTCAGAAGAGATAAATATCCTCATTGACATTAAGTGTGGAGAAATTGGCATTAGGAAACATAACACTTAACTTATAACACTACATGTAAAACTTATTCTGAAGAAGTAAAAATCTTCATCTACAAAACATGTTAGCACTTTTTTTTTTTCTTTCAAGTATATCCAGTCACTGAAAGTAGACTAATAAAATTTTGTCTGGTAGAGAAAATTAGGGGAATTGCTTTAATAAATAAGAACAGTTTTTAATTAACGCTGTCAGTAAAAGGAGTCCTTCTAAAGTCCTTGAAAATACTTAAAAACAGCTCCCCTGCTTCAAGAGATTGTTTCAAGTATGATCTTCCCCTCACTATTTTTTTCCTTCATCGGTAGTAGAAGATTGTTTGAGTTTTGTCCTTGTTAAGTATCGCACATCTCCAGCTAGTGGGGTATGAAGTAGTGAGATGTAACACTTCAGCATCTGGTGGGTCCATTGACTTCCCATAAGTGAACGAGTCGGCCAAATCAAAACGAGTTCCATCTCTGGATCTTGTTTCCCTGCACGTGGGGCTCACACTTCCCTCATGTCCTGGCTTCCTCTGAAGACCCCGAGAGCTCTGGAACTCCTGAAAGATTTGCCTCCCTGGGGCCCTGATCTGTACTCAGGGCCTCCTTCAATGGAGCCAATTGGGAATCTCAGCAGGTAAACAGGCTTGTCCCCAGCACTACAAATCCAAAAGTTGTCTGGCAGTCCAACCATGACACGTCCGGCAAAAGGGGCTGCTGTGTTCCTGCTGCTGACATGATTGGTTTAGGAACCCAGGCAAGTCAGATAGGGGAATGACTCATCAATAGAACCATCCGCAAAAGGAGGGGGCATCTTGACTGCCCTCTATTCTTTTCTCTTTTTTCTCTTTAGATTAGTATTCTCTAGGGGTGTGTGTGTGTGTGTGTGTGTGTGTGTGTGTGTCTGTTTTTTTATACCTCTGTCAAAAAGCCACACATATACAGAGCTTATAATCGCAAAAATAACAAAGTAAAGCATATACAAGGATTGTAATAAAATAAGAACAGTGCCCGGCCCTACCTTAGCCCAACTTATCTCCCTTTTCTAGTTCTTTACCTCAGAAGTGACTGCTTACAAATCTTTCAACTCTTCATTCTGGTATTGACTTTCCTATTTCTAAATAATGACTAATAATTAGTGTCTGTTTCTACAGATATTTCTTGATTTTCCAGTTTCGGGTATCGGCTACTGACTGCCTACAAACGTTTCAAATACAGTCTTATCACATATTTGGTAAAATACTTTTTAGCACTACACACACACACACACACACAGACAAATATTCTTCATAGTCGAGTCACATAGTATATGGATTACATGTCCTTTCTATTACAATTTGTCTTCCTCCGATGCTAACATTGTCTCAGTTATTTTTGCTCATCATTTCCTATCCTTTAATGAACCTCTAATAGTCACTAACATGTATTCAGCAGGTGCTTCATGCACAACATCGCTGTAAGTAATTTCTAGGTAGGAGGTTTGGAGACAGGAGGTGTTGCATGTCATGTCCCGGCAGAAAAGGATAAAGTCCAAGTTCCCTGCTGCGCCATAAAAGATCTGGCCCCAGGTTGCCCACCAGCCTCATTCCTTGTCTTCTCCTTCCCGTTACTTTGCAGTCCAGCCCCACTGGACTTGAAATTACCAAGCCTGCTCTTTTCCCTTGGCCTTTTCCAGCCCCACTGCTGCCTGAATCACTCCTCTGCCCCCCTTACTTGCCTTCTATCCATCCTTGGGTGCCATCCTCTCTAACCCCTAAAAACTGTTAGTGTCCCTCAGTGTGCACCTCCTGCAGCACCCTGTTCTCCCCACCCACCGCTCTTTTCAAGTTCATTATTTGTTTACGGTGGGTTTTTCTCACTGAACCATGAGCTCCATGAAGGTGAGTCCGAGTGGTCTTGTTCCCTGAGGAGGCTTCAGTGTTTGGCATCTAAATTTTTGGCTGTTTAATAAATTTTAGCTGTTGTAAGATGGGGTCTCTAAGGAGAATGACAATGACATAAATGCACATGACAACATTGCAGTGATTCAGAGTGAGAAAATCCCAAGTGAGGATAATGAGTTGTTTACTCACATGAAGTAATTCTGTTTCTCCTTTATAGGTTGCCTAACCTTCAACTGGCTGAGACTTGTTGCAATTATAAAGTGAGAGATTGGGCACTTGTAGATTGGGCAACCTGGGTGCAAGAATCTAGTTCTTATTCAGATTTTGCAAATGATCCTTGGAAGACTTGAAGAAATAAATTAACATCTTGAAGGGTCACTGTGGCTGGCTGTGTGTTCTCTAAGCTTCCATCTGCCATAACACACTTGAGGGATATGCCATGCCTAAAGCAGTGATTCTCTGGGCAGTGAAACCAGAGAAACCAATAAGGGCTCTACCTTCATGGAGCCTCCAGTCTATTCATGGAGACAAACAATTAGCAGCCCAGCACATATAAATATGGACTTGCAGATGGAAAAAACTGGTGTCAAATTGGAGACCAAATGGTCATAGGGAATAGAGAGGAAGTTCTACCTAAGTGGCCAGGGAAGGAGAGCCTGAGGAAGTGTCATTTAAATAAAAGGTCAGGGAAAAGGTATTCTCAGATGAGGGAAAACAAGTTCAAAGTTTCTAGGAGAGGCGATGGTTACGATGGTTATGTCTCTAAGACAACATGGTTATGTCTAGAAGCCAAAAGCAGTGCATTGTGGTTGCAGCAGAGGAATAAAAGGAAGAAGGGCTCAAAATCAAGTTTGAGAGACAGGCAGGAGTCTCATTATTTGGGGTTGGGAAGCCTGTGCTACTCAGCTTGAGGTCTGAACATGGGTTGCTAGTGGGCAAACTGCTACCCATCTGTGATAAGAAAAAGAGCTTGTGTGGATGTAAATCAGTTATGTCACCTAGAACACTGTACCGAGCTTATACAAATGCACACCTGCAGACACACGTTTAGCAAGACTTGCTCAATAAAAAAAGGAGTGTGCTGGTTTATATTTATGTTCTGATGTAAATTCCTTACCTTGTTGCAGACCAACACTTTGAGCATACAGTGGGCATATATTAAAAGATTTCCAGTGCCTGTGAATGTGCATTTGGTGGTGAGGGAGTTGGTGGTGGTGAGGGGGGGTGTTAACGCATGATCGGATTCACTTTTCAAATAGACATCTGTGGCTACAGAACAGAGAGTGGGGTAGAAGAGGCAGAAGAGAACAGTCAGGACCAGCATTCTAGCAAAGAGATAGATGATGATGACCCGAACCAACAGAAGTGGCAACAGAAGTGGAAGATTAGCAAACAGATCATGATGTATTCGGGGGTAGAATCTATAGGATGTTCTCATGGATTGGGGTATGGGGTGCTAAGAGGGCGCTTCAAACTTGGCTTCCAGGTTTCTGTTCTGAACAAGTGTTTGAATATTTATGTCCCTGACTGAGATAATAGCAGTAGGGGATGAATGAGTTTAGAATCAGGGAGGTGGTATGCATGGCTACTAATGTAGTAGTTATAATAGTGGACTTTTAAATAACAAGATCCTTTATGAAATCTCCAAATTAATAAATACTACCACAGCCCATATTTTTTCCCATAAACACTTTTTTTTTTTAAAAGCAGGAGAGAGAAAGATCAAAAGTTGTGTTGAGATACAGATACTGGGAGGCGTTAGGCTCACTCATCAGCTGAGGGATCTTTTCATCATAAGTGATTCAACTGTGTGACTAAGCCAAGTTATGCAGCTATCATGTTCTTGAGGGGTGCTTCTGAATGGCTAAAATTATAAATCTTCAATCCATGAACAGCAAGGGCATGTCCAGGATGAGGAATAAGTTTCATCCTAACTGTCAACCCTGAGTGCTTTTCGACCGACGCTCAGAGAACTCTTTTGAGGCTGTATCTGGAGTGCGTGAAAAAAGCACAGTCATTGATGCTCAGTGTGGACACTGGTTACAGGAGGATCTGTGGCAGCAGGTGGGCCTAATATTTGCTGACTCCCTGCATTTTTCAGGTACAGAAAACGAATTGGATAAATGCCTCAACATGTGGCACTGGCTATATCCCTTCAAATATTGCAAAATGGAACGGGCACTAAACTTTGAAGGGAACTGTCTATGTGATTAAAACTCAGAACGGGTTCCAAGAGCTGGAAAACAATGTCATTACTGTTTTCCTTCCACCAATCTATTTGAGTCAAAGCTGGTTGATACCTAAAATGCCGTCTGGAACGTCAATGCAGTTTTGCTCTGGGATCTATTACGGATGGAAAGACAGCCTGATGAAGACTGGGCAAATCCCACAGGTCTGGCTGGGCTAATTGCCATGGGGTCCAATCATATGGCTGCACCTGGGGATACGGTGGACCGTTCTTAGCTTCTCCAACTTTATTCTATGGACAAAACTGTATTGCTTTGTGTTTACTCATTTCAATTTAATTTGGCTTTGTCATCCCTCCTACTACCTCTGAATCCTTCCCAGCAAATGGAGGCTTTTTGCTTTCTAACCCTAAAGAAGATTTAGGGGACCACATGAAGTATTTGGGGTTGCCAAGGGAACTGAAGACTCATCTGGCTCGTCAGAGAGGGGCAGCATTTTGGTGGAACATCGGGAAGACTGCTGCCAACCTCTGCTCAGGTTGCGGAGACAGGAAGGCTGATGTATGACATTAGAGATGATTATCCAAGGACTCTGCCAAGACTCCATGGTAATTATTATCATGGTGAAGCAGAAGGGGAATAATGATTCGAGGAAGTTGATAGAACAAGTCGCGTAAGTTTTATGGTCAAAAACCACGAACAACCTCATTTTCCAGTGAGGAGAAGACACTGGTGAATTTTGTAATTTAGATATTTTGTCAAGGAGTTCCAGAATTCACTGTTGGACAAGAGGAAAAAAGAGGCCAAATTCAAAAGAATTACTTTTAATTCACCCTGAGATGTTTGCTGTGGGTGTGAAAATGAATTCAGATAGCAAGCATGTACCTGTTTGTTAATATTCACGTGGACTCATAGAGTTGGAGATGTGTGAAGTCATTCAGTTTAGGTGGTTTCAAACTTTTTATTCTTTATCATAGCCCAAGTTAAAATAAAAACTCCTTTTGTTCAACTTTTTTTCTAATGTTTATTTTAATTTTGAGAGAGAGACAGAGTGCAAGCAGGGGAGGGGCAGAGAGAGAGGGAGACACAGAATCGGAAACAAGCTCCAGGCTCCAAGCTGTCAGCACAGATCCTGACGTGGGGCTCGAACTCATGAACCCCAAGATCGTGACCTGAGCCGAAGTTGGACGCTCAACCGACTGAGCCACCCAGGTGCCCCTCTTTTGTTCAACTGGGAAGATTTTATTTATTTATTTGTTTAATGTTTGTTTCTGAGAGACACAGAGTGTGGTGGGGGAGGTACAGAGAGAGAGAGGGAGACACAGAATCTGAAGCAGGCTTCAGGCTCTGAGCTGTCAGCACAGAGCCTGAAGTGGGGCTCAAACTCACAAACTGTGCGAACGTGACATGAGCTGAAGATGCTTAACCGACTGAGCCACCCAGGCACCCTAACTTTTGTTCAATTTTAATACAAAAC
Source organism: Panthera uncia (assembly GCF_023721935.1). NCBI lineage: Eukaryota > Metazoa > Chordata > Mammalia > Carnivora > Felidae > Panthera > Panthera uncia. The sequence goes on along the minus strand of NC_064809.1, from coordinate 111,521,859 downwards.
AGGTAAAAGCAAAGATGATCGTGCGGGAGATGGAGAGGAAAGTCACAAGCATGACCCATCTGGTTCTGTGTCCCTCTCACCCACTGATTTTTCCATGAGACGCCTCTGGTCTAAGGACTTAGTGTGAAAACCACTTATCTAATGCAACTTGCCTGGTTTGTAACAGGAGATAAAGTGACCTACCCAGAATCCCACAGTTAGTTACTTGGGAGACCAGATCCCTGTACAGCGATGTTTCTACTACGTCATACTTGAAGCGTTAGTGACAGTCCTCCTACATCCTGAGCCCCCTCTAACTTGTCCTGCTCCTCATATCAACAGGATTACATTTATTATCTTCCTCTTCCCGTGTTAACCAATGGACTTCATCCCATTACCGCAGTTCTCCTGACAGCTTACAGAAAAATATATCTGACTCCACATACCCATGAAAGTGGAGCAGGGAGCCGTGGATGTGCCTTCCTCAGCCAGGGCTCACAGTGACTGCTGCTCCTGAACATGCCCTGTGAAGGAGGGTTCCAGGCCACGACCACAGCTGGGTGGGAGGTGGGGAGGGGAGGGGAATCTGTCTTGTCTTCTATTGTGTTGCCCTGCCACGCGACAGAAGAGAGTCATGGGAATTTTCTGCAGGTCCCAGGTTGTTTGAATGCTGCCTCTCTCAGAACTGACATTGTGTTTGGCCTTTGATGAATGATTAATTTTCATAGCCTGTTTTGTGAGATTTTTAATCGCGTGTAGTTAATACACAGACTGTTACAAAGCATAATAGCATCTGTCACCTGAGTAAAAGAAGTGTTAATTTTATATGGACTTCTACTTCTAAGGATCAATGATTTTTAGAGATACATGTGATCATAGAGAGTTTCCCATCCATTTTTTTTTTCTCACATAACGAGGAAGTTGATGCCCAGAGCAGTGAAGAGCTGTGTCTATGATGAATCATGTGAATCAGTTGGTTTGAGGTGTGAACCCAGCCCTCCTTGCTCAACACCCATTGTTCATTCCACTTTGATTGGTTTGATTGGATTGAAAAAATATGCATTGTGTGTCCTTTAATGCAACATATCTGTATGAGGGAGGGAGATTTTCCTATTTTCTTGACGGAGAAGGGCAGACAATGAAAACTCTTGAAGAGCTGGGCTCTTCGGTTTTTTTTTTTTTTTTTTTCAAGAGATGGGCACCCTAAAAGCATCGTTTGCCAGCCTCTTTGGTAATTTTTTTTTTTTTTTTTTTTTGTCCACAAGAGCAGTCACTGTTTTATGCTGGGAGTTTAGGTATAGTCAAGGGTACTGGCTATAATCTTTAGGTTAATGACGGCCACCCTTTATTTTTAACCTTGAACAAGATACAATTTGATGCAATAGTTCTAATGCTGTCAGAACTCTGGCGTGCAATTCCTTTGAGCTAATTTGTGAAGTTCAGACCCACAGCTACTGATGTCACCATCAAATATGGGCACCATCCGGCCCATGTGGGCCATATGGATCTATACAAGTCGATCATCTCTCTTGGAGAGATGAAGTGACCCATATATGACAATGATGAGAGGGATGTTTCTTCATGGTATTAACTTCATCCTTGAAGAGAAAATTGTTGCTATCTTTCTATCTTTGGAGCCAATCTGTTAGAGATGAAAAGTTTGTGCAGGAGCTGGGTGATCTGAGTCTGAATCCTGGGCCTGCCTATTACTGGCTGTGTGACCATTGTTGAGTTAGTTAGCCTTGCTGTGCCCAAAGGTTTGTATCACAGAATAGGTTAATCTGAATAAACATCTCAAAATGTTTCTGAAGATTAAATGAGTGGATACGTACAGCTATTAGAACAGTGTGCCATGTAGTAAGCACTTAATAAATATTATTTATTATTACCTTCATATGAATTAAAGGCATCTGCTAAACTCTAGGTAAACATCAAACTTCTAATTGTTTAAAATAAATATGAAATAATAAATATTTGCTATATTTGTTGTTTGGAACAGCTGTATTTTGAGATAATTTGTTATGTAGCTATGGCTAACCAAAATACACACTAACTATGGTTAACAGTCACCACCTGATACGGATATTGTTGAGACAGAGCAGGTCTGATATCTAATTCTTGTTCTTTCACATACTCAATAAGCATTTACTGTGTGCTGGGCAGTGTGGACACAAAAGTCACTTTTAAAAAAGACACTGTCTTTGCCTTCTGGGGAAAGGCAAGCTTGCAAAATGTGTGGCAAACGTATTCATTCAACGTCACAAACTTACTTTAAACTATGACTTGTTATAAGTGTTTAATTTAGGTAGTTTATTAAATATACGATTAAATGTCTTTGCTCTATTAAACAAACAAATGAAAACCCCGTCTAGACATTGAAATGGATTTCAGCTGTGGTCTTACTTTGGATGTTTAGGAAGCTCTAAGGAATCACCCAAGCACTGATGGCCTCTTCTGGGCAGGCTTTTCTTGTTATTTAAAGCCAGAGATAGGGGAAGTCTGTTTTCTGTGACTTTATTCATTCGGTGTGCATTCTTGAGTGTTGTTAATAGGGCACACCCCAGGCCAGGTGACTACGGGTGGAGGAAAGGCAGGCTGAGGACAGAAACCTGATTAAGACATGGTGTCCACTCTCAGAGGGCAACAGGAGGGAGGGGGAGAGGTGGGGATTCAAAGAACGTTGAGTGGTCCTTGCCTTCAAAGGGCTCACTGTCTTGAGACAGATAAGGTCAGTAAACAAATGGTGACACAGCAGGGAGAGAGGTGCGAAGTGCTGAGGGAAGCACAGAAAAGGAAGTGACTAAGACAGCCTGACGGGACCCAGGGAAGTTTCAGGCAGGAAATGGCACATAAAGTGGGTCAAAGGATGACTAACTGTTTGCCTGTTGGAAGAGAGAGGGTGGGTTTTAAGGCAGGGAAACTGCATGTGCAAAGGCACGGAGACACAACACTCAAAAGTTGGCAACATTAGGACTGTGTGAGCAATTCAGAAAGAGTATGGCACTGCCCTGCTTCAACGACACATCATTGCCCAAGTTCCTTAGCTTAGCTGGCGAAGCCTGGCATGAGACGGTCCCTGCCCACCTGCGCAACCCCGACACTTGCTTCACAACCGCCAGCCACATGGGCTCCTTTTTGTCTTTGGATCATCATTAGCGTGGTTCTACTTCAGATCTGCTGCACTTACTACTTCTTTTCTTGGGAACATTTCCTCCTATCTGTTTGCATGGCTGATCTTAATCTTCAGGTCTTACCTCCTCCGGGAGGCCATCCTCAGGGCCATTTTCCTTGAAGCAAGTCCCCTAGTATTCCCTATGACAGCACATGTCACATAGGAGGCATTGTGACCTGTACCTACCTGCCACTCAGGAATGTAGCATGAGACCTGGGAGTAGGCACACAGACTGTCTTGCTCCTGTTGTCTCCCTAGTGCCCAGATCGGTCTTTAATGCTCTGCTTGATAGAAATGTGTTGAATGAGGAAAGGAAAACATCAATGAATGAATGGATGAATGGATAAAAAACTTGGAAAAAAAAATTCGTCTGGATATCTGCCATTTGCTTCTCCAGGTTCAATTTCCATCCTTCATCAAATTCTGTGTCATGGAAGGAAACTGTGTGAACCACATTAATATTCACCCTTTGGGTTGGATTCAGCCACAAGGGGGCAGCTAAGAGAGAGAAGGGATTGATGCCTTGAGCATTCTACACCTCTCCTCTGTTCGTGTCTGTAGGGGATCTCCTCACACAGCCTCTCTTTCTAGGGAAGGGTAAATGCCTTCACCCTTCCTCACTTTAAGGGGAGTGACACCTCCTCTTATCTTTCCATGTCGCTACCCTTGTGGTTTCTCTGTAGTCTACCTACCACTTTGTAGGTAGTCCCTCTATTAATCTTCTTTCAATGTACCTATGCTGATCTGTTTCCTACTGCAATCTGGGAAGATACAAGAGGGCTGGGACAAGTTGGGAAAGGCCTTGCATGCATCGAAAGAGCTCAGATCATATTCATTTGGAAATAGAGAGCCATGAACAATAGATCTTTACACAGAGCTTTAATATAACCCGAAGAGTGAGGCAAACACTTGGGGTCAGTGTAGATCATGTTCTCCCAACCTTTGATAGTGCATCTCATCAATGAAAACTGTTTGAGCCTGTCGTGCTAATATACACATATCCGCTTATTTGTAAATTATATACATCCATGCTTGTATTAGCATGTATACATTTATATAGTGTAAAATATAAAAGTAGACATTAAAAAGCACAGAATACAGATAAAATAAACTGTATTTAAAAGATTTAAAATTAATTTTCAATCTTTATCTCACTAAAACCATACCATTACTGCTCTGATGGCTTCATTTTTAAGGGTCTCGCTAAAATTATAGCCAATATTTTGATATAAACTTAGAGTGGTGTTCATTGTCAAGGAGGGTGCATAAAAATCCAAATTCCAGGGACACCTGAGTGGCTCAGTCAGTTAAGCAGCGGACTTCAACTCAGGTCATGATCTCGCGGTTCATGGGCTAGAGCCCCGCATCAGGCTCAGCGCCTGGAACCTGCTTCAGATTCTGTGTTTCCCTCTGTCTCTCTGCCTCTTCCCCACTGGCACTCTGTCTCTCAAAACTGAATGAACATTAAAAAAAAAAATTAAAAGGGGCGCCTGGGTGGCGTAGTCGGTTAAGTGTCCGACTTCAGCCAGGTCACGATCTCGCAAGTCTGTGAGTTGGAGCCCTGCATCAGGCTCTGGGCTGATGGCTCGGAGCCTGGAGCCTGTTTCTGATTCTGTGCCTCCCTCTCTCTTTGCCCCTCCCCGTTCAAGCTCTGTCTCTCTCTGTCCCAAAAATAAATAAAAAACGTTGAAAAAAAAAATTAAAAAAAAAAAAAATTAAAAAAAAATCCAGATTCCAAATCATCTTGATAACTTCATGGGCTTCAAAGGTGGGCTAATCTCTTGTCAGATCTAATTATATTATAATGTATTAAACACATAATTTGGCCCACATGATTAAATACAGACCAAGAACCAGGAGTTTTATCTCATCCTAAAAGAAAGACCCAGGGCTTTTGGGGTCTGATCTAAATAAAACTTCAGAACAATCCTGCAAAACAACATTATTTTTACCTTTCTTATAATGAGGAAACTTTTTGCAAACATGGAAAGATCAAAGAACTCGCCCAGGAGCTAGTAAGTGTCAGAGAAAGCTTTAGCCTGCCTGTGCCCAGAGAACTTGTCCCTAATCTACCATATGATGCCAAGAAAGAAGAGGGAATTTTGGTATGCTTTTATCAGATGGCCTTGATTTTCTCAGTAAAATAGAAGAAGGGGCTTCCTGGACTTAAAAGGCTATGTTCAGATGAAATTGGAGTGAAATGTGCTGATTACCCAGCTGGAGGGCAGAGCACCTTTGAAATTGTTATCTTTGCTCTTCTCCACATTCAAAACAAGAATCTGACATTCTCTCCATACGGTTCACTCTTATTCACTCTAACTCCATCATGGTTTCTCTGTGGTTCCTTCCTCCCCAGCTGGAGCTTTCTTTTGCTTGGCACCAGGTAATTCTCCAAGTGAATACGAGCTTGGATGGGGAAAAAACAAAGAATGCATGTTTCCTTTATTTGTTGTTTTTGGTTCATTGTTTCTGGACCCCAGTTGCAAGATGTTGAGGTGAATGTCACATGATGCCAAGTTCCTAGAGGGGAAATGCTGGGAGATCACTCAAGAAAACATTTAAAGGAGGCCACAATTATGAGATATATAAACCTTGATGAGACTGTCTATTCTGCTAGCTGGGCAGATGATGCTAATATCAGAGTGCTTCGGGAGCTCTGGGCACCATCATATCCAGTCAATGAGTCTTAAGTGTGACCACTCCCTGTCTTCTCTTACAGAGACCCGGCACTCCGGAAGGTCATAACTATTGAAAAGGGTTCAGGGATGAGGGGATGGGTTGGGGGCGGGGGGGTTTCCAGCACAGGTAATAGGAAGATACCAGCTGAGAGGGTAAGTGTGTGGAGAGTGAGGCGGGAACTTGGGTGAATTTTAGAAGAGGAGCCATGGGAATTGTGACCAAGGAGTCAACCAGAAGGGAGCAAGATGATCTCTGAGTTACACATGGAAAGAACCCTTCAAATGTCCTAGCTCTTTCCACATGCTGTTATATGCACCTCTAGAGAAGGCTGGTAGAGAAACAAGCCACTTCAGCTCTTGATAAATACATTTTCAAAGATTATCGTCTAGAGTGGGAGAGAAAACAAACAGAATTTGTGCCTGCAAAGTAATTCATAGTAATCCACTGGGATGCCGTGGGAAATTCAAAGCATTATGTTAAGAGTGTGGAAAAGGTAGCACTTTTAATATATTTCCTATTATTTCTGACTGAATAGGTCAAGCAGTAAACGCTGTTGAATACTGGCCTTTTATTATGGCTTGAGAAATTTTGGAAAGCATTATGATTCTTTAATAAACCCATAGAGTATAATGTTTCTATGAGGGTGTATACTCATGGGTCTACACACACAAAGGCACACATCAGTGTAACTGGGGACAAAGAGCCACTGCCGTCTTCCTGCAATGGGCTGTCAATCTCCTGCCAGCAATCAATAGTACAATCACTCTGGGCCCCGCATTGGAGAGGCGAGCGGAGGACGGACTGAGGTGGGAAAATCTGAGTAGTTAAATGCTTTTGGAAAAACCCACTAAACCTTGAGACCTGTCCACTCTCTCCCACATCCAGCCCTCACCAAAGCTAAGCTCTTCTTATATTTAACCCCTGTTGACTCTGTCTTGTGTTTCCTCAGCGGCCACTGTAATACCTTTAATGCGGGTTTTCAACTCCAACAACATACTCCTTCCCACTTTTTCCTACCCCTCCTTCCACCCTGTTCATCACAAATTACTGGCCTCCTTCTCTCATAGCACATGACCTGCTCACTTGTTTTCCTGGGAAGATTTTCTACTTATCTTATGTATCTCCCTTTCAAATTCTTCTGTTTTCTCACCTGCGTCTTCTCTTCCTCTGTCAGGGTGCTCAGTCATACCCCACTGCTGGTCCCATCTCCATTTTCACCGATATCATTTCTTCTAGAGAGTATGCTTGCTTCTTTCCTTCTACTTAAAATATGTTTCCTCTTGAAATTTCAGTTTTATTGTTCCAGCTACCATCTCAATTCATCACTAACCTTTACTGCTGAGGTTTTCCAAAAGCATGTGTTTTACAGGTATCCATCCTCTTCCATGACTCATTGACTCTAGCTCTTTTCATTCTTTTAGCATCACATGTAGAATGGTTGAAGGACAGAGGGGTGTTTAGTTTGGAGAAGTGAAGGCTCAATTTTTCCATGCAATCTGTGTTCAGAGATATAAGGGACTCTCCAATGGGAGAGATTACTTTTCTTACCAGCCTGCAACAGAGAATTTGAATTAACAAATAAAACCTACAGAGAGGCGAATTCTCAATACAATGTCAGGATGTATTTTATTACCACTGAACTTATCCAGAGATAAAATGGGCTGCCGGTGGGTAGCAGCGGGTTCCTGCTTCTGGAGGTTTTCACATTCAGCTTAAATTGTAATAGAATCGATTTGGGCACCAAATGAGCTCTTAGACTGGATGTCGGTTTCCAAATCCTGAAGTTTTGTGATTATCGTGCAGTCATTTCCAAATATCCTCTCATTTGACCTGTTTGCAGCATAAGCCATCACTGTGTTTTTCTTGTTTTATCTATATACAAACATAATAATGGTCGTTACAAGGATGTTAAGCAACACAGAATGCACAAATGTCTAAGCCCTCCTACTTCTTGCCCATTCCTTCCCATGCCGTGTCATTCCTGCTGGCAGCTTGAGTTGTTAGCGAGATATGTAAATATCCTTCTATTTAGCAGCATATGCATCCGTAATAAAATGGACTTGTACTCTATCTGCTGCTTTGCAACCTACTTTTTTCTCACCATGGAATAGGATGGGTCGCCTTCCAGGGCAGTATATGTAGCCTACCTCTTTGTTTTGATGGCTGCATGGAATTCAATAGTTTCAATTAGGGGTGGGCAAACTTTTTCTTAAGGGATCAGAGAATACATATTTTTCACTTGTGGTCCCTATAGGCTCTGTCCTAATTACTCAACTGTGTCGTGTATCATGAAAGTAGCTATACACAATACATAAGTGAATGGATATGCCTGTGTTCTAATAAAAATTTATTTATCCTAAAATTTGGATGTCATAATTTTCATGGGTCATGAAATAGCATTCTTCTGATTTTTTTTTTGCGATTTAAAAATATGGAAACCATTCTTAGCTTGGAGCTGCATAAAAATAGGCAGTGGGCAAGATTTGGCCCATGGGCTACAGTTTGCCAATCCCCCTACATACGTCATTAGGGAGGATTATTCATTCTTCACATCTTGTGTAGAGTGAGTGCCCTTAACTTAAGTACCTACCTTCTTCACTCCCTCACTAACTTCGCCAAAGGAGGTAGAGTGACTTGATATGATTGGTGAGCTTAGAGGAGAAAGTCAGTCTGTCCTTTCCTCTTTTCTTCCTAGTTGGGAACCAGCTGCCTATAGGGAATGTACCAGCAGGAGGCACCCCCTGGACCAGTACTGCATGATGAGCATTAGTATGAGAATGTCCATTTGCTTTTCTTGTTCAGATATAAGCCACTTTGTCCACTATCAACTTCATCAATAACAAAGGTGATATTTTGGTGTCTAATCTTTCTTGCTTATTTGCCTCCCCCCCCCCCCCAATTGATTTGGACACGGAATAGACATATTACTTATCAAGTAACTTATTTAGCCATTCCTCACCACTTTGACACTAACGCTTCCTACACATTTGGGTAGCCATTCATGATCTAGTCTGTGGACTAAGTCTTTATTCTTTCTTGCTTATCATGCCATGTAATCAAAGGACACGTCTTGTGGGTCTTTCTTTGAAAACCCTCATAGATATCTCTAGAGATGGCCAATGCAATCTCCATACCCTCATATTTTCCTTCTTCTAGATTTGTTGCTGCTATCACCAGCTTAATATTCCTACAGCACATCTTTGAGATGTCAGATACATCATACGTTTGCTCAGAAACCTTTAATGAAACTCTATCAGTCATCAGATAAAGAATAATTTCTTAGATGACATTCAAAGCCTTCTGTACTTTGACCCTTATTTATTGTTTGAGTTTTACCTTTCATGATTTTAAAAAAGTGTTAATATGTGTGAGATGTTTATCATAGTGCCTGGCATATAATAAACCCTCAACACACGTCAGCTGAGTTGTTCCATTACTCACACTCCAATCACCTTCTAGTCATAGTGACAACTTGCTATTTCCCACACAACTTGCTTTTATTTGTGTATCTCCTTTTTTTCAAGCCTTTTCTTTCAAGCCATTATCTCTGCCAACTGAAATATTATCCAACCTCCAAAGCTTCCCGGATGAACCTTCTTCTCTGTGCATTATAATCTTATACTTTCAGCACTCAATAAAGGTGAGTTCTTATAGAGTACTATTTGAAGGCCCTGGGACTCTCAAGATGACAATTATGTGATGGAAACTGACAAGTGAGGAAAATGTTGCTACAGAGTGTGTGATGGTTAATTTTCTGTGTCAGTATGACTGGACTAAGGGAAGCTCACATAGCTTGTAAAACATCATTTCTGGGTGTGTTGTGAGGGTGTCTTTGGAAGAGATGAACATTTGAATGGTAGACTGAATAAAGAAGATCAACTTCACCAATACAAGTGGACATCCACCACTCAACCCACTTAGGAGTTGAATAGAATATCAAGGCAGTGGAAGGGACAATTTAACTCTGCTTCAGCTGACCTATCCATCTTCTGCTTTCTTCACATCAGTGTTCCTGGTTCTTGGGCTTTTGGACTCAGACCAAGATTTAAACCATTAGTTCCCTAATTCTCAGGTCTTTGGACTCAGACTGAATTACGCCACCAGCTTTCCTGAATCTCCAGCTGGCAGACAGTAGATCATGGGACTCCTAGGTCTTTATAAATATGAGCCAGTTTCTACACTAAATCACCTCTCATGGCTATCTCTATATATTTCATTGGTTCAGTTTCTCTGTTTCTCTGGAGAACCCTGATTCATATATAGAATGTTAGATGTGAAATAATATAAGTGATTTGCAGGTAAAATTTTGCAAATAGTAGGGAGTGATTCACAAATTACTGTGATGAATATTTATTGAATGCTTATTTTATGGCATGTTTTGTACCACGAACCCCCTAGTGGTTAAGAGTAGAACTGACCCTATTCTCATAAGGAATTTACCATCTGCAGGAGACAGACATTAATCAATTAACCTCACATATGATATGAAATTTAAACTTGGGTGAAGGTACTGCAGGAAGGTACATGGTGCTGTGAGAGGGTAAGATAGAGGAGCCTGACTGTCATGGTGGAGTGGACCTGGAGGGAAATGGATGGGTGAGAGAGACGTTTTAGAGGGATAGCCAGCAACATAGTAGATATGGCTGCCCCCTTCATTCCATCCCCTATCAGGGCTTTCGAGGAGGAACGGGGATTCAGCATGTAGGTATGTAGGAAGAAGGGATTTCAGATTGAGGAAATAATTTATGCAACTGCACGGAAATAGAACACAGCATACTGAATCAGGAATTGCAAGGTATTTAGTATGGCCAAGGTGGAAGGTACAGGGAAATGGTACGGAACGAGGCAGAAGAAGGAGGTAGGGATGACCAGGTCAGGAAGGATCTTGTATGTTAATCTAAGGAGACTGGGCTCATCATGCAGATAGTGGGGAAACACTGACTAACTTGAAGCAGAGGAGTTACAAGGAAGTTGTGTGGGAAATGGCCAGCGGCAGAGGGATGGGACAAGTCTGGGAAAAGGGAGGCCATTTAGATAATTACTACAAAATCCCAGAAGGGAGGTGCTGAAGGCCTGCTCGGAAACTTGGGCATTGAGATCTTGATGTGTTACTTGCATTGAATATTGTCAAAATGAGGGAAAGATTTTGTTCTCAAACTTTGCTGGGAATGGCTTTTGGGATCTAGGTTTTCAGATGAGTTCATCCAAAGATGGGTTTCCACGATTATTTACATTTGGATTTTCCAGTTGCAGACCTCAGAAAGGATTTGAATGTAAGCTACTTATTGGGGAAGTGACCCTAGGAAGGGTTGTTAAGGCAGTGGAGAAGTAAAACAGTGACAGACAGAAAACATCCAATAAAGAATGTGTTAGAGATGAGATTAGTGCGGTGGGCAATTGAGAGTCAATCCCTCTAGGGATCTCTGGAAGGTAGTATAGACCATTCGTTCCAGAATTATCCCATCTAATGGTGCTGGAGCTTATGTGTTGATTCAAAATTCTATTGTTACTTGAGGGATGGCTCTTCTGGACTGCCTGTTTGTAGTAAGAGTGGGCTCCAACCTCAGATACAGCCATAGGCAGTGGGAGGTCAATGGTATTTTTCTAGGCTTCACCCTAGATTTGTGGTCTCACATGAAATAAGTCTTTGAAGTGATCTGAGAAATTCCAGGCACGTTGCAGGAAATTTCTATGTCACAGGAGACTTTTAAAAAAAATCTTTGGCAATCTATCTTGTGGACTCCACTGAAGTGTTTAACACTGGGTACAACTATGGTTCATGTAAGTAACTCCACAGAGTATGGAGATCAATAGTGAGAACATTAAGAAGGCATTTCTTCTGGTGGGAGAGATCTAAAGGCAGAACAGGAGGCACAGGAGGAACTCTTACAGATTACATGTCACTTACGTGCTAGGACAGTGCTAAATAATTTCATATACCTTATCTAATTTTATAAATTTAGTCATAGCAGCCACCTTGTGAAGAAGTCATCGTGCATCTGTTTTGCAGACGCGAAAATTGAAGGAAACTAAAGCTTGCATGGTAAAGTGATTTGCCCAGTATCACGTAGGATATCGGTTATGTTTGGCCACAATAATGCTGCATAGCAAAACCCACAAACAAAACCCAGTGCCTTAAAATAGTGTTTATTTCGTTCCCCAGTCTGCAGGTTGATGATTTAGGCTGAACTCAGCTGGGCAGTTCTTCCGGTCTGAGCTGGGCTCACTTAACATGCCTGGACATCAGCTGACTGCCAGCAGATTGGGATTGCTTTGGCTGGGATGGCTAGGATATCTCCATATGCTCCCCTCATCTTACATTATCTAGTAGGCTGGGCCGGGTGGGTGCTCATGGCAATGGCTGAGTACAAGATCACAAACTGAAATATGCAAGCACTTGTTCAACCTCAGCTTGCTACATGTCTGATAAAAACCTGTTGGCCAAAGAAAGTCGTATGGTTGGGACGACAGTCAGACCTGGACACAGAATTGAATTAATGTCATCAATCTACCGACTTGGCCAGTAGGTGTCACCTGAGGCTTAAACCCAAAGACTGGCAGGCTATTTGTTGTGCACCATGATGCTTTGCAAAAGGAAGTCCCTTGTTATCTGAATTGGGCCTAGAAAATGTCATTACTGGTTTCAGACAAGGTGCATTTATTTAATTCTTTGCATGTTTGTATTGCTTCCAATTCACCCTCTGACCCAAGATTAATTAGACTCTATTTTTAAATTTTTATCTTTTGTTTTGTAAAGAGAGAACGAGTTAGGAGAGAAGAACTCCAAGGCCATTTTTACTGATTCAAAACTTAATTCAGTGACCACTGGGCTCAAACCTTCCTGATGGACCATGATGGATGCGTATAGTTTTATTTTTCAACAGTCATTTTGATAGTTCTAAGAGGAGGGGTAAGGAGATGAGTATGGTTAATTTGCATTTAAAAGAACTTTCTTAGAGTTCAATATAAAAGGTCAGAAATATTCGTCCACCAACCAAGATAGTGTAGCTAAGGAGTGCTGGGTTTGTTCCCACTGCCCTGGGAAGCCTTGATTTAGGAATGCATTCTTCCTTTTCCTTTTAAAGAGAAGTTGTGACCAACTCTTTGTGACCTGGCAGGAGAAAAGAATAAGATTTGACCTCCTTTTGTTCCAACAATAGCCCGCAACTGCCTCATTCCATTGTCTGAACGTGCATCAGCTGTCATTCATCAACTGTCCTTCCAGGACAGAGCTGCATTCTCCTTGTGTTATCGCTCTGCTATGTGGTGTCCTTTTTCATCTGGTTTCGGAATTTAAAGGGGGAGAAAAAAAAAGACCATGAAAAATGTGTAAGTTGGATGCTATTCATTCACTTATTTATAAATAAATGGAAACTGACAGGCACCTCTTCAGAAAATGTTTACTATATGGACAAGTGTTGATGACATGGGCTGAAAGACACAGTCTGGTGCCACCAGGACCAGCTGCTCCTTCAGTAGTTACCATTGTGTAGCCTCGCTTTCGTTTTGGCTTGGCACATGCATTTTCAGCCTGCCTTACATTGTGTCTCCAGGATACTTTATCTCTGGCACTGTCTACCAGAGACAATAGATGGGCCTTTTGACCAGGCCTGAAAGCTTGGGCTTTGTGTGCTCTTGATCTCTGGTGTTACCGCTGCTTACATAATGGACCTTGCCTGATGCCAACGGATGCATCTGCTGTTGGCCCAGTAACTTTGCTTCATGGAAATGGCACTCGTTTTTGTCCTCATGCTGCTGTGCTGACATTTGCTAAGCCAGACGCATGTTTTTGTTTTGGGAGGAGAAGGAACACTGCTCATTGCTTAGCAAGGGGAGCAGTGGATTAAGCTGTTGGATTTATAGTAGATCTCATACTGGCTCAAATCACAGATCCTGGGTGATCCCTCCTCAACTCTTCTAAGTGGTGCCATTTGGGAGGCTGTTGGGGAGTTGGTGGTTGGATTCCTTGAGGATGTGTTGCTCCCCTGTACGAGCTCTAGCTTTTTATGGGTCTGTTACACAGTTACAACAGAAGAGTTAAGTCCTTGTCTATCAATCAACCAACCAACCAACCAACCAACCACCAACCAACCAATAACCATATACACAGTAGCCCTCGAATGCAGGGAACTGTGTTGGCTTCTGGAAACATAAAAAGGCATAGGTTAAATCCTTGCTTTAGAGGTCTACAATTTGATTCCGAAAAATTATGCACACACATACACACACATCATCTATCTATCTATCTATCTATCTATCCATCAATCATTTATCTATCTATCTATCTATCTACATACACACACACACACAAACACAAATTACACACACACACATAAGGTATGGTTTATTGCATTGTGGTGGGGAGGGAATTCAGAAAGGGGAGATCATTGTGAGTGGAAATGTCTGGGGAAGGCTTCCTCAAGAGAAACGAAATTTAAACCGAATGTGAAAGACCAACTGATACGTTGAGGGTTGAGTGAACCCAGATGGATAAAAACACACAGTCATAAACAGAGCTATTCTTGGATGTACAAAGGTTGTTTTAGAAAAACACCCTATGCCTTTAAACATCACATTTTTAATCCACAGGATGCACCATGTCATTTGTGTTTATTTGTGGTATTCTCTAGAGACCTCAGTAAGTTGAGGGGAAAGACCTTACCATCTTCTGTTTATTAACCACCATTTATTAACCGCCTTCTGTTTGCCATGCACTGTGCTATCTGCTTTAGTATGTTATCTCATTTAGTTATTTCGCAGTCCTGTGAGCCATGCACTCTTGTGCCTCGTTATAGATGAGGAAACTCAGGCTCAACGTGGTTAAATCACTTGCCCAGCTCTCATGGTTTTCCAGTGACAGCTCTCTGCATTATTTATACACAGCCAATAATCTACTCGACTTTTAAGGTAGTCGAGAGAGTAGCAAAATACAATATCAAGGCTGTTTCCAAACAAATACTTACAATGCTGTCTCTGAGGTATACGTTGTCAGTAATGACAGAAATGAATTATGTGGAAAAAAAGAAAAATAACTGCAAAAAGAAATAAAATAAGACAGTTGATGGGTATCCTTTTGGGACACAAATGCCATAGAGCTTGTCATGCAGCACAGGTGAGCAGGATGTGTGTGCGTGCGCCCATGTGTGGTGTTGGGGACTAGAGTCTTCTGAATGTGGTACACTGCACATTTTGGGGACTTACTGATACAGTCAATGTCTGAGGTCTTAGAATTCAGTCACAAAGTGATGAAGAGCACTTCCACTCAGACTCTCAAGGTGACAGATGCTCTATAGTTAAAATATTGCTGTGGGAAAACCAGAATAGATCCACTGTACCTAAAATAAGAAGCCAAAAATACAAGGGAAAAAATAGAAAATGGAGACTCAATGGCAAGGCAGAGCATTATATGTGAGCGATGGTTCTCCGATTTTCTTGGGTGGGTCATACTCAGTTCCGGACCGTCTGTTCTCCCATGGGCTCTTCTTGTCGAGTTGTGGCCCTTCCATACTCTTGGCCCCCCAGCCTCTGCTGTCTTGCATGAGTGGAGTAATGGAGATTCCTGCATGCCAGCCCCCTGGGCAATGGCTTGGCAGAGCAACAGACTAGGGAATGTCATGATGTTACTTGTACAAGCAGCTGCTTGCAGACTATACTTTTGCCTGGTGTCCTTTGCCTATTCTTGGTAAATTTCTAGAAGGATAATCCCTTGTGGTAAAGCCCCATTCCCTTCATGACCTCTGTTTGGAAACATCACCTGGCCCTGTATATCTTGCTCTTGCATTTTGGGCTCCTGCACAGATCAGCTAAAGTGAGCATCCTTGGGGCCTACAACCAGGGCTAGGGAGAAGATGACTTAGTCACTCCTATGCCACCTTCTCAAGTATTTGTCCTTTTGGATCTTGCTGAAAAGTAGCTCAGCACAAGTGTTTCTCTTACAGGGACCGCCTGACTCTATAGTCTATAGCAGGCTGTATTTTGTGAAAAGAAATGGCCAGACTTTTGTTTTAAAACTTTGTCATGGGGACATAGGACACACATACAGAAAAGTATACCAAAAAATGTATATGTTAATGAATTATAAAGCGAATGCTCATATGAGTACCACTTGGGACAAGGAATAGAACATGGCCAGCATCTCAGAAGCTTGCCGAGTATTCCTTTCCAAGGAACAAGATAGCCCCTGTTCTGAGATAATTTGGTAATCATTCCCGTGTGTGTGTGTGTGTGTGTGTGTGTGTGTGTTGATCATTTCATCAATAAACACTACAGTTTGGAAACTGACAGGCTTTTTGGGCCTTTGACTCCCTTTAGCTTAACAAGGAGAGACCCCGTAATACATAATAAAACATAATGATTGGTTTTTAGAGCACCGATTATAATACATATTTATGAAACTATTAATGTAATTATTTTTAAAATTTCTAACTACCTCACCCTACCCCAGATTGTCAGATTCTTGAAGAAAGTATTTGTGGCTTAATTTTTTCCCACTACTTTATCCTCGCTGTAAACACAATGTTGAGCCTGTCATAGACCCCAGTAAGTGCTTGCTGAATGATTTCATCTATATATATAAAGTGGGGGAAGGCATTTTAGGAAGAGGAACAAATAAACAGAGTGAAGGCACCTGTGGGAGCCCTCAGGGATTATGATAAACTGAAAGGGCAAAGTACCATGCCCTATTGTGTGACAGCAGGGACAGAAACATTCTGGCCCCTCTGTATTTTACATTGTATCTATATCCAAGAAATAAAGTGTTCCATTTCCAAGAAAGCTTTTCAAATCTTTGAAAGTTGTGGGTGATTTTGCAAATCACCTTCAGTAAGTTCTGCTTATCTTTCTCTCTGCTCACCAGTCAGAGCCTGTGACTTTCCTGAAAGATTTATTTGCTCCTTTTTTGGACAAAGTCATGGCCCTCAGTCTGGTGGATTTAGTCAGTCCCTGTGTCCTGCTTTCCTCTCTCTTTATTCTTAGTTCTAATTTCCTCTCTCTTTGCCACAGTGTCATCAAATGCATGACTTTTTTTCCCCCAATGTCCCACAAATGTTTCTTGGTATTTTCCTCCCTTCCACCCTCCCTTCCTCCTTCCTTCCTTCCTTCCTCCCTTCCTTCTTCTTTCCTTCCTTCCTTCCTTCCTTCCTTCCTTCCTTCCTTCCTTCCCTCTCTTCTCCCCCTTCCAATAGAAGCAAAAATATCCCTCTTTATGCATATCCACACACCCTGTATCTCTGGAAAGCTCTAAAGACTTGGACAACCATCTTCCTTCAATGATTCCTTATTTATACTTTTGGTATTGTAAGACTTGTGCATTCTGTGCCTTATGAAAGTGGTAGATAATAGACATTTCGCAGGGCACAGAGGCTGGGGGTGGGGGTGGGGGGGTCAGTCCCAGTGAAGGTTAGGCTGGGGATGCTCTGGGCTCCTGAGAGGGAATGAGAACTTGATGGACTCCTTGCCTGCAGCGCCCCCACCGCACCTGCCGGAAAGCACCGGCTGCAAGCTCTCCATTCGCACCACTCAATAAAACCATTTGCTGAGTACTCCCTGTGTACCAGACAAGGTGCTAGCCATATTTCTTGAGGTACGTATTGTATCATCATTTCCCGTGACAAATGCTGTTGGCGCCCTGCCCAGCTCCCCTTTACTGCCACTCACCCATCCCTTGGCTGCTGTGAGAAATGGCTGATTAACAATTTACCACCACTTCCTTGGGGATGGGGAGCAGCAGGCTTCCCTTGGCCAATGGGAACAGCCTCCCCACCCAGACTTCGGCCCACGCCTGACTGACCCGGGGGTACAAAAGGCCAGTTCCCTTATCTCAAGGCCAGACAAACCGATGTCATTTATGCTTCAGAGTTTCTTTGTTTGGTTTTTTTTCCCCCTGCCCCATCCTGCTTCCCCTCCTCCCCTTCTCTGGGAAATACTCTTTCCCAATAAACGGCTTGAATAAAAGTCTCCAACTCAAGCTCTACTCCTAGGGAACCTGACGTAAAACACCTCCTGTTTTACAACTGAAGAAATTTGAGCTCGGAGTGATGAAGTGCTTTGCCCAAATCACACAGGAATACGAAGTCCAGTTCCATATGACTCCGTTCAATTGTCGTTTCGTAATTTTTCCAAACGTCAATTTTGAACAGCGAACTTCCGCCTCCAGGGGACATGGAAATTTGCATGTCCCCGTGGGCAGCTAGCTGGGGGCAAGCCCCGAGCTGCCGAGCTGGGAGGCTGTGATCTAACCAGGGAGCTGGGCAGGTGCTGTGTGTGAGCAGAGGCTTGCTGGGGCTGTGCTCTCCCCTCTCCCCACCTCAAACTAGGCTCAATTTGGAAAGGTGTATGTATCCGTTTTTCTGCTCTTCACCTAGACGGTAGAAGGGTCCTAACCTTAAATGAGCACTGCCAGGGATGTTAAAGCGTCTGCCACCTCAGGGGCAGTTCTGCTCTACAAAGAATTGTTCTGCACCGAAGGCTCACAGGGCCCCTGTTGAGAAACACTGCAAAGTGTCTGGGGTCAAAAAGCCAGTGAGCCAAATGCAGTCCTCAAGCCCAAAGGGCAAGGGAATGACAGGAAAGAGAAGCCAAAGCCAAAGCGGAGACAGTGGGGCAGCTCTGGGGCTGGTGCCAGCCGTGCAGAAGGACGGGGAGCAAGTGTGGCCGCTGTGCTCACAGCGTGTTGTTCTCAGCGTCCACTCTGGGGGCCATAGTCAGGGCTGCTGTAAATGTTCAGGACAAAAGGAGGAGTCAGGGTGGATGTGAAGGGAGCCCAGGAAGTAAGAAACGATGTGGCCTTACAGCCATCATTCGTGTAGTTATTCCGACAAACAGGTAGTGAGCACTAGAATTTTCTGGTGCCGTGGTGAGTGCTAAGCGGACCAAAACACAAGAGAACTTGGCTTCCAGTCAATGTGAAGCAGTAGGTGCGGCAATGACTTTTGCTGTATTTTAATCTTGGCTGCCCAGCATTTGAACCTTATCCTATGGAGGAGTTCTTTACGTTTTAAGTCTTTCTGGGCACGAGGCCATCCCTCATGTGAGAAGCTGAAAGTGCTAAATATCAACCTTGCCTCCTCCCTTGCAGACAGGCCTGGGGAGCCGTCCCGGAGTTTTTGGGGGGAACTCGTTCCCAAATCGTCCCAAACTGTGGAGGGAGAGGGCAGAAGTGTCTTTTTGCCAGATGAATGCTGTCCATCCGGTGTTCTTTGGGGGGTTGTTCCTAGCCGCACAGACCTAGAGTCTGGAACTTCCGGCTTTAGGGAGATTCTGGGAACTATCCAACATTTTTTGATTTTATTAAAAAATTTTTTTAATGTTTATTTTTGAGAGACTGAGAGACAAAGCATGAGCAGGGGAGGTGCAGACAGAGAGAGAGAGAGAGAGAGAGACAGAATCTGAAGCAGGCTCCAGGCTCCGAGCTGTCAGCACAGAGCCTGATGCGGGGCTGGAACTCATGAACCGTGAGACCACTACCTGAGCTGAAGCCGAACGCTCAACCGACTGAGCCACCCAGGCGTCCCCTACTCAACATTTTTAAGATAAATTCTTGTCTTGCTTAAAGCAGCCACTATTAGTTTCTTTTGTGGGCAGATACGAACACCTCCTATGTACCAGCTGTTGGGAAAACAAACATACATCAGACAAAGATCCTGTGTTCTCAGTCTGGGTGACAAACAGGTACCCTAGCCAGACTCAGGGAGTGATGCCATGTGGATAGAGCCAAGAACTGAGGAAGCCTGGAATGGAAAACAATAATGATGACCCCTATTGCGGTCAATTGGTAGGGGAGGCAAAGAACCAGGGAAGCTAGTGTGAGGCATTGAAAAATAAGACGGAGAGAGAAACTCATGGACATTTTGGTATGATGAGGTATAGAAATGAGTCACATAACAGACCAGCCTGATTTTAGGAGTGGATGCTGCAAGCAGAGTTTATAGTGGGAGAGGGCTGCAGGTGCTGGCTTCCTGGGCTCAGGTTCCTCTTTGCTTTCCTGAGAAAACAGAGGACTAAAAGCTGTGTACATAACAGTCAGACTTTTGGCCCAGGCTAGCAAAGATCCTAAACTTTCCAGAGATTGCTTTATTTCTTCCACTGTAAGTTTGAAATCTTATGATTTACAGTAGACAATCAGCCTGCTATGGTGTGTGCTATCTTGTATAAATTAAATGGAATTTCATTTTAGGGAGGTGGGGTAGTTTAGGGAGGAGGGGAGTTCAACGCTCAATTTCCCCTTTACTATGTCACTGTCATTCATTGAGCATCTCTTCCGTGACAGGATGTTTCCACGTGTTATCTGTAATCTTCAGTCCCCCATGAGGTCTTCTGGGGTTAGTTTTACAGGGGAGGCCTAATGATTTGGCCAAGACCACAGAGCTGGTTGGTGACAAAAAATTTGAACCCAGGTGAGCCTGGATCCAGCTTGACCTGCTTTCCATGACACATACCACAGTGTCTCCTTCCCAGATATTGTAAATCCAGAAATCATGCATCCTGCCCTAGGGATAATATGTCCATCGATCCATCTGAGGTTTATAACTCATTCCTGGCAGGTGTGCCTAAAATACATATCAAGGGTTCTTAAGGGATTGATTAAGATCAATGACATAATCAAGAAAGATTAGTGGTGCATAAGTCTTTCTGACTTAAAAAAAATTCTAAGATTAGGACACTGGATTATAAAACCTCTTTCAGGTCTGACTTCCCTGAATACTGATTAGCTTGGAGAATGCTGCTGATAGTTGGAAGAATACTGTTCTGAGGTCAGAGGCACGACAGTGGGACTGTTAGCTCGGATTTGCCACCACCCCCCCCTCCCCCAATGCTCTAGGAGGACAAGAGGACAAGCTAGTGGGAGAAAACTGTTAATGAGAGTGGTAATGATAATAAGTAATACCGTTGACCGCTCACTCTGCGTTAGCACTGCAATGCATCATCTTTAGTTCTCTGCACTAACTATGAAGTCCCACTTTTTAAATGAGGAAACAGACTCCCAGAGGTTCAGCAACTAGATAACATCACAGCTGATGGGCTATCAGACCAAGAGCTTTCTGCCTCTAAAGGCAAAATCTCAGGGTTCCTGTGATATTACCATAGATAAGCAGCTCAGGTACACCTATGAAGAGTTACTTTTTTTAAAAAAATTTTTCTTTAAGCTTATTTATTTATTTTTGAGAGAGAGAGAGAGGAGAATGAGGGAGGGGCAGAGAGAGAGGGAGAGAGAGAATCCCAAATAGGCTCTACACTGGCAGTACAGAACCCAACACAGGGCACCAACTCATGAACCACGTGATCATGAGCTGAACCAAAATTGAGAGTCAGGCACTTCACTGATTGAACCACCCAGGTGCCCGTGTAAAGAGCGACGTAAGAGCCTTGGGGTGCTTGGGTGACTCAGTGGTGAAGCGTTCGGCTCTGGTTAGTTTGAGCTCCGCGTCAGGCTCTGTGCTGACAGCTCAGAGACTGGAGCCTGCTTCGGATTCTGTGTCTCCTGCTCTCTCTGCCTCTCTGCCCCTCCCCAACTCGTGCACATGCTCTCTCTCAAAAAACATTAAACAAAATTAAAAAGCTCAAACCATTACCCTTTTATTCAACAATGCCTATTTCATGATGAACAATATCCTTCTGAACAAAAGAGAGATGGCCTCTGCCTACATGGCTAAGGAGAAAATAAATCAAATAAGCACACAATTACACACATAATTATAAACCATGCTGTGCGCTACAATGGAAAGGCACCAAAAGGTGGGACAGCAGGTCACAAGGGGACCTAATCTAATCTCCCGGGCCAGGGAAGACTTTTTTGGAAGCAATGGCAATTGCGTAGATACCAGAGGGATGAGTGTGGTGGACTAGGAGGAAGGGAAGGGGAATGGGAAAGAGGATTATCGGCAGAATGAAAGACATGTGCAAAGGCCCTGAAGCAGGAGGAAAGAGTTTTTTCGTCTGTGGTCATTAGACTGCTGGCCGGGGATAAATTTAGTTTGTGGATATTTGTTTTGGCTCACAGGTTCCTCTGGAAAAATTCGAGCCTCAAAGAGGAAATGTATAAATATTCTGACTTCAGACTCTTCTTGAAAAAGCGTAAGATCTGGCACCCCTTGGTCCTCAGGGCTTCTCGCAACAATGACAAATTCCAGGTGTCTGATCAGCTTGGGTGGCACGTACACTCCCCAATTCCTCAGCGTTCCTTGTCCTTATTGTCTTCCCAGCACTTCAGTTACCACTCATCATGTTTGACCTGCTGCTTTTCTTATAGTGGAGTTTTCTCTCTATCCTGGTCTTGATCACAGATGAAAGGCACACCAAGAAAACCCTGTGCCTTTTCTGAAACTCAGAGTGTGCCACTCATGTACCATTTCTTGGTGCCCATGGGCGTTTGAATTCCCCCCGCTCCTACTTTGGAGGAGACGAAATAAAGATCAGTCGCACATATTGCTATTTAGTGGCTTAAAATATGTTGACTTTTTTCTCAACATACAGGGCTGCAAATACCCAGTGAGAACGGGATGTACTTTATACGTTACAAATTCTACCACCATGATAGGCAGGGAGAGCTGAAGATTTGATTAATTTTTAATGAAATGTATAAAAAATGCTGGTTCTATGTTTCTAAATGTAGTTCTGCACCAGTTTTTAATTGCCCTTCAATTTATGAAGCAGTTCGACTACACTAAGCAAAGTAGATCATAAGATAGCCCTGCTCCAGAGACATCTTTACCCATTCCTCCCTTGGCCAGGTAAAGTAATCTTGCTATCTCCAAACCACTGCTCCTTACATGTTAGCAAGACAGCAAAACATTAATTTTGAGTTTTTTTCTAAACATTTATAAACATGTCAAGTAATACAGACACCCCCGGTATGGTGTAAGGACCCTGGGCTGTGATGCAAGTAACCACTTTGTTTTACACAGTTAATTCGTTCCTGAAAGACAGAGCGAAAGTCACATCGCATGTTAAGGGCACAAAAGAAACTCACTGGGGGACCATGTGATGGACCATTTTGCAAAGCAGAGAATTTTAATGCAATATGCACAATCCCTCATTAATATATCCTTTTTGTAAGAAGAATGTATTTTGTTAAGAGTTAATTACGTATCTACGCATCAGCTATGTGGCATGATGCCTAAAATGTCCGTTTCCTTTCACGTAACTAAAATTAGTCGGTTTTTATTTGTGTTTGCCTTTTACCTCCTGGTCTAGAGTTTTCACCTTGCTTTCTATTCTCTCCTTTCCATGTATTGTCAGTGGGACTAAGCCCTGCTACAAATCAGATCTTTAGCGCAAAATCGACCAGCAGAGGGTACTGTTTGAGCACTTAAGTGGACTTCTCATCCTTGTCCTACCCCATCCAAAGAGAACAATATCTGAATAATAGCCAGAGATGATACTCAATAGGCAAGGTGCTGGCAAGATAATATACATCAGTGATCATGTTTCAGCATCATTTTGCAGGAAATTCCCTTTGTTCTCTGCTGCTCACAAAGGACATTCCACGCAAAATGCACCTGTGGCTCCTGGTGATAAATGTATATGAAGGTAGATGAGGAAAGGTTGTGGTAGTGGAGTGCAATTCACTTCTAAATTTACCAAGTACTCATATCCACTTTAGGTTAGGGTCCTGAATCAAGATATCAGCCCCATGTGTTCTCAGCTTGCTGGTGAATGATCATGAATAATTCCTGCAGTAGCAAATGACATAATAAAATAATCAGGCAGCCCGTGCACACATTGTAAATAGATGAGCGCAGATGTCTCCAAATGGAGGGGAAATTTGAAGATACATTACATCTTGGGTTTGGAACACGTGAGAGTTTGTTAGTGACTGTTTACCAGAATAAAGTGAGCATCTCCCCATTCTGATAATATGGTTAGTTTTAGATATAATTAAATGTATTGGAGAAGAATACTTTGTCACTTAATTTTTACAGAAGTTTGATCAGTTTGTGTATAATGGTGGATTCTACATTTTGAAATAAAATGTATAGACTTGGATTTTTATATTAATAATTAAAAAAAGGTTTACCAAAGCAAAACCGCACAGGGCAACAAATGTTAGAAGCGTTTACACTGAAAAGCAATAGTTCCCTGTCCCATCCTTGTCTTTAGTATCTTCTCACATGTGACTTATAACTTATATAGCATTTCTTTTTGTTACTTACCTCTGCATCTCTAAACAGTACTCTTGTACCACTCATTCTTGGGTTATTGGTTTTAGTTATTGTACATTGTCTTCTTATGCTGATAGATGAGACTGTAACTCAATTAGGTCACTCAATACCTTCTGTTAGTCATATCTTTGCTTTAGATATTTCTTAGTTACCTATGCAACTTTAGATAATATACTTATTCCTCTAATAATAGACAATTTAAGTCCCCATCTTTTTAGTACTTCTCTCTCACTTCTCTATCCCAATTATTGTAACCTGTACTTCTACAGTGTCAAGGGCATTACTGTTTGCCTTCTGCTCTATAATCCAATTCTAACATCTTGTCTATAGGCTGATTCTAAAATTGTAAAGCAATAAATGGTGTTTACCTTTGGGCTCTATACGGTTTATTGCAGCGTTACATAGTGTGTTGTTATTATACGTCTTGTACAGCTTTTAATTTTCCTAGAGTTTCTAATTGCATTTTTTCCCGTATCCTACTCGCCTTTCTTGTGTTCTCATTTTGCTGTTGTTGTTGTTCATCCAGAAACTTCTTTCTTCTGAGCCTCTTCATCTAGCTATTCTTGTCTGTACTTGTTCTACAGGCCTGCTACACAGCGATCATCTTAGTGTTAGTTACCTTTTTTGGTATATTTCCTCATTTCTGGAACTCAAGTCTTTTGCTCTTTGTTTACTTCCTTTTTGCTGCAGTACATATTCAACAAAATTCTTAAGAAATTGTCTGTGAGATGTCACTGTTCTGATTCTTTGAATGTAGGAAAATCAGCACATACAAGTGTGATCTATGTTCACATGTGAATAGTAATTTAATTAGGTGTAGAAAATGTAGTTTAAAAATAACTTTCCCCAGAATTTTAAAGGCATTGTTCCTTTTTCTTGACCACTCAGTACTGCTGATGTGAGATTTAATGCCAGCTTGGTTCTTATTCTTTGATAATCTGATTTTTATTTTTTTTAAATTTATTATTGAAGTAACTGACATCCAATATTATTTTGGTTTCACGGGTACAACATATTGACTCAACAATTCTATACATTACTCAGTGCTCACCACAGTAAGTGTAGTTATCCAATCTGATTTTTCTTTCTGTTTTTTTCTTCCAGCAATGATCCAGATGGAGGTCTTTTTACAGCCACTGATAGGCTAGTCCAATCTCAGCTATTAAGTCTTTCAGTTATCCAAAATTCTCTTGTGTCATTCAGATTAATGGCTTCTTCCCCTCCAGTTTGGCTACTTATTTTTCATAATTCCTACTAATTATCTATTGGTCCTCCTCATTTGATTCTTTTGTCTATTTTTATTTTATACTCTGAGAGATTTTCTTAATTTTTTATTCTAAAATTTTTCTTTTTCCTTTTGGCAATCATTTTTTTTTTAAGTCAAGGTTCCTTCTTATTCTGTTTGTTCTTTTTTGATGGTATATCTTTGTTTGTTCAATGGATGCAATGTATTCTTGGATCTTTCCAAGGATATTAGAATTCGTGTAAAAATATCTTGTCTTCATATTCTTTCTCTCTCTCCCTCTCTCTCTCTTTTATCAGTATTTCCCATTTGTTTATCTTGGTCAGAATCTCCCATATTCGAGACTTTCTCAAATGTATGGGAATTGTTGGTTTTCTGTTCACATTTTAGATGGAGGCAAACATCATGACTGGGGTTATGATTTATATACTGGCTAAATCAACTGTCCCATAAACAGAATTTTGATTGACTTCCCCGATTTTTCAGTTTTATGTGTCACTCCCACCCCTACTGTGTCTGAGTTTCAGAATTCTGAGCATCTCAGCGGTTCTTCTAGACAGCTTATCTCCATCTCTGTTACTACACCACCTGACCTTCCTTTATTTTACTCTAAGCTAACCTCTTCAGATGCCTTTCATCTGTTAGCCTGTCTCCATTCACTTGTCATCTTCTAAAAATTTGTTGAAATTTTTTTTATCAGCTAATAACCACTTCTTATTCTTATGTTATCTTGTGAGTTTTTACTCGTTTGCATTCCTTTAGTGACATTTTACTGGGCTTCTGGATGGAAGAGAATATAAATATAATGTGCACCATCTGCCCTCTTTATCTGGAAGTTCATGTTAAGTTTTGAAGGCACATTTGTACGACCTGAAATTTCTAGATGCATACTCAGTATTTATTTATAGTCCACATCATTTACAAAACTGCATTTTCAGTGGACATCTTTAATATGCCTTTTAATATGTGTTCTCTCTTTGGCTATTTTCTTAATATTTGAAGGCGTGATAACGAGTCAAACATCTGCTTAATGCTTTTGAGACATAAATGACTTCAAATGCTTACATTTGGTCTTTAAAATAACACTGTGAAATAGGTATTGCTGTTTCATTTTCCAGATAAGAAATGGAGTTTCTGAGAGAGCAGAGTGACAGGCTGAAGAGTATAGAACTGCTGAGGGCTGACCTGGTGCTTGGATGGGAACCTTCCAGTGCTTTTCCTCTTGAGCCATGCCTTGTCCCCTATATACTTGATAAAACCCAATAAATCCAACAGCACGAATAAAATAACTTAATCTGTCTACAGAATAATTTTCTTCTTCCATAAAGCTTCACGTGAAATGCTTAGTTTTCGCCCTGGCTGTACTTTTTAACTGTCGTTTAAAATTATTCCTGAAAATGAGATCAGAATGTAGCATTCCTAACTGCTCCTCTCAGTGAGCTTCCTGAAACCTTGCACTGACAAAATATGTCATGTTGCATAAAGGAAAAGCTGTTGTTTCCCAGCATTGGGGGCGGGGCTAAGATAGAGGCCGACTATTCCAATTGTCTTCAACTATTATAGATCTTACTACATTTTAGGTCAGATAATCTGGCTCATAACATTCAAAACTGCATTAATTATGGGATTTTATAAGGAGGTTATGCAGTATATGTTTGCCAATTGGGAAAGAAAGATAATTATGCTTGAATGTAGGTCACATTTAAGAAACTCTCTTAGGCCTAATGGGAACCATGTTTCCTTAAAAATCAAGAATTAATGACATTCAAGAGAATGGTGTCTCTCTCATCCTGTGACCCAATTCTTCTGGTCAGAGGTGTTGTTTCCCTTTCCTTTTTCTTCTTTTCTTTCTTTCTTTCTTTCTTTCTTTCTTTCTTTCTTTCTTTCTTGTGGCTGTTCTTAGGAAGAGAAATTTGCATAATTTCCCATAGGGCATTTTGGGCCATTTGGGGTAGCTGCTGAATTGGATCTTGTTGGTTGTAAGGGACTGGTGAATGAAGTATTACCAAGCAGGATACTGACAGGCACATTTCTAGAGTCGATACCATAAGCAGATCATTCTAACTCACCTCAAAGTGTTTTACGCTGACTTTTATATGAGAAGAAGATTTTTGTTCACCGTGTGTTTGTCTTAGTCTTTGCCCTTGAAAAATTGCTGGTATGTTCAAGCTGTCAGTGTTTTCTGTTTTTTGCTTTTTTGTTTCCCCTTGAGCTATTTTGGTTTCAGCATTACCAAATGGCATATCTGGAGAACCCCATTTAAAGGGGTGCCTGGGTGACCCAGTCGGTTAAGTGTCGAACTCTTGATTTTGGCTCAGGTCATGATCTCAGGGTTCCTGAGATCAAGCCCTGTGTTGGGCTCCACAGTGGGGAGCCTGCTTGGATTCTCTCTCTCTGTCTGCCCCCCACCCCCCGCTCATGCAGGCACTCTCTCTCTCTTTCAAAATAAATAAAAAAACTTCAAAAGTAAAAAATTAAATGGGTGTGACCTCCCCTCAAAACTTAGAAGTTTGTTTTAAGGATTTGACAAAATTTTGTAGCATCTAAGGAATCTCTTGTACCCTAGTGAGCCAGTTTAATTGAAGCATGAAAAAATGCTCCGCTGACCAATTTCCCAACCTCTGCCCTGCTCCACCCAAACCCACTCCTCACCACCAAGAGAAAGGCAGCAAAGAAATGACTGACAGTTTAAAATTTGTTGCATGGTCAAAGAAGAAACAATGGTATCCCTGGATTTCCTTGGAAGGGTGGATGACTTTACAAGATATGTAACAAAATAGATCTCAGCTCCCAATTTCCAGAGCAAAACTTTGATTTTACCACTATAATTTAAGTGGGTTAGTGGTTTAGAGTGTATTGAGGTTGGGGTAAATTTTCCTTTTAAAAGAAAGAGAAAAAAAGAAGAAAAATAAAAGGAAAATAGTTAAGAAAAAAGAGAGAGAGAGAGAGAAGAAATCTAAATTTTAATTTATAATCTTAACTGGGCTGTGATTCTGGTCAGTTTGAAATGTGTCTATATTTAGGTAATGTGTTCATCTTTGCTTTATCTTATTGCTAATGGAATATTATAGTTAACCAGTAAGCTGATAAACTATTCCAAGGATGGATTTTATAGCCTGCATTTCTGTTTGTCTCTTTTCCATCCTTAAAGAATTAAGGTGCTTGAACAAGCTGCTTTAAGGAACTAACAATATTATACAATGCACTGTACTTTAAGATTTGGGGGAATTTTTCAGTCAGACACCAAGTCTTGGAAAGACATATGACACACAAAGAATGGTCAGGGCAATGGAAAGATCTAGGTACTGAAGTGACTCTCCTGATTGGATACCCAACTCCTCTTCCCAGAAAATACTTGGCCTGCAGGGCTAATACTTAGTTAGCTTATACGGTATATTTATTTCCCATTTCTCATCCACCCCACTTTCCCATGGATATTTATGTGCAACTGGTTTCCTTAAACTGGTTTGATTCTCTCCATTGGCTTCTCCATGAAATGGACTGAACATGACAAAAGCTCACAGCAAACTGTGCATGACCTGGATGCATGTCTTAGCTGCATATTTAGACCAAAAAAAAAAAAAAAATCTTGGGATCGAGAATTGAGAAAATACAGTTCTTTCTAGGTCTATTCAGACCCATCTAGCTGTTAATTTCCACTTTGGATTTCTTTTGTGATGATGCATGAGTGATATGGGAATTTCTCAGGGTTTTGAGCTTTATGTGAATAAAGAACTCTGAGATCAGCTCTCATGAATAGGTGAGCTGGCATAGTAATCCAGCTGCTACTTGTCTTTAGGGTCTAGTGTGTTTAGCTAATCCTACTGCATATAATTCTAACTGGGTGGCTCTTGTTAAATCTTCGAGGAAAAGATGTAATCTTCAGGCGAAGAGCACATGAAGAAAATACTCCAGCTCCCCATGTCTCAAAGCAAGGACTCGATTCACGCCTTTAAACAAGATTTATGGGCTGCTCAGACTGATCTCCACTCCAACATTGTGGTTGGAACCTAACCAGGATAGTAGAAACATCGCTTTCATCAAGCAGGGCATTGCTTAAGGTTGTAATGCAGGATGAAGTTGAGAAGTAATGTATATCATACTTTAAAGACATGTCTAATTGCTGAGAGATCATTCATGCAGGTAGCAGCTCAAAGGTTCTGCCCCAGTGATTTGTGGGAAGACATTCTTCATGCTGGGGAAGAGGGAGATTTTTAACAAGGGAAAGTTGGTGCTCAGCTGAGTCTCCTTAAATTCTTCTCAAAGCCCTGGAATGACTTGTTAGGGTGTGTACCTGACAGAAGAAATGCAATTGTTGCTGAGGCTCCAAGACTCTGTAAATAAGGGGCTTTTAGGTAGATTCAAAAGAATTTGGAGTAGCAGAAATGGCGGGGTTTGGGTAAAGAGTATCACAGGGTGAAAGCCTAAATCTGGTGGAAGTAACAGATTCTATCTTTCCGTCTTTGAATCACATTCAGTTTTGAAATTATAATTGTGAGACCTTTGGAGAAAACTTTAGACTCAAGAGCAAGGTGTCTGTTTTAATATTCAACATAGCAATTTATTTCTCTGAGGAGATGAATCATTTTTGGATGGTTTTTGGGTTTTTGAACACCATATTTGGTAACTCTATTATAGACTTCTGGATATACATTTCACTCCATAAAATAGCTACAACAATTTGGAATTTTTTTCAATACCCAGTGCCGTTACGTGCTATAGTACTTGGAATTGACTCGTAATGCTTCACAGTCCAAAGCAATCTCTAGAGCCCAAACCCTGGGACTGATTCCAACAGAACAGTAGGTCAGCCCTGGAAAAGAAAAGAAAAAAAAAAAGTTCCCCCATTGCCACAAATGGAAACAAGAGAAGAGGAATACTTATCGGGGTAAATAAACTCCAAGTCTTATTATTAGTAAGGGGGCAGTGAGTGGGTGGAAGGAGAAATAGGTGGAGAACTGACATTTACCAAGTACTTACTCAATGTCTCACATGTTATTAGATGCTTTAGCACATTTTGTTTTTCATCTAGTCCTCGCTAAATCCTGAAAGGTTTATTGTCTTGGTTATTACTGATAAGGAAACTGAAGAGAGGGTAAGAAAATTGCCCAAGGTCACACAGCAAGCAAATGGCAGAGATGTTTGTTAACCCAGCTCACCGGCTCTAAAACTGAAGCTCTTCCTAGTCTGCCACCGGAGGGTATTATTTCGATGAGTTGTTATTCATGTCTGTGGTGATCTATAACTGCTTAGATCGGTGTGCCGTGGCCATGGGTGATCAAATCATCCTGTTTTCTAGGGCTTGAAAAAAAATGCAGGCATAGAATTCATGAAGCCTTGGTAATCAGAATTAGCCATATACCTTGGGCTCCATTCACTCATTCAAATAAACATTTGTTGAGTTCCAACCGCATGCCACGTACTGGGCTAGGTCATGCTGGTGCGACAGGAAATAAGAGAGAGGTAACTCTGGTCTTCATGAGCTTACATTCTAGAAATAGTCCACAAGTTAAGAGGCAAACACATTCAAGCCATGAAAACATTAGATCAGATAATGTTATTCTAGTGTGCCAGGTTGCTACAGGAATGAGATGCACAAGGAAACAGAATGTTCTGGTTGTCTACACAGACTTTATCAAAAATTGAATCTGGCCCTAACTGCATGGGAAAACCTATGGATTGTTTCACCTCTGTATTAGCTGCTATAAAACGGTCTTCCTCGTCCTTCTGTGGAGAGACCACTCAACTTGTTACTCCTTTAAATTTTTTTTTCCTTTGGGGGACTTTCCTTAATTCCACTCATACTAAAATGATACTAAAACCCTTCAACAGAGTTATGATATTTTATTTTGGGGTGGGGGTAGTTTTTTAAGAAAGGGAATGGGCTCTTCTTTCAAAGGTCACACTGTTTTGATTTAGAACGGTCTTGAAGACATATGGATAAATAGAAAAATACAATTTGATACAATTTGCACATTCATTTAAAAAATCTATCAAACCATACTGCATATTTTTAAAGGCACATACATTTGCAGAAAAACATCTAGAAGGAGACACATCAGAACTTGGGGAGAAACTTGGGAGTGCAGCTGGTGGTCAAATGGGATTTTGTCTTATTCATGGTATTTTGCTATTTTATTTACCTATAGAGTGTATTCATATATTATTTTTATAATAAAAAAATAATGTGAAAAGAGGCATTTAATGGAGACCAGTTAAGAAGCTGTTGTAGTATCGCAGAAAAGAAATGATTCCGATGTGAAAGAAAAATGGAGACAGTCTCGCCTAGCAGTTTTAGAGAACAGAGAACAAACCCCACGTTGCTTGGGCTTGAATGTCAGCTCTCACACTCACCAGCCGTGTGCCAGCTGGGTAAATTACCTAACCTATTTGTGTCATGGCCATTTCATCTGTAAATGAATATGCAAAAAATAGCACCTACTCATAGGGCTGTTGTGATAATTAAATGACTAGTACATGAAAAGTGCTGAGAACAATGGTTAGTACATCATGAGGCTTCTATAAATACTAGCTCCTATTTTCGGGGAATAAACAAGATTGGGTTGGGGAAATGGGAAGAGTGAGGGATAACTGAAGAGGCTAGTGCATTGGATACCAAATTGATGCTGAATATCTTGTCAGGTCTTGTGAATCATCATGCTTTTATGACCGTCCCTTCCCACCGTATGCCTGGAGGTCACAGGGCTGTAGAACAGCTTATAATGACTCTCCACTAATTCTGTGGCAGGTCCTGGAAGTTGCTTTTCTAATCATGAATTGCAATCTGGAATGAGATGGTCACATCACTTAGCCTCCTGTCGAGTTCTCTAATTAGTAAGTTGGTAACCATGTCACTTATTTTTAGTGCTTAGATTTTTTTTTTTTTTTTGGTAATTAATAAGGTGACTATACACGTTTCAGTGGATATAAAATGCCTCTTCTCCAATTTCCCCTGTGTACTCTATTGCATTTTCAGTCACTGATAAATCTGCTTCTCTGGATAATGTTGTGGAAAACAAGACAGGTCAAAGGAAAAACTTATTACCTCTCAGGGTCTGTTTGTGTGAAAATACAAAGATAAATATCACTTGGGGGCTAGTGTGGGGGAGACTCTGGCACAGTGCCTAACACTGAATTATTTTAAGGATCCAATAAGGAAAAGTATGCTTAGAGAAAATGTAAAGCACTGTGTACATTAGGAGTTAGTCTATTGGCTTTCTGTTTGTATTTTAGTTTCCTATCCCGTGAGAAAATACTATAGAAGAAATTCTAAATGGCTACATTCTAAATAAACAGCATCCACTGAGTTCTTATTTCTCTTTAGTTTTGTCTACTTGCCTCATCTTTGAGTTTACTGACTATTGAGTGATTGTTTAAACCTTGGCATTTTATTCCCTTCAATCTTTGTCCTACACTGGTAGGACAATTGCTGAATCTTTGGAAAAGGACAAATATTTAATTTAGATGTTATTCTACCTTCTCTACTCAATGTATCCCTATATATATTTTTTCTAATTATGATACTGAATAAACTTTTGATGACATTAAATCTTCCTCATCTGTGCTCAGGAGACTCTTGAAGCTTTTTCCGGAGGTCCTAATTTGCCTTTTATTTGTCTTAACTTGGGTCAGAATGTAGCCCAATGTCTAGCCTCTTATATAAGTCTATAATAATCTACAAACTATAATCATGATTCTAGTCCTTTCTCTATGGTGGTCCATATTCCAGCTCATAATGCCTTCTTTCTTTCTACCATAAAAAAAAAATGCTTCTGTAACTATTGATTTTCTTCTTCTTCTTTGCTTACCAGCAATATTTACATATATCTGGGCTTTCCTTATCTTGTCTTTTCTCACTTATATATCAGGAAATACCTTAATATGTTATCACGAATTTGAGATTTGGTTCTCAACTCAGAAGAGACTGATATTTTGAAAAAAAATTCTAAAGCATGCTTTTTAAACATACCACTTTACTGAGTTATAATTGGTATATAATAAACTGTACACATTTTGAATGCATAATTGAAAACCTACTTTTGAATAATAAACCTCAACTCATTTTCCACAGAAGCCCTGATTTAGGTACCAACCTATCTTTCTCCTTGTCTTCAAAGCTAAGCTTGTCAAGGGCACTGTTTGAACTCACTTTCCTTAATTACTCATTTTCCAGTAAAGTCCATTCTTTGTCCCTCCCAGTCATGCTTCTGTCCTCATTCCCCAACTAAAATCGCCGTGGCAATGTTCATCTGCCAAATCCAGTGGATATTTTCTGGTCTTCTCTTTGGATTCTTTGTGACATTTGCCACCATTGACCATTGTCTATCATCTTGAAAAAGTCAACTTTCTTGGCACCCACAGAGACGAACTCTTTAGGTTCCTCTCCTACCACTGACGTGGTTCCTTCTCAGTCTCCTTCTACCTGCCCTCAACTGGTGGCAGCACCATGGCTGTGCCCTTCACTGCTTATCTTCTCCATCTCTAGTCAACCCAAGTGAGCTTGTGCACTCAGTTTCCGACTCATCCTGAACGTATGTTGACGAATCACAAGTAGGCAATTTCAGTTTAGATTTCTCTTCTGATGTCAGATCCATATACATAAAATGCCCAATAGACATTTCTACCTGCATCTACTATAAGCAGATAAAGCTTAATATCTTAGAAATGTACTTCATTATCATTCTCTCGCAAACCTTCTCTTCCTTCTCTATCCCTTGGCCTACGACATAGGCCTTCCCTGTGGGAAACTTATTCTCTTGGTTGGTGACACAAGATACAAATGCATGAAATAATCACAAACAAGCTTGTGTTGTTAATGTCAGCTTGCTATAATAAAGCAGCGAAAGACTCAGTGGTACTATATGACCATTAGGGAAGAGAGCCTTAGCGAACAAAGTCCTGGTGATGGGGGAACGCTGATAAGTGCAAAGAATACTCAGGAAGGTGAGAATGTCAAAGTCAGGAAGGGAAGGTTTATCAGGGAAGACTTTGGAGAGCCAGTGCAACTTTATTCCTTCATTTATTCCACAGATGCTTGTTGAGGCTTTTCCATGGGTCGAGAACTCAGGTTCTGGTCTCAGTGGTTTTCTTGCTCCCATGGGGCTGATATTCTACCATGAAGAATGAGACAGTGAACATGGAAGACATTAACAAAAATACAATTTTGGATAGAGATAAATACTACAGAGAAGTTAATGGGCTGTAACGAACTAGAAAGTGATAGAAAGATGAAGGGATTCCTTTAGGCATGATGACAAGGGAAACCTCAGAAATGTGACATTGGAGCTTTTTGCTGAATTAGTAAGTGTATCTTTCCCTCCTTCTAAGCTCTGAAAAGAAAAAAGTTTAAGAACAAAATTGAACCATTCGAAGAATCCACAGAGTGGGTGTGAGGCACTGAGTTTATTAGAATCCTGCCAACAAATCTGGAACAATTGTGTCTTTGTTGTACTTTCTTTGACATCTAAGGTAAGACGCAGACTTACTGGACTTTTCTTTCTCACCCAGATATTGTGCTTGTGCTTGCAAGGTGGAGAAAATAGAAAAGTTCTGAGTGAGGAGACCCTCTCTGTAGTGTCTGGAGTGAAAAATCCTTACCAGTGAGAAAACTTCGGTCTCCTATTTATCGTAACGTTATCCAAATCTTAGTTTCTCCAACATATGAGAGAAAAATATAACAGAACTGTTTTGCAAGCGGCATCCTGAATGTTTATTCAGGGAATTGAATTCAGCATGCTGGTTTCTGGGAAAACAGCAATAACTAAGACAGATTCACATAAAGGTCATATCTTCTAGTAAGAGGAGAAAGACAGGAAAGAAGTAAGCAGATCAAAATATAATGTCAGAAAGTGATAAATACTATAGATACATAAAATAAAGGGGAAGAAGGTTAAGTGATGGAGTAAGAGCAATTTTAGGAGGTGTCTCCTGGGAAGTGATATTTGAGGGAGACCTGAAAGGTGGGAAAGTACCAGCTGTACAAGGGGGGCGGCGGTCAGGAGGGGCAGCGAGTCAGTTGGCTGGGAGTCTGGTTCATTCGGCAGACAATTTCTCACTTCAATACTTTGCTATCTACACCACACTCTTTCTACAAATATGACGTTAGACCAGAAAGGGAAGTTCATTTGGCCTACAGACTTCTTATATTAAGAAGAATTACATTAATTTTCCCCCTAAAGTTGTCTCATCATTTTTAATGAACTGATGTCCTCAAAAAGTGCACACTCCATTCTTCTGTAGGAAACAAGATTTATAAAGAGTTGGTGCACTGCACATTTAGTTTTGCGATAGCAGCAGGAGGAGGATAAAGGGGACTAAATACGAAACTGACCTTTTGTGGTCTTGTTGACTTTAAATTCAGTGATATAAGATGTAAAAAAATGGAGGAGCCTGGGTGGCTCAGTCAGTTAAGCATCTGACTCTTGATCTCCACTCAGGTCACTATCTCAGGGTTCGTGAGGCCGAACCCTGCATCCGACTCTGTGCTGACAGTGTGGAGCCTGCTTGGGATTCTTTCTTTGCCCCTTCCCTGCTCATGCTAAGTTTCTCTCTCTCTCTCCCCCTCTCTCTCTCAAAATAAATGAATACAATAATGAAAAAAAGATGTAAGAACCTGAATGCACACTAAGCATTGTTACAGGGGAGGAAGGAGAATGCCATTCCTCAAAGTTTCATTTCCTAAGCTCATGTCTCTTTGCTCTGCCCTTGGAAAGCCCACAACTCCCCTTGAGGGTTTTAGTTTTTTCATATGGAAAAAGGAGAAAGAATTAAGACTCACCACCACTGAAGAGAAACCAGCAGTCATTGGTGTGCTTGATTTTCATTGTTTTTGGTTTCTGTTTGAAGATGCTCGCTCTTGGCGAGCACATAACGCTGACCTGGGAAATTTCTGCTTGAGGTTTTCAAATGATCCAGATGAGCTGGCTGACGAGACAGAATGCTTGTCTTTTTTTTTTTTTAATATTTTTTTTAACGTTTATTTATTTTTGAGACAGAGAGAGGCAGAGCATGAACGGGGGAGGGTCAGAGAGAGAGGGAGACACAGAATCGGAAGCAGGCTCCAGGCTCTGGGCCATCATCAGCCCAGAGCCCGACGCGGGGCTCGAACTCACGGACCGTGAGATCGTGACCTGAGCCGAAGTCGGACGCTCAACCGACTGAGCCACCCAGGCGCCCCCAGAATGCTTGTCTTTAAAGAGCATTTTAAGAAGATGATAGGATTTGAAGTCAGAGCCCGAGAGCTGAGTCCTGTCACACATTATATTTGCTTTCGGCGAGTCACAGAACTCATGTTTTGGAATACCGAGGACCCAATGACTATGGTGTGTGGAAGTCACAAAACACTTTGAAAACATTAGTTATTGGCCATTATTATGCGGATAATCATTTGTTTGTTTTAAATCGTCTTCACAGATTTCTCTCTCTAGGGATTCATTTTCCCCAACAAATTTACTCATTTCAGTTTCCCCATACCATCCTGGTTTGGAAGGAGTGTGTTCAAATTACTTAGTTCAATGCAAAGGTCTAATTTGAAAAATAAAAGGAAATTACATATCAGAAGAGGTAAAAAAGACAAGTGAGACATGATTTTAATCTAGCGCAGGCTGAGAGAAGAGCCCAGGAGGGGGATTTGAGTCAAGAGTTAAAGGAACGGATTTAAGTCAAGAGTTAAAGGGTATGAAGGATGAGCTCCGTCGTGGAGAACGAGAGACGCTGTGCTGACGTGGCGGCATAGAGAGTGCTCAGTTATGCGCTCGGAGGTAAAACAGGCCGAGAAGAGCCCCGGCCTGGAAGTAAGCCAGCCCCCTGTGTAGGGGCAGGCGTGGGCCAGAGTGGGCAGGAAGTCCAGAGTAGCACGTACGCTCTGTGTCTCATGAGCATGGCAGCAGCTAACATGTGATTTTCCAGTACAGCTGTCAGCATCAGAAGGCTGAGAGCAGGAAGGAAGAGCAAGTCCCCACAGGCCTAGTGACGGGGGCACAGGAGTGAGTGATAATAGCAGCTTCTGGCCGCCAGGCAGCAGCTGATCAGGACCAGAGAATCTGGCCTGGGTAGCAGGATCTCGGGAAGCTTTCTCACCATCACCCCTCCCCTCCCCGTCCCATCCCCCCTACACACACACACACACACACACACACACACACAGCCCCCCAGTGTCTCTTCGACTGAAAGTAGAGCTATGTATCAAGCACAGCCTCTGGAGTCAGAAGGCCTGGATTTGCCTCCTGGTTCCATCATCTATCGGCTGTGTGAACTTGGGCAAATTTCCCGAAACCTCTGCAACATGGTCCACGGGCTGTGCAGGGATCCAGCGGTGCTGTGAGGAGTGTGAGATCACGTGTGGCGGGGTGTGTACCACAGAGCCTGGCACATAATACATGCTCAATGGATCGGATGAACGAAAATGAAACCCGCGCTGGAGGCAAAGCTGGGTTCACATTACTAGATTGAAGATGGTCTTGCGTGGAGATGTATTTGAGTCCCGAAGCCTGGAGCAGTGGCAAGGATTAGCTAGTGCTACATCTCAGAGGGCCGGCTGAGTTACCTTTATGTCTCCCCTGCCCGATTCAAGGCGCTTCTATAGATTGGCACGGGGGGCCCTTCAAGTGAGGGTCAGGGGGAGGGAGGCACCCGTCTGGGAACCTGACAGGGGCATGTATGCAGCAGGACAAAGGCACACACACAGTCATGTGGGGAAGCCAGGTAACATGGGCTGAGAGAGGAGGGGGTCACTAGGAGGAGAAATCGGTGATCCAGCCGGCAGGTCCCCCTGTAAAGCTCCAGAAAGCGGGAGGTTGGCGAGAAAGATCAGCAAGACTGAGTGAGAAGCCTTCAGGAGAGGGGAGACTTGAGGAAACTGTTGATTTAGGGATACACGGCGGAAGTGAGAAAGAAATTAAATAAGTAAGAGAGAGCATGACTGATGGGACATGTTTACGGAAGAGAGAAAAGGAGACAGATCACGTGGTTAGGTTGGAGTCACTTTTGGAATGAAGACATTCCTCTCCAAAACAAGGAAGGTGAAGATGTAGAAAAATAGTGAGATGGAACAGAGAGAAGGTGAGGGGCCCTTTACCCAGTGGCCGCAATGTGGGACAAGAAGAAGAAAAAGTCATCTGGCAGGGAGGGCGGGGGATGGGAGGCAGAGGCTTAAGTAAATGGTGTCAAATAGTTACTGCGGGGAATTTGGTAGGGAGCCAACTGGGGTTGAATCAGTCCGCCGGCGTGATTTTGGTGCTTCTGGAATGCACCTGCCCAGGCGGGCTTGGATGGAAACTGAAAGTCGCCTATGCGGATGGCCTGAAATAGCAAACCCAAGCTCATCCCGCCCTGCTGCCGCTAACACAGACTGCTGCACCCACCAACCCCACTTCCTACCGCAGATTCGCCCCTTCTCGTCCTCTCCAGACAGCAGGCGCTGCTCAATCAGAGGTCGCCCAGGCAACCGGAGTAAATGCTGCCCCTTCTCACTTCTCATTCTTACTGCCATCCCCAGAGAAGCAATATCCTCTTTCTCCTTGAAATGCTCTCCCTCTCCTTCTGCCCCTACCTTTTGCACGACAGGTTCCTTCCCATTTTGCAGGTCTCCTTTTAAAAGTCATCAGCTCAGAGACGGCTTTCCTGAAACTCTAACAGATGGTTCTTTCCTATACTGTGTTCTTATAGAATTCCCCTCTTCCACTGCTGTAACATTAAAAACAAGAAGAAGAAGAAAGAGATGTTGGCTTTTTTTTTAAAAAAATGTTTATTTATTTTGAGAGAAAGAACACCAGCGAGTGAGGGGGAGGGGGAGAGAGAGAGAGAGAGGAGGGAGGATCCCAAGTAGGCTCGGCACCATCAGCACAGAGCCTGATGCGGGGCTTAAACTCACGAACCATGAGATCCTGACCTGAGCTAAGATCAAGAGTCAGATGCTTAACCGACTGAACCACCCAGCCACCCCAGGAAAAGACCTGTTGCTTTGCTTATTTTCTGGGTCCCCAACTAGCCTGTAAGTTTCCTGAGGCCAGAGATCCAGCATTTAACACATAAATATGTATAGAGTGAAAGAATGGACAAATGAATGGATTAACTTTGTATCACCCCTTTCCCCTTCCACTTCTTGCCACTTTGTATCCTTACCCCTGACTGACGGTGGCAAAAGGACCAATCTCCACATCAGAGGTCCCAGTGTAATCTTCCCACTGTCAGTTCCATCAGCCTCGGGATCCCTTCCTCTGTCAGGCCCCTCTGGTCCCCTGGGCTGTCCTATGAAAGCATAGCGTCCAGTTCTGTTCTTCCTTTTGAGAGCCTTCCTTTCACTAACACATCTATTACTCTAGATGCAGACATTTCTTGTAATTTCAAATACTTGCAAGAATACACTCTCCAGTTTCCCGACAAACACAAGCGTGAGACATAATGAGGGCTGAAGAGATAACCTGATCTAGAGGCAGCCCTGAAAACTGCAGCCACGATGTGCAAGCTGGGAAGCAGACTGAGCCCTAGTGGCCATAACGGTGAGCATGAGACATACTGCGAGCAGGTAGGTCAGGTAGCAGAGAATGGGCACTACTCATGAGTCAGACGGTGGTTTTCTGGAACTATTTCTCTTAGCCTCAGAGTAAGCTGGTAGGGAAGACTCCCGGAGAAGCAACTGCTTACGAGTGTGGCCTCTGGAGTCAACTGCATAGAGGCAAATGCCAGCGTCGCCTCTGATTAGCAGGGTGACCTTAGTCAAGCCACTACATCTCTCTGTCGGTCAGTTTTCATAGCTGTGAACAGGTGACAGCCATTGTGCTTAAACCATAGGGTGTTTGTAGATGTTAATGACTTAGTGCATCAGGCACTTAGATCTGTGCCCGGCACGTCGTAGGTGCTCATAAGTCAGCTTTTAGCCATGGACGAGAGTCCAGTCATAAGAAGAGGGCCTCCAGGTATGGTGCCTGTGGGACAGGTACCTGGGCTCCGTGCATCAGAACCAAAAAGAGTGTCTCACACCCCGAGTTTCTGGTCTGCAGCACTGGGTAAGGCCCAGAACATATGCATGTGCTCTGGGCTGAGGTTCCCACCAACCTTCCTGTGAGTTCTCTGCTCACATGATAAGCTTCCATTGTTCTTCACCAGGGTTGGGCCCTTCCTGGACCCCTAGTCCCGCTGGCTGCCTAGGTCTCCTCCTTGATCAAACCTATACGTGTAAGGATCACACATGAGCCTCCCACAGATTCTGCCACGGGAAGAAGGGATGGGGGCACCGAGGTTCCAGCTACCCTACTGAGGAGAAGTTAAAGATCATCTTTCCTGCCATTTTAATCTTTCCCACATCGCTCTGCTTGCACCCCTTTGTGTAATTATGAAATCAGAGATTAGGGTGATTATGGAACTCTGCAGTCAGCCCACACCTATGTTTCCAGAATTTTTTTCTGTGGCCATCGTACTAGCACCTTAAATGCTTTCAAAACTTGTCTATCTGCCATCCCCCAAGCATATTTGAGAAAAACTGTGGAGTCTTTCTCTTCTGAACTTTGGCTGCTGCTTTTCCTTTTCCTCTGCCCTCACATGGCCCATAGTGAGAGCTCAGCCACGTCTGGAGCTCCCTTGCAGGGTGACAGGAGTCCACCACAGACATGCCGTTGGTTTCTGAAATGAGTGATAGACCTTTTCTCTGAAGTCCTAGATGTTTCGGTTTAAAGCGTCATTTCTCAAATGTGCCTACCGGACACTTAGGGAATTTTGGTGAAACGCATATGGGTCTGGAAGTTCTTGGTGGGGCCCGAGACTCTGCTGATGCTGAGGGTCCTTGTGCCCATTGATGACACTTTCTAATTGTGTCCTAAAAGTGTTACCTGTGCTGTTTCTCTCACTGTATTTTGAGCTAGTTGAGGGTGGCATTGGTACCTTTATACATCTTTATATCCTCCTAGGTGCCTGGTCCATTGTCTCATTGTTAGTGCACAGTAAATACCTGTAGAATTCATGGCAAGTGCTTAAAAGCTCTACTTTGTGTCAGACTGGGCTTAGATAGCCAAAGCTGCCCTTCTCCCTTACTTTTCCTTTATTGGTATATCCCGTGTCACTTCTACTAAAACATGTAACCTCAATCCTGGGCCCAGTCTGTCACTAGAAAGAATCTCCTTGATGCTAAATGCTGACGATTTTGAAGTATTACCTACCTCATGAATATCTGACAGAAAAAAAGATCTCCTGAGAGGTCGATGTTTAACATAGATGATACAACATCATCTATGCGATGTTTCTCGTGTTGCTCTAGGTAATGAATTTCATAGCCTCTTGCTGAGCAACAGCTCTCCTGGGTATATCTGAACCATGGGAGAAACTTTCCTACCACAGAATGTTATTAAGAACTTCCAGAAACGGGAGATCTTTAATTATATAGATACCAGAGTTGGATAGACACTCACAATTCTTCTTCTACCTGTGCTTCTGAATAACCACTCACCTACCTGGTGACCTGGGGTGGGTTTTTGTGGTTCAGGCTTCACAACTTGCTGCTGTCCTGGCTCTCTGGTGAGCGGGCTGGTGGTAGTTCTCTCCATGGTCCCACACGGCGTCACAGGGTATGCTCAGTCTTGGAAGACGGAAAATAAAGAAACAAACAAAATGTGTCTAATCCTTCCCAGTGGAATTTCTGCCTCTGTTCCACCCATGCTTCTCCTGGGGTGGGGGTGGGGGGGGCGGCTCGTGCTGCCTTGGCTGCAGTTGCTGCTTTTAAGAATTGACGGGCCTTGTGGTGCCTGTGTGGCTCAGTTGGTTGGGCGTCTGACTTTGGCTCAGGTCATGATCTCGCGGTTCATGAGTTCGAGCCCCGCGTCGGGCTCTGTGCTGACAGCGCAGAACCTGGAGCCTGCTTTGGATTCTGTGTCTCCCTCCCTCTCTGCCCCTCCTCGCTCATACTCTGTCTCT
This sequence comes from Panthera uncia, assembly GCF_023721935.1. Lineage (NCBI taxonomy): Eukaryota > Metazoa > Chordata > Mammalia > Carnivora > Felidae > Panthera > Panthera uncia. The sequence goes on along the minus strand of NC_064809.1, from coordinate 111,479,726 downwards.
TAATAATAAATAAACGTTAGAAAAATTTTTTTAAAGAATTGATGGACCTTGTAATCAATGCATAACCTCCCTCCTTGTAATCAATGCATCTTGTAATCAATGCATCTCCCTCCACTCATGGCTCAATGTCCACAAATTCAGACGCTGCAGGGAAGAAAGGGAGAAATCAGTTCGTTTCAGACAAGAAGTCACTTACTTTCACTTTCTTTACCATCTGAACTATGGCTTGCTGGAGAGAACTTCTGGCCCCCCCTTGGGGCCTCCTTCATCCAAATGTCCCTTTGCCCATGTCAGCCCTCCAGCCTAATGTCCCCTCTGTGGCACATACCTCTGTGACAGCAAGGACATAAAGAACTGAGCTCTCATAATGGGATTCCAGGGCCTTTAACACTTAAGCAGTAGGACATATTTGAGCAGAGGGGGTCTTCCTGGGCCCCTGACCCCATTCCACGTAGTGAGTCATTCCCCGTGCCTATGCCTAAGTTGTGCCCTGGCCAGAGGGGGGCATCTCATTGAATGGATCGTTACTTTGGGATCTGCTTTGTCCTAGTAGCCTCATGTTGGCACAACAAAGTTTCTGAATGTGGCTCTTTCTCAGGCTACAAACAGCCTCCCGCCTTGAGCGACTGATGTATAGAACTGCATGTGATGTAGTGTGTAGGGCAGTTTGCCAATGGAATATCACGGATTGAGACAAAGAGGCTTTCAGAGCCCTCTTCTTTAGAGATTCCTTGCCCATTACCTCAATCCTCCAGTGTCAACCTTAGTTTTTATTCTGGCCACATTAGTAATCATTTGCCCTCACACAAAACACAGGCGTCTTTGTGCATCAACATCACACCTTATTCTCTTCTGTGGGAGAGGGTGAGGCTGTCATTCACTCATTTAAAAAGAACATGTTCAGGGTGTGGCCAAAGGCTCATCTGAAACCCTAGAAATTGTAGGTGGAGAGTATTTCACAGCATGTTTGGGGAAGGCCACCGGGGGGAATTATTAATAGTCTTGAGCAATAACAATCATGTAGGCTGTTTCAGAAATTAACTTAATGTGAAAATAGAGGCCATCTGACTTGCTTAAATGTCCAGAAAAGGAGCATATGGGCCCAAATTTGGCTTTAATTTCCCTTTGAAGTTAATGGGTGTGGCAGGCGCTTATCTAATCATGACATGTGGACCAATGTTTTGCACATTCAGGACTTTGTAATGAGATGCGGTGTTTATTTATGTTCCATACGTCTCCCTACAGGCTGTAAAAATACCCTTTGCAACCCTGTCTAATCGTTGCCAGTGCTGACAGTCAAAGCTAGTGACAGAAGGCAGGTTTATGGGGCAGTAACACTGCCCAGTTGGCATAAAAGATCTATTCCCAGAAAAAAAGGTTTAAGCAATCATGTGGACTTCAGTTTGAATAAGGGAGCTTCAGTGGCCTGGTGATTCCAAAGTAATGATCTTCTGGTCAGGTTGGTAGTGAAATAGGAATGTGGGAGAGGTGGGGAAGGTTGTAGTTGATGGTTGTTAAATATGGAGAACATGAGTCTCATCTCTTTCAAGGTCACGCTTAAATCCCAAAGTCTGTCTGGTGTTTCCACCAAAATGCTCACTGGTCACTCCCTGAATTAGTTTCTATTTACTAAACATTTACTAAATACTCACTAAATTCTAGGGGCTGGGGGAGCCTCAGGGAGTCAAAGAGAAAAAGAGGTGGGGCCTAGATTTAGGAGTTCTGTGTCTTATTCTGAATCCCTACAGGACAGTTTGTATAGAGTATGATTCCCAAACCCAGCTACTCATTGGAATCACCACTGTAGCTTCTAAAATACTGATGCCTAGATCTTTCCCCAGATATAGCAAATCCGAATCTCTGGGACTAAGGTCCCTAGACCTATATATTTAACGAGTTCTTGAAGACAATTCTTATGCAGGTCAGCTCTGCAAAAGTCTGCAGATCTGAGTCTGGGGACCACTCACCGACACTGCTTTCTTTATACATGGCAATGTATTAATTGTTTTATGTGTCAAGCTTATACATACAGCTTGATTGAAAATTACTTGAAGGACTGCTTCTTATATTCTCAAAACAAATCACAGTTTTGTGTGCAAACCTTTGATAAATCAGTGTTTTTAAAACCTCGAGTGCCTATTAGAATTTTTTGGAGAGCTTTTAAAAAATGCTGATACTAGGGCCTCACTCCATACCAACTAAATCAGAAATTCTAGACACTGATTCCTGAGCATTGATACAACCAAAAAACCCCCACCAAAAACAAATATATATATATATATATATATATATATATATATATATATACATATATATATATATAAAATTCTCCAATTGATTCTAATATGAATCCAGAGTTGAGACCCATTGGAATAAACATTTGCTGTTCGTGAGAATAAACTTGCGAAATTAGTTTCTTCCTGGAACCAGCATGCAGCTTTTGATAATTCCTTACATTTGTGTGGTTATTTTCAGCTTTCAAAGTGCTTTCATCTGTGCTTTCATTTCATTTCACCTAAAATGTTGTGAACCCCTGGAAGAGACCTTAGAGGTGGTCTATGCCAGAGGTCAGCTAACATTTCTACAAAGGGCTAGATAGTAAATATTTCAGGCTTTATGAACCTTATGTCACAACTACTCTGCAGCTGTAGAATGAAAGCAGCCATAGGGAATATGTAAATGAATGGGTATGGGTGTGTTCTAATGAACGTTATTTACCAAACAGGTTGGAGCTGGATTTGGCCCTCAGGGTGTTATTTACTAACCCCTGGTCTACCCAATGTTCTAATTTTACAGATGAGGAATCCGAGCTCCAGTTGGTGATGTGTGGGCTTAGATCTCATGGCTAGCAAAAGGCAAAAGTGGGCCTGAAGTTTAGGTGCTTGGACTTAAAAAAACCAAAACAAACCCAAACAAAGACCCATAATCAGCGAATAGTATTTTTTTAAATTAAAGCATTTAAAAAGTTTTTCTCCTCCTTGTCCTCTGTGTCTGACTGGCTTGTGTCCTGGTGGCTGTGTCCATGTTTATCACTGTACCCAGAATGCAGGCACCTAGAGACTAGAGGCGGAACATGTCCAGTGATGTCCCTGGGGCTCGGGGCAAAGTAGTGCCCAGTCCATGTAAGTGAACTGAATGTATCAGAGCCGTGAATTTGGAGCTCTGTCTCAGGTGTTTATTTCAAGGCAACCTAACCCCGGCTGGCTCATTGACTTCCTTAACTATCTTATGTTAATATCTAGCTTACTAGGCTGTGCTTGTGCTCTTTGTAACTTCAAATAATGTTTACATAATGACAGAAAACGTTTTGGGGCTGTGGCAGTAGATAAAGCAAAGGTCAGAAGTCTAATTATTTTGAAAAAGTTGACCTTCATGTTTTGCCAAAAAACTGTAAGAAATCAATTTTTTTAAATTTATTTTTGAGAGAGAGAGAGAGAGAGAGCGAGCTGGGGAGGGGCAGAGAGAGAGGAAGACACAAAATCCGAAGCAGGCTCTAGGCTCTGAGGTGTCAGCACAGAGCCCGACATGGGACTCGAACTCATGAACTGTGAGATCATGACCTGAGCTGAAGTCGGACGCTCAACCGACTGAGCCACCCACGGACCCCAGAAGTCAATTTGACCATCATTCTCTCCAAAATTGTTTCCTGTTCACTTTTTCCTCAGTCCAGGCATGTAGGACATATACAATATGTTTCTCTCCTAAGCCTTTCTCTCTGCACCCCCTCCCCCCCCCCCCCCCCCCCCCCATTGTTGTGCAGTCTCTCCAGTTTGACCTTGGAAGAGACTGTTTACAGTTGGGTGAACCTGGGACTCTCCTTTCTTGATACATGCTCAGCAAATGGGCAGGAAAAACCTGCAGAACCTGTTCAGCAATTTCAGACTATAAGCAAGCAATCCAAAGGGAATAGGGGGTGGGTATTACTTTATGAAAGCAATTAAAGCCTTCTCTCCCTAAGTTGTCCACACACCAGGCTGAGCAGCAGCCTGAGAAAGTTGCTCATTTACCAGGCAGGTTTTCTGGTTCGCATGCAAACAATGCCATCCTGCTTGTAAAGTGCAACATGCTGTTATCCCGTGTCTCTTGCCTTATCAAAACATGTTTTTCACACACATAATGTCTTAGTGTGGAAAAGGTGCAAGACAGAATGTTATGGCCTTACAAGAGACAAAAAAAAAATTTTTAATTTTTTTTAAGCTTTATTTATTTTTGAGAGAGAGAGAGAGAATGAGTGGGGGAGGAGCAGACAGAGGGGGACACAGAATCCGAAGCAGACTCCAGGCTCCGAGCTGTCAGCACAGAGCCCAACATGGGGCTCAAACTCACGAACGGCGAGATCATGACCTGAACTGAGCCCAACTGACTGAGCCACCCAGCTGCCCAATAAGGGAAAAAAATTTTAAAGATGATTTATTCTGGGAAAGAGGGAGTTGAATGCTTCGGAAATAAATGAGGAGGAAAATTTAGCCAACACATACAAAGTATGGCTCTAAAGTCATAGAATTTTCGTGTCCATTGTATAGAAGCACATTATTTGAGTTAAAATGTTTGTACCACCATCCGTAACTTGGGAGATAGAAAAAAAAAAAAAAGGAAAAGAAAAGAAAAGGCAACATGATTCCTGTCCTCTACTAGCTGACAATTATTTGAGGAGAAAGAACAATAAATGTGTGGGTAACTGAACGAATGCATAGCATACTCATTTAAAAAAATGACAAAGATCTCAGATGAATAGAACAGACCAGTTTTAAATGGATTCAGAGGAGAATATGGCTGAGAGAGGGTAGTGTTTGATTCAGTCTTGAAAGATAGATTTGGAGGGTAAGACGTGCCAACCTAGAGGCTAAACCAACAGAGACAGAAATGAAGCAAGCAATATGGCTTGGGTAGTGCATTTTCCTGGGGCATGGAGTTGCCTTGGTTGTAGAGAAGGGGGAAGTGGCTTGTGGAAAACCAAATCATGTCACAGGAACATCTGTGGGCTTGGATTCAAACCCCAGCTCTGCCACTCTCATGACTTGGGGAAAGTAGCTTACTCTTTCAGTTTCCTCATCTGTAAAATTGGATACTATGAGTATCCATTTCATCGGTTATTTTGAGGACTAAATGAGATAATCCATGTTAAACTCTGTGCATGCTTAACATACAATAAGCAGCCAATAATAATAGCTATAAGTTATGGCAGATCTTGAAGGTCAAAGGGAGTCATAATTTCCCAGACTCATATTTATCTTTTTAAGGCATTTGCTTGGGACCTAAAAATCATTTACTTCTTTTCACTCTTAACCCTCATTTAAGTAAGGGTGTCTCCATCATGGAAAGCTGCTCTGTGAGATCACGGCAAGATGCTCTGAGACTAAACATTAGACTGGCCATTATGAACCAGGACTTAGGAGTTCTTCTTCATTTTGTTTTGACCTAATATTTTATTTTATTTTTATTAAAAAAAAATTTTTTTTAATGTTTATTTATTTTTGAGACAGAGAGAGACAGAGCATGAACGGGGGAGGGGCAGAGAGAGAGGGAGACACAGAATTGGAAGCATGCTCCAGGCTCTGAGCCATCAGCCCAGAGCCCGACTCGGGGCTCGAACTCAGGGACCGTGAGATCATGACCTGAGCTGAAGTCGGATTCTTAACCGACTGAGCCACCCAGGCACCCCTGACCTAATATTTTAATGAAAAAAGTTAAAAGGATTTTAAACAGAAAGGAACTCAGAAGAGAATCCATGAGACTTAAAGAATAATCATTGCTTACCACTGAGAATTTGATTTCAGAGGACCTCATTCATGATACATAAATATATATGAGCAATTATTAGGCTGAATATATAGACTAGTTCTTGTCCTTCTTTTATGAAGATAATAGAAGAGAAGTTAAATTCAAGTGATATTAATTTATAAAAATTAAAACTTAAAATTAATTTAATTGATTAAATACATGATACAAATAATTTTTTTTAGTCAAAATGATATTACAAGTGTGTATTTATTGGCATGGGTATGTTTTAATACTAAACTGTTTATCAAGTAGCCACTAAGAAATAATTTCTTCTCTGAATAATTTCCTTTTATTAATTTCTTAATAATGTAAATTTCCAATTTTAGGTGGGATACCAAGCTTTCAAAATACGGTTTTCTTCCAAGTTTTTATTTAAATTCCATACAGTGTAGTATTAGTTTCAGGAGGATATAGTGATTCGTCACTTACATATAACACCCAGTGTTCATCATAATGAGTGCCCTCCTTAGTACCCATCACCCATGTAGCCCATTCCCTCCCTTTATCAACCCTCAGTGTGTTCTCTGTAGTTAAGAGTCTGTCTTGGTTTGCCTCTCTCTTTCTGTCTCTCTTTCTCTCTCTCCCCACCCCCATGTTCATCTGTTTTGTTTCTTAAATTCCATATATGAGTGAAATCTTACAGCATTGGCTTTCTCTGACTGACTTATTTTGCTTAGCATAATACTTTATGACTCCATTCAAGTCATTGCAAATGGCAAGATTTTATTCTTTTTTATGGCCAAGCAATATTCAATTCTCTCTCTCTCTACACACACACACACACACACACACACACACACACACACATCATATATATACCACAATTGCTTTATCCATTCAACAGTCAAAGGGCATTTAAGTTCTTTCCGTAATTTGGCCATTGTTGATAATGCTGCTATAAATATCAGGATGATTCCCTTAGAATCCGTATTTTTGTATCCTTTGGGTAAATACCTAGTAGTGCAATTACTGGATTGGAGGGTAGTTCTATTTTCAGCTTTTTGAGTAACCTCCATACTGTTTTCCAATTGGCTGTACCAGTTTGCACTCCCACCAGCAGTGCAAGAGGGTTTCCCTTTCTCTGTATCCTAGCCAACATCTCTTGTTTCCTGTGTTATTTTAGCCATTTTGACAGGTGTGAGGTGATATGTCATTGTAGTTTTGACTTGTATTTCCCCGATGATGAGTGATGTTGAGCATCTTTTCATGTGTCTATGGACATCTGTATGTTTTTTCTGGAAAAATGTCTGTTGTCTTCTGCCCATTTCTTTACTAGATTATTTGTTTTTTTGGTGTTGAGTTTTTGTAAGTTCTTTATATATTTTGGATACTAATTCTTTATCATATATGTCATTTGCAAATATCTTCTCCCATTCCTAAGGCTGCCTTTTAGTTTTGTTGGTGGTTTCCTTTACTGTGCAGAATTTATCTTGATGAAAGGACTTGAGAATTCTAATCTGAGTGATATAACTGATGCATTCTCTGTGCCTTTGATGATCTAGCCTGTCCACCTATAAAATGGCCTTTGACGCTGATACAAGGAGAGAATCAATATCTCCCTATCACCATCTTTCCACTCTCTGAAAGGTATAAAATTCTAAGTAAGAGTAATGTATCTCTTTGTATGTATGCCTTATTGAATGTGTGCTGAGCCTCAACTAAAAATTTTAAAAGGGAAAAATAAATAAATTAGGGTAGGAGTATTCCAAAGAACTCACAAGATGTCCCCTTAAAGAAAAGGTTTATATATGAGGAAACCGAAGTGCAGATGGCGGACATAACAAGCTCAAACTCACACGGAGCAGATCTCCTGATGTAAATTGGAGGGCTCCTTGTCCATCATATTAATTCTATTTGCTGATTTATAGAGGTTTTAGCCACTTTATCTTCCCAGTAATTAGGACCTCAGGACAGAGAATAACTCTTGTTCTTGGGTCCAGAAAGAAGTATGCCAAGTGAAGATTACACATGGAACTTTTGTTATGCAAAATGCTGCCCTTCATAAATACAGAGACCCCAGGGGCTGTGTTCCCCTCCCTGGGCCTGCCAATGTGTCTAAATTGCCGAGAGCGCCTCCCACCAGCCTACGGATATGGGCTGCTCCTTTGATAGGCCTGTCATCGCCGTTTGATGGCTATGACATACCATTTAGAAGAGGGGTTAATGTCTTTTTGTTGTTGATCCTTAACCTTCCCGGAGCCTGAGCCACCGAGGGGTCTGCTTTCATGCCATGTGTGCAGAAAGCTTTTGCTCGGCCTGAGCTAGTCCGCTGCTAGTTGCCAGGGCCAGCGTGCGCTCACTGCCACTGTGTTTCCCAGCGGCGCCAGTGGGGTCTTTTTCTTCACACGTGCACCCCTGGGGCAATTCTTCCAGGGCAGCGTTGTGTGTGTCCCTCTGCGGGGCTGCCCTGTTGGTGGCTGGGGGTTGTGTGCATCCAGCCCTCTCTCCCCTCGTGTCTGAGCTCTTCCGATCTGACTTCCAGGGCAGTTGCAGCTTGGCCGCTGCCCCGGGCGTCCTCTTGAGGCTTACCCTGTCCTGTGCTGTTTGCACAGCCTAGAAAAGTCCCTTGGGAAGCTTATCAGATGGTCTGATGAAAATAGCAGGAGTCTGTTTCCCATAGTCAAATTGCCATTTTCATCATCGTCTTTGCTGCTGGGTTTCTCTTTCAAGAAAAATTGTAAGACAAACATACTCTTTCCCAAAGAAGTGTGGACTTTTATCGTGACGGTTCAAAGGAGCCTCCCTGTGTAAATACCTCCTTCCCACTCTCATGTGGCAACTTCTCTGTTTGCTTTGAACCTGGCTGGGTGAGGCCAGGTGTTTTTATCACCTCTCTTCTCACCCTTTGGTCTCCCTGGGTTTCTGATTCTCAGGCAGTGCGCTTGAGAATGGGTTGGGCCAGGTAATTTCTGAAGGTATCTGGACACCGGAAGACCCTGAGTGGTCACAGTGACCACAGAGCAGTACATGATGTCTGAGAGAGACTGACCAGGCCTGAGGTCTGGGAAAATTTGACACGGTAATAACCGTTAGCAAATATTGAGCATTTATGGTTTGTCAGACCACAGAGGAGCAGTTTTATAAGCATCATATTACTGATGCTCACAACATTCCAAGAAATTGTTTCTTCTTCTTTGTTTTAAATATTTATTTATTTTTGAGAGAGAGAGAGAGAGAGAGCGTGAGTAGGAGAGGGGCAGAGAGAGAAAGAGGGACAGAAGATCCAAAGTGGACTCCACACTGACAGCACCGAGCCCGATGCGGGATCTGAACTCACAAACCATGAGATCATGACCTGAGCCGAAGTCGGATGCTCAACTGACTGAGCCACCCAAGCGCCCCAGGAAATTGTTTCTTCTATTATTCTCATTTAACGGATGAGAATATGGAGGCTCTGAAAGGCTAAGTGAGTTGCCTGAAACCGCATAGTTACTGTCAGAGTCAAAATTTGATCTCCAGGGCTGTTGGACCCTGGTTCCATACCCTTAACCACTATGTTCTAATGATTTAGTTCTGGTGTGTGGAGACACTTGCCAGGCTTAGGGATAAACTGTATCTGTATATAAATAAAGCACAACTGAGGGTATGTCCTGCTCATGGGCACATTCCTTTCAAACTCCAAAGGCTAAGAGGTTATCCTCGTGACTTCGATAGGAAACAGAAGACAGGTTGTCAAGTTTCTTGGGTAATTCTAGGTATTTGGACACCTGTTCAGCTATTCTGGGATTCTGTGGTCGAGTAAGGGGAACATGGGGAGAGTGAGGTCATTATTGCAAAAACCATTTCCTGAGGGCTCGACTTCAGGAAATGCTGGGGCATTAAAAATACCAGTTGTTAGGTCACAAAGGATTTGGGGGAACACAGGGGATATTCATACAAGATTGTGTGTGGGGGCGGTTCTGCATGAAATTTTTAGTAGGTTGAGCAGCATGGTCAAATTTTGAGAAGAGTGACATTTAAAATTTTCCATGGAAATGGTGAAACTTGACTCATGCATTTAGACACGGACTCACAAATAGCAGTTGGCCACCTACTAAGTGCAAGGCCTTGCCCTGGGTGCTTGGGGGTGATGTAAGAGGAATAAAGCATGGTCCTAGCCCATCAGTGAAGTCTTTACGAACCAGTGACAGTGAGACAGGCTGTTTCTCGAATTCCTTTTGTCCTTCACCTCATGACACTTTGAGTAAAGGAGGATTCGTTCTTAAAGAAAAACATTTTGTATTCTTTTCTAGCATGAATAATTTCCAAAACAATGTGGTCTGGAAACTCCTGGGGCTTCTTCTCAGGAGACTATAGCCGTCAGGAGGAAAGAATCAGGAGCCTGGCCTGGCTTATGTACCTCTGGTCACTGTAGAATGAGGCAGGGGAGGGAAAATAGAAAGTATTAATTGACTGCCTCACGTTCTGTACCTTTGAGGATTTTTTTTTTTGCTTTGTTCAATAGTTTAAAATTACATTTTTATATCAAATTTGACACATGCTAGAATATACTAATATAATGATGACCCACGAAATCACCATGCAACCTAAGGACCAGAATAATATCCATCACTTGTATCTCCCTGTGTGTTGTGTTCCTCCCGTGGCTCTAATCATCTAACCACCCCCTCCAACCTCTTCTCCCAGAGGTAGCCCCTACCTAGGAATCTGTATTTACTAGATAAGAGTGCGGACATTTCAAATCTGTCCATCTGTACGAGATGAGGGAAACAGAGACGAAGCTTAGTGTCCAGGGCTCACTTTGCTGCTGCCGATAGATTTGTGACTGTGTTTGTTTGCAGACAAGGACACCACTGACCCACAAATGAGGTCCCTCCTGGAGAGGCTGCATAGCACAGGGGTAAGAGTGTGGAACTAAAGTCTGGTGGATCTAGCTTCAACCCTCACCTCCATTGTCATGAAGCCCCGATGTGACCTCAGGCAAGTAACTCAACCTCTTTGAACTTCATTTTTCTCATCATTAAAATGGAGAAGAAGCAGGTAGTACCTGTATCTCCTGGTGGTGATAAGAATTAAAGGAATAAGTGGAGGGAAACTGTTTGGTATGTGGGTGGCACTCAATTCAAGACAGTCAAAGGGAAAACTAACTGTTTGAAATGCTGTGCGGTGTCTTATCATTACTAGGGAGATATACAGATTATAAGTTTTGTAATCCATAGTATTTCTCCTTTTGCTTTTTACTTTCCCTTCTTATGGTCTTTCACTTTTCCCCACTGGGTCTTAGCACGGTTGTCAATATTATATACAAGTCATCAAAAGAAAAGTAACTAGAACAGTAGATATTTTAGGCAAGATGTGATATGGTGAAATCCTAGGTTAATAAATGCTAGTGGTGAGCAAAAGTAATGTAAATTAAATATAACCGTAAGGACTGATTTAATTCGCTCTCCGTTAGTTGTACTGATTAACCAAATTCACTAATTTTTTCAAGTATGTTAATACAAGTAAAACATTTTTTTAAGTCTCCTTATTTTTTCCTTAGTAAACAAAACTTTTCTTCCTCTTTGAAAAACTTTGCCCCTGAGTAACATATATATGTATGATGCGGACATGTAAGTATATACGTATGTATTTGTGTATTTACTAGGTTTTCAAGTTCCTTTTGCCAGACTTGACAAAGAAAGTGGCATTTGGCTGTGAACTGTTGCTCGTGAATTACCTACAAATAATTTTAGTTTGTTTTTTTTTTAAATTAACTGAGCTCTTTCATTCAATACAATATTCAGCAGACATTTATTGCATAATTATGAAACAAGTGTATTTTCAAGGGTTAGAAATAAGTCATAAATGCCAGGAGACATAACACTAGTGGTTTTCAAGTTGGATTTTAATCACAAAGTCAGTACATTTAAGAACTATCCATTTGAATGCCCACTTATAATAGAAACATTACAAACTTAGGAAAAGAAAGATTCTCTTAATAGATAAATAATGCACTCTGGATGGAAGTAAAATGTAGTAAATGTCGTGCATGCCAGGTACTTTACATCTGATGTCTCAGATATTCCTATGACCTTGAGAAGTAAGTGTTCATATCCATGTGTTATTGGTGAAGAAACTGGGGTGCAGAGAAATTGAGGGGTTTGTTCTGGGTTTCCAGCTAGTAAGAGACACCATCAATTCCAAGTAAATGTCAAATCTTGTTTCAATGTCCTTTCTCCTGTTAGAAACTTTCACTTTTAAATCAGTAAGAAATAAAAATGACCAGGGGCGCCCGGGGAGTCAGTCACTTAAGCATCCGACTCTTGGTTTCGGTTCAGGTCATGATCTCACAGTTTGTGAGATTAAGCCTCATGTCAGGCTCTGTGCTGGCAGTGTGGAGCCTGCTTGGGATTCTCTTTCTCCCCCTCCCTCTCTCCCCCTCCCCCACTCACACTGTCTTTCTCTCAAAATAAGTAAATAAACTTAAAAAAGAAAGAAATAAAAACGACCGTTCTCATATATGTTCAATATTGTTTTGGAAGTTCTGTTCACTGCAGGAAGATGTCAAAAAACTAGAAGAATTAATATCTGCAAACAAAATGAAAATGCCACTTTTAGATATTGTGATTGTATTCTTTTAACTAAAAAGAATAGTCTAAAAAAACTATAGGCGTCAATAAAGCAAAAAGATGAATGCAAAACAAATACAATATATTAATCACTAGGAGCTCTTTATTCCATGTCAGAATAATGACATGATATCTACATGATTTAAGAATAAGAAAGTTGCATGTCTTATTTAATATAATCATAAGCATAAAACTTTATTGAATATTAAAGATGATGCATAGAGAGATATACTATTGTCCTTGAACATAATGATGAATCAGAAAGACTTCTATTCTTTCAATCAGTTTACATGTTGAGCATAACCCATCTCAAAAAAATCTCAATAGGACTTTTGACTTTAATGAGTATAATTTTTTTTTTATTTTTAAAAATGTTTTTATTTATTTTTGAGACAAAGAGCATGAGCAGGGGAGGAGCAGAGAGAGAGGGAGACACAGAATCCAAAGCAGGCTCCAGCCTCTGAGCTGTCAGCACAGAGCCGACGCAGGGCTCGAACTCACGGACTGTGAGATCATGACCTGAGCTGAAGTCGGTGGCCCAACCGACTGAGCCACCCAGGCGCCCCTAATGAGTATAATTTGTATGTGCACAAACAGATACTATTTATTCAGTACTTACTTTATGGCAGGCACTATTCCAAAGGCTTCACATACAGGAATTACCTCATATAATTGTCACAGAAAACAGAGGCCTGTTTTTATTATCCCCATTTTACAAATAGGGAAACTGAGGCCGACAGAGTTTAAGTAACTTGCCCAAGTTCACATGATGACTAACAAATTGCTGAGCCATGGTTCAAATCTAGCCTGCCTGTCTCCAGTGACCATGCACTTCTCACCACCATGCTCAACTAAGAACATTAACTAGTATTTTGCAAAATGAAACATTAGAGTAGAGCTAGGTCTTTCCTGAAAACGCATGTTTTCATTTTCATGAAAATGAAATGGATAAATGGAATAGCATAAATAAATAAACAGATAAATGGAACAGCATAGTTCAGAAAGAAGCATACTGTGGGTAAGGATATAATGCATAACAAGACAGATCACAAAAGAACAATGAAGAATTATTTAATACTCATTATTTAGAACACTTAACTAACACTTTTTTGAAAAAAAAAGTCAATTCAATACCCCAATTTCATACCTCATCATCAAAATACGTTTTATTTATTTTTTATTAAAATTTTTTTAAATGTTTATTTATTTTTGAGAGAGCGAGAGAGACAGAGTGCGAACAGAGGAGGGGCAGAGAGAGAGGGAGACACAGAACCCAAAGCAGGCTCCAGGCTCTGAGCTGTCAGCACAGAGTCCAATGTAGGGCTTGAACCCGCCAACCGTGAGATCATGACCTGAGCCAAAGTCGGACGCTTAACCGACAGAGCCACCCAAGCGCCCCAAAATACATTTTAAATGGCTAACATGAAAGATAATAGAAAACATAGGAGTAAATATAAGTTATTGCCTGTCAGGTATCTGGAGAAGCCATTATTTTATTTTTTTATTTATTTTTTCCTTTGAAGTGACAGAGGAAATCACAAAGGAAAAGATTGACAGATTTGGCTACGTAAAGAATTGTAAACACATGTCCAGCAACAAGAGAAAAATAAGGTCAGCAGATGGGAGAGGATCACATCAAACATGACAACCAGAGCTATCGTCTGTGGTGAAAAACCTCAAAGGAGAAGTGAAAGCAGTAGGCTGGTTCTTCTCCATGTGCAGGGCTGTGAGGGTTCAGGAGCACCAGCTTCCAGCGGGAGGAAGCGGGGCTGGCGTCGCAGAGACCCAGCTGGGAACTCCCCATGGCACATGGCGCATCCACAGGGACAGGGGGCTGACCTGATGCCTGCCCCAGTCTAGCAAGTCTCCGGCGAACCGGAATGGTCTGAGGGTAGGGCAGGATGTGGTCACCCAAGCATCTTGTCTCCTGGGAGTATCCTTAAGTCAGTGGGGAGAAAAGAAGGGAAAATAGAGGATACAGCACTGCATGTGCAAAGAACTGGGAGTCCTGGAAAATGACCTCAGTGATAAGGACAGAAATCAGTTCCCCAAACAAAGAGAAAGACGGGAATTGTGTCGCTCAAAGCCCTTTGGAGGGTGGAGGGTCTGCAAGCAGGTAAAACAGGATCCTGCGGCAGGTGGGATTTTCTTAGCCGTCAGTATATTTTTTATGGGGTGGTGACAGGGCAGTGATTGGTAAGGTTAATCAACCCAAGACTCAGGAGGCCACGTGGGAAGTTGGAGGGAAATAGAAGCTGCGATACATCTGATGAGGCTTCACATTAAGAACTCACGTGATACATGGAAAAAATGACACAAATGAGTAGTATGCAAGACTGCAATGACCATCAGCCAAGAAGCACGGAGTGGTGATCGCCTTCACATGCAACCAAGAATGAGGGGCTGATGCAACACTGAAAATGACTTCATGTCAGGGCGCCTGGGTGGCTCAGTTGGTTGAGCGTCCAACTCTTGATTTCAGCTCAGGTCCTGATCTCACAGTTCGTGAGTTCGAGCCCTGCGTCCAGCTTTGCGCTGACAGTGCGGAGCCTGCTTGGGATTCTCTCTCTTCCCCCTCTCTCTGCCCCTTCCCTGCTTGCTCTCTTTCTCAAAATTAATAAATAAACTTAAAAAAATTAAAAAAAAAACCTCAAATGACTTTATATCTAGTAAACCAGCCTCCTTCCACAAAATCTAAGTACCCTGCAGGAATTTTGGGTTTTGTTCATATAGTAGATACTCAATAAATATTTATTAAATGTAAAACGCAATGCCTAACTGTCCCATTTGAGACAAAAGCTTAAGAACTCAAACACTGCTGATGGTATGTGAAACTAGTTCATTATTTTGGGAAAACAAGAAGGCGATGTATCATTATATCTATGCAGATGTTCAAGTCTTTGGAACCCATTTTGTGGGCCCGTGGAAATTTATTCTGAGAAAATGATTGATATTATGTTCACGAACCCCGCAGGCCAAATCGTCGAGCTCCTCCCTGCACTGTGTGTCCGGCTGCAAGTGAGATCTTCTTTTTTAAAAAAGTGCTTGCTTGTTTGCTTATTTATTTTTTTGTTCGCTTATCTATTGTTTGTTCATTTGTTTATTTTGAGAGAGGAAGAAAAAGAGCGTGCATCCACACGGGAGGGGCAGAGAGAGAGAGGGAGACAGGATCCAAAGCAGGCTCTGCACTGACAGCAAAGAGACCGATGTGTGACAACAGAGAGACTGATGCAGGCTTGTACTCACAAGCCCTGAGACCGTGACCTGAACTAAAGTCAGATGCTTCACCGACTGAGCCACCCAGGTGTCCCATAAGTAAGGTTTTCTTAGGAGTTCTCAAAGTTCCTCATGGAAATCTACCCCCAGTGGCTGTGACTCTGGGCATGCCCCAGCATGTCTGAATCCTATGCTGGCAAGAACTACTTAGGCGCAAATTAGGACCACTGATATGAAAATGATCTTTTTGTTAAGTAGTGAGATGAGATATGTGCTTTTACTTGAACACTGTTCTTATATTTTATACTTACATTTTAATGTAAAGTACAGAAAAATGAAAAATCACTCCTAGCTGTTAACTTCTTGACGGTTCTCAACTTACAATTTTGTATTTTGTTCTAATATGTTTGAATTTAATTTAAGACATATAAGGTAAGGAAGGTTTGAAACCATCCAAAGATTTACAAAGGAAAAGTTGATATTCTTCCCTATTCCATCCAATCCATTTTTACTCCATTTGATGTACGTCTCTCCTCACATTTCTTTTTCTGTTTACTTAGACAAGTAAAACCTAAATGTGTGTCCTCTTATATGGGAAGGCTGTGTGTGTTGATAGAATCACCCTATACACATAAATTTGACCCCTGCTGTTTTTTACTTATCAATTCATCAGGACATCTCTTCTGGTCAACTAATACAGACCCCACCAATTAAATTTTAGGAGCATAATATTCTGTAGTATAAATGATTCATAGTTCACTCAGCTAGTTCTCTATTTTTTGAACAATCAACTTATTTTTACAATAACTTAAAAATGCTACAATAGATACTCTTATATATCCATATTTTAAATACATATGTAATTACAAATGTACATATTTGCACATACATAAAAAAATGTTGGTAGTTTTGTTTCTCTCAAATATGAAATTCACATTGCTTCATCATGTGTTTTACATTTTAACATCTGTTGCTATGTTTCCCAAAATAAGATGGTAATTTACAACCCCATCAGCCACATACAAAGTGGGCACATTTGTTTCCTTATCTCTTCACTGAAATTGAGCACACCTTAATTTTTGCCAGTTTGATGGGAGATAAATGGAATCTCACCATTATTTTGAGATTTTATTTATTATTTTATTTTAGAGACAGAGAGCACGTGAGTGAGGAGAGGGGCAGAGTGAGAGAGAGAGAATCTCAAGCAGGGTCCATGCTCAGCTCAGAGCCTGATGTGAGGCTCCATTTTATGTCCCTGGGATCATGACCTGAACTGAAATCAAGAGTCAGATTCTCAACTGCGTGAGCTACCCAGGTGCCCCTTTCACCATTATTTTAATTGGCATTTCTCCAACTATTGTTAGGTTGTGTATATTTTCATTAGTTTATTGTCTCTTGAATTTCTCTTTCTGGTATATATATTTGTTTATACGTCTGTCCATTTTTCCTGTGGGGCTCTAGCTCTCTGCTTATGTTTTTGTAGGAATTTTTTTTATCATATGCATACGGTCTGTGGTAAAGCGGAAGAAAAATTGTTTCCCTCTATTCATCTTAGGTTCATTGCCTGAGGCCCTGCAAATTAAACCTACGAAAGATAGTTTAATAAGAGAAAGACAAATAGATGTGTATTAACATGTGCATTGCACATACACATGGGAGTACACAGTGATGAGTAACTCAAACAGGTGGTAAGAACTTGGCCTTACGTAGCACCTTAACAAAAGAACAACAAATTCTTGCAGAAGTGACAAGGCAAAGGAAAAAGACTTTCAGTTTCTAGGGGGACCGCCTGTGGGAAGATAAATACATGCGGGAACTAATGGAAGATACAGGCTAGTCAGTAAAGTTTGTTACATAGATTCCTCTGACTTTAAATCTGGGCTGATGAGGGTCTGGAGTATCTCTAGTAATTAATTTCTGTCTTTCCTGGTGGAGGAGGGGGTGGAACAGCTTTACAAATTTATGTCTTGGTTTTATGCAAATCGGGGGAGAACAGAGAGCTTTTCTTGCATCTGCTTTATCTCAGTTGCCTCCAGCTCCAAATAATCCTTATGCCAAAGGATTGGCACATTTTGGGGTGGCATATCATGCTACCTTTCAGTTGTTTACCTTTTAACTTTGTTCAGTGGTGTAATTTGTCATCAAAACATTAGAATTCATGGACTTAAGTACAGTTGTCTTTTCCTTTATGATTCCCAAGGGTCTTATTTTGCTTTTAGGAAGAACTTCCTTCCCTCGATTATTCAAATTGTTGTCAACATTCTCGTTTTGTTTTCTTGTTTACTTTTAAAATGTTTTCTGGAAATCCAGTTTTAATTTTCTTCTTACATTTCTACACTGTTCTCAGATGATGTCATGTACTCCCATAGCATTAACTCTCGACAATACACTGATGTCTTCTAAATCCGTATTTTTACTGAATTCCATAACTCTTACCATATGTCCAGAGCAAGGCTCACGTACTCTCCAGCCTACTGAGCGTCTCGCATGCACCAAACTGAACTCATGATTGTGCTTTCTATCCTCTCCCGACTTTACATTCCTGCCTCCCTAGCCTTGGATGGCTCCACCATTAACAAGTAGCCCAAGTCAAGAAGACTGGCAGGGAAGCTTCAGTCCTCCTTTTCACATAACTCAAATGTTCAACAAACCTTCCTCTCCTGTCGCACCTTTCCAGTTAATTGCTCTTGAATCTGTCCACTTCTCTGTTCTCATTTCAACTACCTGGGGTACCGCAATAGCCTCCTGACTGCTTTCCTTAACAAATATTTTTCCCTTCCAGTTTCACATTAAAATTGTCATTAGGATTATTCTGAAATGCCAATCAGATTTGACCTATGTCTAAAATCCTTCAATATTCTCCCCTTTAAAGCAAAGTCTAATGTGTAAGCACGGCCTGAAAATAAACTCTTTGAGAGTAAGTCCACATCCTATCTATTTTGGTATAGTAATGTACTTAGTACATATTAATGGGATAAGTGAATATATGAAAGAACACGTTTCTGGAAAAATGCTATCACATACATGTATTCCATTAATGTCAGAAGCTAGAATTAATTTTATATACCTCCTTTGTAGTAATTTGAATAGTTTTCTATCGAATCATAAATAAGAACTAATGTTCTAATGGATGTAATAAAAAAAGGCTCAGATTGAAGAATATAATAACGTGTTTTTTGAACAAATGCTTCGATGTGAAGTTATCATGCTGATTTTATGTCTTGAAGGCTCTGATGTGTCTTTCCAAATTGATTTTGTAAGATTTTGCTCATGCTTGAAACACCTCCTGCTGCAAATTAAAATCTTTGAAATTGACGTATCATGATGTTTGCAACTAGCTTTGAAAGAGTTCAGCAAAAAATTGTATATATTGTATATATTATACATGTTTATGCACACACATGTATGTATATATATAAATGCACAGATGTACATATGCATATATGGAGGGAGAAAGAGAGAAAAATAAATGTGGCAAATGTTAACAATTAGTGAATATAGTTGAGGGGTAGATGGATATTTATTCTACTATACATTTAAATTTTCTGAAAATTTGAAAATTATCAAAAGAATATATTAGGAAAAAGAACCCCAGCAGCAGTGTTTGAAAGCATTCATTTAAAAAAAATCTCAGAAAATAATAAAAAAATAATAAGACAATCTCAACAACCATAACATTATACTAATAAAAAAATCTTTTCTGATTCAATAGAAGTTGTATATAATTTTAGTTTTACTTTAGCTATAAAGATGAATGTTTTTCATGTGTTTATAATGAATTTGATTTCTCTTTTCATGAATGGTCTTTGTCCATATTTCTATAGGTGGTTTATTTCTTTTCTTTCTTTCTTTCTTTCTTTCTTTCTTTCTTTCTTTAAAAAATGTTTTTATTATTTATTTTTGAAAGAGAGAGAAAGAGGCAGAGTGTGAGTAGGGGAGGGCAGACAGAGCCATAGACACAGAATCTGAAGTAGGCTCCAGGCTCTGAGCTGTCAGCACGGAGCCCGACGCAGGGCTCAAACTCTTGAACCACGGGATCACGACCTGAGGCCAAGTTGGACGCTTACCCAACTGAGCCACCCTGACACCCCGGTGGTTTCTTTCTTTTTTTTTTTTTTTTTCCTTAAATTTTTTTTACATTTATTTTTGAGAAACAGAGTGAGACAAAGCGTGAACCGGGGAGGGGCAGAGAGAGTAGGAGACACAGAATCTGAAGCAGGCTTCAGGCTCTGAGCAAGCGGTCAGCACAGAGCCTGATGCGGGGCTCGAACCCAGGAACTGTGAGATCATGACCTGAGCCGAAGTCGGACGCTCAACCGACCGAGCCACCCAGGCGCCCCCCCCACCCCCGGTGGTTTATTTCTTAAGAGCACTTTATATGTGGGGCATCTGGGTGGCTCAGTTGGTTAAGCATTCGATTCTTGATTTCAGCTCAGGTCATGATCTAATGGTTTCGTGAGATTGAACCCCACTTCAGGCTCTGCACTGACAGTGTGGAGCCTGCTCAGACTTCTTTCTCTCTTTCCTTCTCTGTCCCTCCATCCACCTCAAAATAATAAATAAATTTTTAAAAATTTAAAAAAGAATTTCATATGTAAATGTATTCATGCTTTGTAATATATAAACAGATAACAATGAAACATACATCACTATACAAGAATTTCATATATTGTAAAGAAAGTACCACAAACCAATGGAAAAGGAATGAATGGGAAAAGCTGGCAAACTCACACCCACCTACGAGATTTTTTACCATATCTCACACTAGGATAGATAACCAAAATTAATGCCGTATGAATAAAAAGTTGGTTGTCAGAAAGTGTGAAATCTTAAAGCAGTTAAAACAAATATTGGTTGATCTTGGAAAAGAACTTCCCATAAAAACAATGGAAGAACAAAGGAAAAACTGGCTATGTATTAGATTACATACAAACCTAAAAAAAAAAAAAATACAAAGACAAACACGAGAGTTGAAGAAATCCTTAATATAAATTATTGAAATTGATAAAAACAATAGTATCACGATAGAGAAAAACATTAAAAACACCAGGAGGAAGGAAATTCAAGTCATGAAAGAAGAAATCCAGATGTCATAAAAGCAGATGAGCAGATATTTCAAAACAGGAATGCGAGTCATTGGTTCAGTTGGCTCTGGGCAGTTTGTATGAGGGAGATTCAATCTCAACTGATGAAGATCCAAGAAAACTGGCAACAATGCTTTCAGAAATGCTAATATAATTCTTAATTCTCCTTTAGCAAGAGCACAGCAGGCAAGAAGGGCAGAGCCTCCAGCCATACTTGGCATTGGTCAGGCCCTTATTAGGGTAATGCAATCAATGTGGGGTTCCACCCTTTAAAATGCATGTGGAGAAACTAAGAGGCACTACCTAAATGATTACAGAGAAAATCAAACCGACTGGGGAAGAAGATTAAGGGGATTGTATTTATTTAGTCTAGAGAGGAAAACGCTAAATAGTGAATAGTTATTTTCAATTATATAAGTATTTGAAAAAAATGATTATCCTGAGGAAACCTAGGTTATTCTATCTATATGATAGACAATAAACTCAGAGGAATATGGCTAAATTGCATCAAGAGACTTTAATTAACATTAAGCCTTACAAAACTTCAGGGCAGACTAACAAAGAAACAAAGGAACCTCTGTCTTTGTATAACTTTCTGAGCAATTTAGACAACTGCCTATCTTGTGGCTTAGTTATAGAATGGCAGGTGGCTGGGTCCTTGATTAGAATTATAGGTTTATAGAATCTTAGAACTGAAAAATAGCCTCAGTAGATTAAAGTTTCTCATTTACATGTTTTGTAGATTTCTGTTGCCACCCACTCACCAATAACATATACAAAGAAAAGTATAGGATGTGAAGCCTTGAAGGTTAGAGTTTTATCATGGTTGAGTGACTGGAGCCTTTTAAAGCATCTGCTCAAATAATGTGAACAGATCTTAGTTAGCTGATATGAAAAACAAACCTAATATGAAAAAACTACCAAGTACTGGGCAGTACTTGGATACTTAAGGGATTTTTTAGTTTACAGACAAAAACTAGTCTTTTATTCAAAAGAAATGAATATGGTCACATGCACCTATCCATGGTCCCCAGGTCCCCAGATGTAGTGGCCAAGGTGGAGGCAATGTGATGTAGTGGTCAAAAGCACAGCAGTTAGACTTATTATATTTATATCTACGTTGAAATCCTTCCTTTCTTCACTTACCAACCTTACAACCTTAAGAATGGTAGTTCATTTCTCCACTCCTGTTTCCTTGTTTCTAAAATAGGAATAACTTATTTTCTTCATGCATTTTTTTGGATGAACTTTAATTAACAAAAAAAGAAAAAAAAATTAAGTGAATAGTTTGCTGTATAGCAGATGCTACAGAACAGTGTTTTTTCCATCTCTAGCTGTGATCCACTGTAAGAATTCGGTAGCGAAATTGATTCAATAAGTAATGATTGATGTTAAAAAATGAAAATGAGTAAAAAAAATTAATTGCACTTAGTAATCGTAAGCATTGCTTTGAATATTGGTTTTTTTTCTGTTATATACATGTTTGTGTGTGTGAGAGTATTATGAACTTGCGTACCGGTGGTGGTAGAAATATAGTATTTCTTACTGCAGATCACGGTCAAAAAGCTTATCGTCATTACAAGTCACTGTTTTTGTTGTTTTTGATTTTATCCCTTTGTTTTAATTTTCTAGTGCTTTCTGTAGGACCACGGGATAGATCCCCACCTCACGACTGTCTCGTTTGAAACAACATGACAGCACTTTATACACAAAACAACACTATATATGTTGCCTACATGTGATGTACCTACATCAAGATACCTCTTATAGCAATATACCTGTGTCTACCCTCTCTGGCCTTGGATTCCATGATCCTCATGTATTTTTACTTCTACACGTGTTATAAACGTATGACATACTGCCATAATTTTTGCTTTAAATGGTCAGATTTCCACCAAATAAATTGAAAACCAGGAAGAAAAAAAAAAACCTTCCACATTTATTATGTCTGGTGCACTTTAGTGTTTCTTGTAGATCAGGGCCGCTGTCCTTGAGGAAAGGTCCTCCCTCAACCTAAAGAATCTCCTCTGGCATTCTTTGTAGTGTGAATCTGCTGGCAATAACCCCTCTCAATTTTGATAATCTAAAAACATCTCTATCTCCTCCCCACAATTAAAGGACATTGGTGCCGGTTATCAAACTCTAGGCTAAAATCGCTCTTTCTCAACACCTAAAGGATGCTGTTCCATTGCCATTTGGCCTACTTGGCTTTTGATGGAAAGTCAGCAATTATCTCCATCAGTGTTTCTCTATATGCAATGTCTCCTCTTTACTTGTTGCATATAAGATTTTCTCTTTATCCTTGGTTTTCAGCAATTTGACCATGATGTACCCAGTATCGTTTGGTTCTTGTTTTTTTCTGGCTTAGATTCATTGAGTTTCTGGGATCCTGGAGTGGATATTTCTAATCAAATTTGAAAGTTGCTCAGCCATTAGCTTTTTAAACATTTTCTCTCTTTTCTCTCCCTCCGAGACTTCAATTGCATGTCTAGTGGACCTTTTGACTTGATCTCTTAGGATACTTTCTGTTACTTTTAACTCTCAATCTTTTTCCTCTCTGAGACTCAGATTGGAAAATCTCTACTTATCTGTCTTAAAAAAATTTTTTTTTAACATTTTTTATTTACTTTTGGGAGACAGAGAGTGACAGGGGGAGGGGCAGAAAGAGGGAGACACAGAATCTGAAGCAGGTTCCAGGCTCTGAGCTATCAGCACAGAACCCAATGTGGGGCAGGAAATCACAAACCATGAGATCATGACCTGAGCCGCAGTTGGACGCTTAACTAACTGAGCCACCCAAGTGCCCCTTTACTGATTTGTCTTTAATTTTACTAATGCTTTCTTCAGAAGTGTACAATCTTCTTGTGTTAGTTTGGGTCCACTAAGAAGTGGATGCAAAGATGGGCTTAGACTTCCGAAAGCATATTGGGAAAATGTCTGTAAATAATAAAAGATGAGGGAGTAGGAGCAGGTAGAGAGAAACTTCAGACCACACTAAAGTTTGATGCCTGTGAAAGAGAGGAAAAGGGAAAGGAACAAAAGATTATATAGGAAATTTAGACTTTTGCACAGAAGTAAACAAGTTTTCCCAGGCTGATGAGAATTTCTCAATCCAAAGTCACCCATTGGAGAAGCCCAATGACTTATAGGAATGGGCCTACATTAATACCCTTGTCACGCCATTGGCTGGGGGCAGCCTATAGGAAGCATGGTTTTGGTGTGATGCCATGATAGGTCCAGAGAAACAGTAGCTGGGCTATCAGTCAATTTTTCTCCCCATAGCAGGAAATCTTAGGACTACACATCTATGATTAATCTATTGCTGTTAAGCCCATTTAATATTTTAAAAATAATCTTAGATATTGTGTTTTTAGTTCTATCATTTTTTTTTCATTTGGTGTTTTTAGTATTTCTATTTAGTATTTCTCTTTAGTATTTAATTTGGTATTTTTTAGTATTTCTATTTCTATCCTAGAAAACCCCCTCTCTTCATCCTTAACATCTATCTTTTCCAGTAAATTCTTTCATATGTTTATAACAGTTATTTTCAAATCTTTGTCTGCTAATTCCAACAGTTTGATCGTCTGCTGGCCTGATTCTTTAGATTATATTTTCTCTTAAATATGGTCACATTTTCCTGTTTCTTTGCAAGTCTCATAATTTTAAAATTGTTTTCTGGATATTGTGTGTAAAAGAACAGTGGAGATGGAGGTATATTACTTGTTGTTTTCTTTATTATCCCAGAGAATGTAAGTTAGGGTGAGGAAATAATAATTCAGCTCTCTCCTAGCGAGGTGTTGAGTTGGTGTTAAATTGCAGCTTTTACTAAATTGAATTCAACTGTGACTAACCACATTCCCAACTTCCTTCATAGATTTTTGACCTTTCCAGTATTTAGGCTGGACAAGGTTAGTAGTTTCACCTTTGAATCAAAATCTGAAGGATCCCTGGATTTCGAGCATCATGAGAATGCGAGAGACTATGTCATTATGTCCTTTTTGTCAGCCTCTCCTGCACTGTCTCTTTCTCACTATAATTTGGAAGTTGGGACAAGGAGAGCACTGTCAGGCAGAGTGATTTATTTATTTTTTTTTTAGTCAGGGCTCTATCAGATTCTTATCCTCCTTGACAGGTTTCATTGTTGAATAACACCTGGCTGTGTGTCATCTCCTCTGAGAATCCTGTACAGAATCCTTTAGAGCAGAAGTCAGTATATTTTTTCTGTGAAGAACCGGAAAATAATTTAAGTTTTGTGGGCTGGTCTCTGTCATTAATACTCAACCCAGCCAGTGTAGCATGAAAGCTGCAGGTTGCAAGCCTCTGATGGTCATTCTTGCCTTCTTGCAGGTTCTAAGGTCACTACACAAATAAGATGTAAAGGATGAGCATGGCTATGTTCCCTCAAAACCTAATTTACCAAAACAGGTTGTAGTTTCCTGACACCTCTCTTCAATAATCAGTAGACCTAAATAATTATGCTTACCAAATTATAAGGTGGTTAGTTATTCATTGGGGCTACTTTGAACATGGTTGCTGTGCAATGGACTCCTTTCCTAGCACATGTGTTGGGCACACAATCATTCTTTGCAGAATAAATGAAAGAAAGGAAGAAAATGTGAGATGACTGTGAAAATGGAAAGAGAGAAGCAAGTGAGGAAATAACAGTATTTGATGAATAATGCTAGTCTCTGTAACAGATACCCTCCCCCAACTGCCGCCCCGCCAAACCTCAATGTCTTGACACAACGAAAATGTATTTCTTGCTTACATCATAGTTCAATGTGGAATGGCAGGGTCAGGTGGAACAGACTCTGTTCCACACAGTCATCCGGGAACCCCAGTCCTTCCACCTGACGGCCCCACCAATCTACTGTAGGGCCTCAAAGTCTTCTCCATTCAGCCAGGGAAAGAAAGCAAGGAGCATGAGTGGAACGTCTTAATGGCACCCATCACTTTTGCTTGTTCTGTCGCCAAGATCTCAGTCACAGGCACTGCCCTACGGTGGAAAATGGATGCGGAAAATTGTGTTCTAGCTCTGTGCCTGGAAAGAAGAGGGGATGATTGCTATTGGTGAGCACTAGATGTCTAGTTTGGGTTGCACTAAAAGAAGGCAGTGAGGGGATACGGCAGTTTAGATGAGAAAGCAGTCAAGATGACACTTCCCAGAGGGAGGAGACAGCATTTTCAGTGATGGTCTCCAAGTTAATTTTCTCAATAGAAGCTTGTAGAGCTTGTACGTGCTATCGTTTGCACATACATCAACGATCGTAGATAAATATAATCGTGTGTCAATATAGGAAAAACCTTCCCCAAACTATGATTGGCCACACTCCAAGATACACTAGAACACTGTGGCAGATGTATGGGAATGTACCTGTCCTTGGGCTGAGTGAGGTTACAGGCACCAGGTTATTTTAAAGCCCAGGGTACAATTATCAATCTCTGAAAACAATTTTATCCTAATTTAATCTTAATTACGTTGAGTCTCTTTCTCAGTAGCTGCAATTATGTCTTTCCAAATAATCCCACTAGACATTTCTCAGTATTATGGAGAACGCTTCCTTATCAGAGTTGGTGGGAAAGAGTAGTACGAATGGCAAGGCAGAGCTCCTCCTATAAGAAAGCACTTTAGAAAGTACGGCATGAAAGAAAGACATTGATAATGCAGTGGTCATTTTAATATTATCATCATCATTTTAGTTTATTTATTTCGGTTGAATTGCTCATGGAGTTGAAATACCAGTAATGGTACTTGCCTAGGGGAGATTAACCCATGAGACTTACTATTATTATTTTAAGTAAGGATTATAGAGAAGCTGTCTTCCTGGTGATGCAAAAAAAAAAAGGATGGTGGGTCCCTTCCAAAACCATACTTCCTTTAAAAATCTGGTGTCAAAGTGGGCTTTCCGGGGCAGTGGATGATCTGGAGTTGCCACAATTTAGCAGTAGTTCCTGGGCCTGAATTTCTGTTGTCCCTATAGTGGCTTATGGCACAAATGAAAACTATCTGGAATTAGATTCAGGCCCTTGAGCTGAGACAGCTTGAAGAAAGCCACCGAGGAGGTTGGAAGGAAACCTCACCCTTTCATTTACACAACGATGAGGCATTTCCACTGAAGCCGCAGTTCTTTAAATAGGCCCTCCATTTTCTCCCCGACAGGTCTGGAAGTACCTCCGACTGCTCTCCCTCGTGGTCTCCAGGAAGGTTGCCAGCATTTCACCCCTGCTGTCATGACTGTGGCCCCCTTGGCAGGATGTGTGAGCCTTCTCATTGCCATAGAGCATGGATATGTTTGGCTCGGTAACCATGCTTAGAAGTCGGGTCGAATGGATTGTCGTGACCGGCTTCTGTTCTGTCTTTTCTCCTAGGATGTGAGTTATCTTGGTTGGCACTGAAGAATGAATAGAATGCAGATGTAGTAGTGGTGAGTGGAGGCTATAAATTTGTTTTCGTGATTGGCAAATTTTCATTTTGTATATGCAAGGAATTTGCGTGTGCATAGAAGAATGTAAAATTTACCATTGCAAGAAATTAGAATGACAGATGTAGGTGTACTATAAACCAATGATTATGCTAACCAAAGAAAGGAAGCATCACTATTAAATAGCTAGTTGAGATTTTATTTCACTTTGGAAAGTAGAAATTCATGGGAAGAATTCTAAGTGAAGTGTGAGCTACGCTAACTGGGGTCTTAGAAACGCAGCAAGCTCTCAATAGGTGATAGTCATTAGTAATAATTTTAGTTAATATTGATTGAATGCCCATCATGTGTCAAGCAATGCTCCAATGACTCTAACATGTAAGGAATATGATTCCCGTTTTGTAGATAAGGAAACTGAGGCATAGAGAATTTATGGATCTTGTCTAAGTCCACAAAGTAAGCTTAGAGCCAGACTTCAATCCCAGCTGGCCTGACTCCAGATCCCCACCTGATAACCTTTCCTACATTCTCTTGCCCACCAGCCTGGCATATGGGTTCACTTTCCTATGCCCTTTTTCTTTTTCCTGATTTTTCAGGGTGTAGTTCTAAGAGAAAGAGGGAATCGACCTTTCTCACATGATGCCCACAGCTTTTCTCTCCTGTTCAGGCAGCAGCCCTAGCTCCAGGTGGAAAAGGCAACCTACTCACTGAGAAGGTTCTAACCTCTGCAGCTCCTGTGGGAATCAGGGTATTTGGAAGAGGTAAGGAAGCTCTAGGCTAATGAGAAAATGGAAATGAAGGGCCTTCTGCTCTCTCCAAATGCCCTAAGGGCTCCAGCATAGATTAGCTGCAATGGTTGTCTTGGAGCATGCAGAAAAAAGTTTTTTACTGAGAATAAGTAGACACAAAGAACGTCTCCCCCTCCACTATCCCCAGGTACACACGTTCACACATACACACACAACACACACACCATACACGTTTGAAACTTTGTATTTCAAGTATCAATAAACTGAGATTTGTTGGCATTGTGGCTTCATTGAACAGATGAAAATCATTACAGCTTAGATATTTCTGCCCTTTTTGCACAAGGAATAAGAGAGATAATAGTCTAAGATGTGTAGCGGGAATGCTTTCAGCTTTGGCTTCAAGTCACTTTATAGAAAACTTTTAGAGATATACTTGTAGAAGTGTAAGCTGTATGATGTTGGTCATTCAAGGCAAAAAGACCAATTTTCAAGACGTGTGCCAGAATGTGTTCACACTGACAAAAGCAGTCTTTTCCTGGAGTAGAAATTGGAAGGCCATGGGCTTATTCTGATGTTCTTGCCATGGCTAATCCAATTTTCTTTAAATATTAAAAAAAAAAAGATTGATATTATTTCCAAATGACATTGATTGGTAACAGATCATTGTCCTTTGAAAACAAATTTTATGTATTTATTTGGAATTTAGTACATGTTATTTCATTTTATTTTTTTTAATTTACATTCAAATTAGTTAGCATATAGTGCAACAATGATTTCAGGAGTAGATTCCTTAATGCCCCTTAACCATTTAGCCCTATTTATTTTGTAGTAGGAGGAAATAACCAGGAACTGAGTCTGAAGAAAATGTGGGTGATAAAAAAAAAAAAAAGTGATATGGCTATGGTGAAACACAGGGTGTGACTGTAATAATAAGATTAAATTTAATTGTGTGAAGTTGTTGCTGTGAAGGTGATTTCCAAAAAAAGCAAATACTACAACAACAACAAAAATTGTGCAGATGTGTGGCAGCATTGAGTTTGTGGTGTCTTGATAAGTAACAGGTGTCTCCTTGATCTGACAGTCGTCTTGTGTAAGTATGAATTCACTTGAGGATGTTCACAAGACTCAGTTTCATCTTTTATGGTCACGTGATGTATGTATTTGAGTAACAATTCCAGTATAGTTTAGGTTTAATAGTAGAAAAATTAAGGTTTTAGCAATGTCTGATAGGAAGAAAAGTCAAATTAGGTCAGCATATCTGGTTAGAGATAATTTTACGATAAAGCCATGTCTTTCTCTCTTGTACCTCATATGTAATTCTTCAGCTTGAAGGAATATTCAGAATGGGTAAGAGTAGTGCCAGAAAGTAGAGCAGAAAATGTATGGACTTCTCTTGGCAGCTTGAGCGATGACTAGCAAGTCTTTTATTTTTTTTATAGCCCAGGGGAGGAAATGAACATACTTGGAACTTCTTTAGTAGGACTTCATTTTTATTACTGCTACTAGATTTAAAATTTCAAAGGGATAGTCTTGAGTTCTCAATCCTGATGGAAAGCTTCGCATTTCACACTCCTTACTCTCAGGTTCAGCTTTGACAGCTAGTGTTGGTTCCCCAGTGACGCGGCAGAGACGAAAGCCCTGGGTTAGGAGTTGACAGATTTGGGCAAAGTCCTTTCTCTGTGTTCGTTGTTACTAGATCTGTGATTGTGTTGGACAAGTTAGCCCTGCCTCCCTCGGTCTTAGGGATCACATCATTCAAATGAATAGAACGAACAAGATGTCTCAAAGTTTCTCTTTAGGTTCTAACCTTCAGTGACTCGGTGTTCTCTCAAGTCACGAATTGGGTATTTTGTGGTGTTGATAACACAGATACCCTAAGATACTGGCTTACTTGGCATCTGGCGTTAAAGGAAAGAGCCAGCTCAGCAAACCCATTTTGTCTTCCCTCAGAGTGTGAGCTGGGGTAGGGAATGACCTACCCAAGCACTGACACAATCATCATTCTTATGGTGAGGCAACTTAACAACTAGCTTGCCTGTTTCTCGGTTGACATACCCAGAAATTATCATCATTACATGCTTCATGTATTGCTTAATTGATGGACTGTAGTATTTTTGGAGTGGTGAATTTTGCAATACTCCCTTTCTTTTGATGGTTTTAAACCAGAGAGCCATTATGGAAAATCAACTCTCTTCTGCATGTATACATAATTAGCATTGAATTCTCATGCAGATCAATCTGATTATAACTATTCTACATTGAACTGGAGCAATTCAGAACAAAGAGCAGTTCATCATACTCATGGTCATGCAATTGTAAACCATTTACGTTTTTTGTTAGGTTACAAAAACATTGTATATAAAACCCTTCTAGAAGTCCCTAAGTTCCTAACTCGGCAAACAGGGCTCTCTTCACTATATAACAAAGCTACAAAAATAAAGCAAAATATTTGCCGAAAGTATCTCAGGATAACTCCCCAGATTACCAGAAAACCTTTGCAAATTCAGACACCATGGCACATAAATCGAACTGCTCCTACTCCTGGTTTAAAACGTGTTTCAGGAACTGAACACGCAGGTGTCTGAACTGCATATCAGTGAGAAGCTTCCAGAAAATGATTGACTTGAGTGATTGAAAGTACGGTCAACTTTGCAGATACACCTTTTATTGACTATTTTAAAAACTCAGCAAACATAGGGGAAGGGCAATATTGCTTGGCAGTAGGGAGTAATAATTGGTAATGGGCACCACAGTTGAAATTCAGGAATATTGGTAGGTGCATGTGGATGTTTGGGGGAACTGACCTTGGGATAGAAAGCTCATGGCAAAAAGGCTCTTCAGTAAAATAATCCACACTTTTAAAGTGCAAATTCTACATGAAGACAGGATTTATGGTCTTAGCAGGTACTCAGGGAAATCTTGGACTAAAGCTGTTCATGGCCGGGAAAGCCTGGGGAAATGCGAATACACTTTGGCATACTTATAAGAAAGTGTCAAAACCCCTCAAATATCAAGTGGTTTTTGGAGGATTTTTCAAACTGTAGAAGTTTAGGGTAAAGCAAGTTCTTTTAATATTTTAGAGTTATGGACTAAACTCCTAGAAATAAAAGTCTATTTAATTCATGTTTTGCGGGGCGCCTGGGCAGCTCAGTCAGTTGTGTCTGACTTCTGCTCAGGTCATGATCTCATGACCTGGTGAGTTCAAGCCCTGCAATGGGCTGTCTGCTTTTAGTAGAGCCTGCTTTGGACTCTCTGTCCCCCTCTCTCTGCCCTTCCCCCACTCGAGTTCTCTCTGTCTTTCTCAAAAATAAAACATTTCGTTTATTTTTTGTTTTCAATAAGGAACACATCTATATCTCTGTAACTACTTTATGTATTACCCTTGCATCTTCCAAAGGTGGCTATGTGTGGATTTGAGGTAAAGACAAAGAAGAAAGATGGAGAAGGGAAATGGGACAGGAATGGAGGAAGAGGAAGGGGAAGGAACATTAAGCAAGAAATTAGACAATTTGTACAAACTTTCTGTCTTGAATGAGTTTCTTTTATCCTTCTCTATGAGATGTTACTATTAAAAATGATATTATGATGAGATCTTAACTATTCTTGTCTCAGTATAAATCAGCAGATAAATCTCTTTTTTCCCCCATTTCCTTTCCCTTCTGGTGTTAGGAATGTCTTGTTACAAATTTTCCTCCATATCTAAGATGGGACCCCTCGGTGCCTCCAGCAGTTATAAGGCAAGCCCGCTTTCATATCTTTGAGGTAAATGAATACAGAAGTTGGTCCACTTGCTTCAGTGGTTGAGAATTCCACTTCCCCATGACTGTATTTGTGCCTTCCTGCAGCTGTCCCCTTGGATCACACTGATGGATGACTCACTCAAACGGGAATGACCATTTTCTCATTAGGTGTAGAGTTCTAAATTTGAGTTGAGTGGTATCTAATTTTTGTGAAGGAAAGCATATCAGTCATCTTTTGTTGGGTTATGCTGCAATAATAAATGACCCTCAAATTTTAGTTCCTTACAAGAATGAAAGCTAGTATTTTGCTCATGTTCCACGTTGGCTGAAGTCAACTATGGCTCGGTCCCTCATCCTCTTCACTTTGGGATCCATGTTGATAGAAGATTCCCATCTGAGAACATGATGAGCCTTGTGTCAGAGGTGGAAGCTCACAATGGCTCTCAAAGCTTCTGCACATGTCACTTCCACTGCCATGTCACCTGCCAGAGGAAATCACACGGCCAAGTCTGATAGGAATGTAAAATCATCTCGCATGCGGACAGAGTGAATATTTTGAAAAATAATAAAATCTATCGGAAAGACTGTGAGGCAAAACTGTTTTAAGTCCTGTTCTTTGCTGGAGGACTAAAATGACAACTTGATCCTTGCCTTCTCAGCCTTTCTCGTAATTTATAGCTTTACCTGTATGACAACAAAACAGCAGAGCTGAGGAGCAAGACTTGTGGGGAAAATCTTTTGTTGGCACTCAAGGTACCAAATGTCTCTCAAAAAAGAAGTGTCATAAGAGATCTTTAAACTATAACCAAAAGACTGGTGCCCAGGAGCCTTTCCTGAATCAGCCCCAGTCTCCTACTCACCAGTTTTTTAAAATAAGAGTCCCCTCCCACTGCTCTTATCCCATCAATGAGCCATTCTCTTCGTGGCAATATAAAATAATGATGAACACACGATTTACTACTGATTCTATTGGATTAGAAGTGATCTAAGAGCAGAGGTTACTACACAGCAGAGTGAAAGTCACTGTTTACCTGTAAAGTTCCTTAAAATCATAGACAATTCTGACTTGGTTTTTCTGTTCATTTCTCAGAAAGAGAAAATTATTTGGTTTCAAGACCTTTTATCACTTAGTTTTTTTCTTTTTAAAGATATAGAACAAAACATAGGCACCATCCATCCATCCATCCATCCATCCATCCAACAAATACCGAAAGCCCATTATAGTCCACGCACTAAGTCAGGTACTGGGTTATGGTACCAGAGGCTCACAGTTTCTGCCCTTGTTAATTTTACCTTTGAGTGGGAGTGACCCAGGCAGATCAAATAACCACACAGGCATAGTTATAAACTGTGATAAACATTAGGAGAAAAACTTAAAGCATATTTTAAGAACGTAGAGAAGACTGACTTATTTGGTGTCTCTGCAAAGGCTTTTCTGAGGAAATGACAGTTGGGCTGAGATCTGAAGGAAAAGTGGCAGTTGTCTATATAAAGAATGAAGACAAAACAATTCAAAGAAGATGCAGAGGCATGTGCACAGACCCTAAAGTGGGAGGAAGGGAAGAAAGGGCAGTTGTGAGGGAGTACAACGAGCAGAGCAGCAAACAGTGTGAAGCACAGGTGGGGCCAGTTTACTCAAGGCCTTCTATGCCATTTTAAAAGTTTAGGTCTTTATTCACTCAAAGGTATTGAGAAGGGACCTGCCAAAACTTGAGCTTTTAAGTGTCACCCTGGTTGGCATGTGAAGTGGATTGGAGAGTGGTAAATGGATGGGAAGATGTCAACATAAAATCTTTTGCAGTAATGGAGATAGAAATTTTCACGCAGTGCAAAACTAGCCCCTAAAAGGTGGATAGCACACTACTGATAATCTGGATTCTTAGTTCTAACAATTGATTTTTTAAAATTGTTCTTAAATTTTTTTTTAATGTTTATTTATTCTTGAGAGAGAGAGAGAGAGAGAGACAGAGACAGAGAGCACGAGTAGGGGAAGGGCAGAGAGAGAGGGAGATATAGAATCTGAAGCAGGCTCCAGGCTCTGAGCTGTCAATACAGAGCCTGATGTGGGGCTCAAACCCACAAACCGTGAGGTCATGACCTGAGTTGAAGTTGGATGTTTAACCGACTGAGCCACCCAGGCGCTCCTCTAACAATGAATTTTTAAAACCTTAGACCCGAGGGCACCTGGGTGGCTCAGTTGGTTAAGCATCCAACTCCAGCTCAGGTCATGATCTCAAGTTCATGGGTTGGAGCCCTGTCTCAGGTTTACTGCTGACAGTGTGGAGTGTACTTCAAATCCTTTGTCTCCCTCTCTTTGCCCTCCCTCACTCATTCCCTCTCTCTCTCTCTCTCTCTTTCTGTCTCTCAAAACAAGTAAATAAACATTAAAAAACCTAGAGCCCAGTTTAGCACAAATCTAATTTAACTAGTTCATGGTTCACGATTTACAACACTATTCAAAATGCACCTCTCAGCTAAATAATCTCAACTACACCACAAGTGTCGGTCTATGACCCTCTAGTGATTTCAGCAGACGGGCTTCAGGGAATCCATGAAGATTCTGAAATTCCATGAAAATTATGTGTGCCTATGTTTGTATATTTTTCTAGGGAGAAGGTCTATCTATATTTCATCAGATTCCTGACCCCAAAATGACTAAGAAATAACTGATTTCTCTTACCACTTGACCAACACATAGTTACTCTATCACCACAATGCAGTCCTAGATAATATGTCTCGAACTGGTGGAAAAGGTTAGTGGACTGACAAAGGTTTGAGCTCCTCTTTCCTCATGCAGAGGGGTTGCTGAGAAGTGGCTGACCAGCCAGAGACTGTATTTCCCCATTCCCTTGCATCTGTAAGGGGGCTGTGGGGGCACATGACTACCTCTGACCAATAGAATGCATGTAGACATTTTACTTGACACTCGGTGTGCAGTTGGGTATGTATCTGATAGCCTTTCCCACATAATTCTTCCACTGTCTCTAGTGACCTTGGAGGTCATGTTTTGAAACTGACAACATCACAAGATGGAAGAATCCTTGATTTCTGAGTCATGGCGGCAGCCAGGAGAGCTGTCCAACTCCGAACACCTGCATCGGATTTTAGTGATTAGGAAATAAATTTTTATTATCTTATGCAATTGAGATTTAGGGTTATTTGTTGCAGCAGTGAATCTACCCTGGCATACAAAAAATAACATCTCACACAGGAAGATACAGTAATATGGATGTGTTGGCTGGAAAAAGTCCTCTTTGGATTTCTTCCTGGAACAAAGAGACAACACCGTCTCGCAGGCCATAGTTTCTTCGTGTCATTTCGCAATGTGTAAGTTACTCTGAGTTCAGATTTCTCGGAATCCAGGTCTTGGGTGCGTGTGAGTACAATTACCATAGATAGCTAATGTAAATGGCTTTTAGTCACACAAGAACAATTTTAATACAAGAGACACATGTTTTTAGCGGGTAGCCATATTCATTTAGCAAATATTTGTTTATTGAGTTTCGTTCATGTGTTTTAAAATGTACCTGAGGGTTTTTTTTTTTTTAACCAGGTATGGTAAAATAACAGAGATAACTGTTTTTGAAAAGAGTTTTTTGTTTATAGTTCACAAGAAGGTGAGACACGCTAAGCCATGCGAACCATGTGGAGAAGCACCAGGGTTGGTCAGGAGGCAGGAGTGAAGAGAACAGCATTTGTTTTGGTTTTCATGGGAAGACATGGGCGAGGCAGGGTAAGCTCCTGAGCAGGTTTGGGATTAAAGATTTTGAATCATTTTGACAGACTATAGGGGCCACCAAGGGCAGAGGATAGTGTCCCAGAGGACAGTGCCTGATAAAAGGAGGTGGGTGAGAGTACAGACTCCTGAGGGGTTGCTTTGCACATGAAAGCTGTGCTTGCAGGCAAATTGTTTATCATCTCCAGGAATTAGCAAATCCTGGGAGGAACAGGTCCTCCTCAGTCCATAAGGACCCAGGATGTCAAAATATAGGAGATAAAAAAAATTGGGGTGTTTGGATGGCTCAGTTGGTTACGTGTCCAACCCTCGATTTTGGCTCAGGTCACGATCTCACGGTTCATGGGATCAAGCCCCACTTGGGCTAGCCTGCTTGCGATTCTCTTTCTCTCTCTGCCTCTCCCCCGTTCATGCTCTCTCTCTCTCTCTCTCTCTCTGTGTCTCTCAAAATAAAAATAAAAATTTTTTTAAAAAGATTAATACATAATGTACCAGACATATTTAAAAAAATGAGTCACCGGGGTCTCTCTAGGTAAAATTAACTAAATCATTATGAGGACACAGACTTATGAACATTTAATAGACATAATTAGTGACTCATTACACCATGGAAGTCATTAAAAAATTTTTTTTTAATGTTTACTTATTTATTTTTGAGAGAGAGCATAAGCAGGGGAGGGATAGAGAGAGAGAGACAGAGGGTCTGAAACAGGCTCCAGACTCTGAGCTGTCAGCACAGAGCCTGACATGGGGTTCGAACCCACAAACCGTGAGATCGTGACCTGAAGTCAGATGCTCAGTCTGACTAAGCCTCAGTCAGACTGAGCCACCCAGGTGCCCCGTGGACATCATTTTGACCACTGAACATTTTTACCAAAATTATTCACTTAAGTGTATATGTCAAGTTGTTCAAGATCAAACTAAAGTCATGGATATTTCAAATTACTAACAGGAAGTCCTTGAGTTGTGTGACTACTTTAGGGTTAAATAAGAGTTTATATTGAAACATGAACCTGGAAAGTATGCAGAGTCTACATTGGTTCTGGAAAGTAAATGCAATTCCCCCTTAACAAATACCTCAAGTTCCCATCCAAGAACCACCCCCCATCTTGCCCAAGAACAGCATTCTAGAATATAATCTGTGCCTAAATTTATCAGGGTTCCTCCATTGTTTATTGCCAACATTTTCCAACTTCAATGCTTTATAGATCACCTTCTCAATTTTTGCTATATAGCATTCTTTTTCTAACTATGTAGCACTTTTATTTTCTGTTTTCTTAACTTTTTTCTACAGATCAACTCACTGTGGTACTATGTGAGCCTCATCTTCAGCAGTTTTTGTATCTGTATAATTTCAGATTTAAAGTGCTAATTACAGGGGCGCCTGGGTGGCTCAGTCGGTTAAGCGTCTGACTTCGGCTCAGGTCATGATCCCACCGTTGGTGGGTTTGAGTCCCGCGTTGGGCTCTGTGCTGACAGCTCAGAGCCTGGAGCCTGCTTTGTGTTCTGTGTCTCTCTCTCTGTCCCTCCTCCACTCAAGCTCTCTGTCACTCTCTCAAAAGGAATAAATAAACATGGAAAAAATTTTAAAAAAAATAAAG
Organism: Panthera uncia; assembly: GCF_023721935.1. Lineage (NCBI taxonomy): Eukaryota > Metazoa > Chordata > Mammalia > Carnivora > Felidae > Panthera > Panthera uncia. The sequence continues at coordinate 111,442,846 of NC_064809.1, read as the reverse complement.
TGCTAATTACAGGGGAATAAAAAGAGAGAGAAGGAAGCATACCATAAGAGGCTCTTAACATAGAGAACAAACTGAGAGTTGATGGAGAGAGGTGGGTGGGGGGTGGGTTAGAAGGGAGATGGGTATTAAGGAGGGCACTTGTCCTCATGAGCACTGGGTGTTGTATGTAAGTGATGAATCCCTAAATTCTACTCCTGAAACCAATATCACACTATATGTTAACTAACTAGAATTTAAATACAAATTTGGAAGGAAAAAAAATGCTAATTACACATTTTCTCTAATTTGTATAAAAATAAACATATAGAGGTACTAAAAATCTTTAAAACACCGTTTGTGTGCCAGATAACAACACAGCGGTGGCAGTTGCCAGTCGTGTCATTGTCACCCGGGGGGCAATCCCAGCTGGGAGGATGGTTCAGTCCACTGAGCATACTTTTTAAGGCTCCTCATTGTAGAGCCCCTGCCTCTGTCCCTTTTCTACTATCCTTTTCAATTGTCTGGGCATCGATGACTGCCCTTAATTTCCTGACAAGTCCTACTTTTTGTTTCCATGAGCGCCAGAACTGGGTCTGTGCCTTTAACGCTGCCCTCCCCCACTCCAGACAGGCCCATAGCTGGCCTCTAAAAATCCCCTCAGCTCTGCTTCAAGGCTTCTTCCAGCTTCTCCCTCCCACTCACAGCCCCAACCCTGTGCTGCCTCCAGCTCCTGCTTCTCCCCCGCTGGGTTTTGCCTTTCTGCTCAGTCCCTTTAGGATGTTGTGTGGGTATTATTTTCCTACTGGGTTTAATCCTACCTTTAGACCTGAATGCTGCCTTTGGGGGCTCCTTGGTTTCAAACTCTGAACCCCATGAGCCAATTGTATCGATCCCATTCAATTTTTCATCCCGGGTACTGAGAACCCCAATCAGAATAAGGCATCGCAGATTTGCCCAGTTACCCAAGGGGAAAACAAGGGGCTTTTCCACGGCTCATCCTTTTGCCTGGGATGCTCTTCCTCTTCCTTGGTCTCCTGGTACGTTCCTACTTAGTTCACACCGCTCAGTTCCAATATCACCACTTCCCAAGAGCCTTCCATGCCCTCCCTAGGCAGCGTTACTTTGTTCCTGTTGTGTTGTATCATAGAGCTCTCTGCAATTGTGGTTATTGGTCTGGATACCTGTCTCTCCTGTTCATTTGAGGACTACAAGGCAGGGAATATATTTCAGTGATCTTTAATTCCCCGGCACTTAACACAATGCTCAGAGCACAGGCAGTGTTTAAAGGATGTGTATTGAATGCATGAATAAATTAATAAACTGGAAATATGCTAATTAATGTGTACTTTGGAATAGTTTTGAAATCTAGTTCCTGGATAGGATACCGGAATGGGAAGATAAGTGTTCTTACAATAAAATAATGTCAGGAATAATTGTCATTAAGTTTCCCTCCCAACCCCCGCTCCTGATCCTCCCAGCCCCCACTCCCATCTCCCCTCCTGGGCACAGGAGACCCATGGGATAGGAGAACTTTTACTTATACATTGGAGCAGGAAGTGGCCTCTGACCCCGGGGTGAAATGTCACGTTCACGCCCAATCCCCAGAGATCCACTAAACTAAGTCCTGTGAGGAATTTTGTTAGGGCTAAATACTAGGAAAAACACTGAATATTTACACAGTACATTTTTCCCCAGTTTAAGCTGAAGAAAAAAAAAAGTAAAAAGGAGGGAAAGCCAAAATTAAATAAGCCAGCTGGTTTAGCTTCTCTTTTTACATATTTTCCATTGCAATCCTTCTCTTAGTCATAAAGTCTTTCTCAACCACTTTACTGCTTTTCATTTTGGCTGAAAGTTTTTCAGTTTTTTTCTACATTAAAAACATACAGATTGAAAGGTTGAATGGATTTGACTTTATCCTCTCTTTCTCTTCGGTTCTTCCCCCTTCCATGCACATACACACACACACACACACACACACACACACACACTCACACACACTGTCCAACTGTGTTTGGTTAAAATCGGTTTCTGATAACAGCTATCCAGAAACAGGACCTCCGCTCTTTCTGGGAAACGAAGCCCCATCATTGTGGAGGTGCAAAAAATATCTCCTCTCCCCCGTGAGCCAGTGCCACGCTCCATCCCCGGGTCTGCTTGCAGAGGCCCAGCTTCAGAAGTTGAGCCCTGAACAGCTGCTGAACAACAATAGTTCCTAACGGAGCCAGTAAATAGACGAGGCCTAATTTTCTTGACCTTTTCCACCTCTGCACCATCCTCAGAATAGTATTTTGATTCTGGGCTGGGAGGGGGAAGGGAAGAAGGATAAGGAAGGCTCCTTTTTCGCTTTGTCTTTCTCTGTCCTTAAAAATAAAAGAGAGAAGTGCTCATTGGGAAATTCTGCTTAGTAATTTAGTTCCCAGTCTTAAAAAACAACCAAAAAAAAAAAAATGGTATGTGATGTGTGTGTGCGTGCGTGTGTGCATGTGTGTGTTTAGCACTTCCATTTGAAGAGAGTGCTGATCCATAAAAAAGACCACTCCTTCGGAGGCTGGGTGATTTGCTCAGTGGAGGAGACTCCCTGGTGTCCTTCCAGCAGGTCACTCCACCTGGACAAGCTGGCCGGGGAGGGGGACTTTGGCCATTGGTAGCAGTTCAGCATTAGTGGGTAAAAATAATGTTAATTCTTTCAAAGACTCAAACAGGAACCCATATGCTCTGTTCAGCTCTCAGACAAGGACCACCCAATAAAGGCTCTCGCCATGTGATAACGAGGCATTTCTTTCAAGGTAGAAGAAAGAACGTTCCCCACTCTTCTTACCAGGTTGGGAACATTTTATCTTTATGGAGCTCAAATGAAACCCTGGCCTCCTGGCTGCCAACCGAATTCTGGAGAACGCCAGTCACCCCAATCCATTGCCATACAAGCTTGCAACAGAGCAGCCCTGATGCGGGGGGATTTTTTTTTTTTTTTTTAAAGTCAGCGAGTGAGAAGTAAATCAAAGCTTTGAGCTTTGCCAGGCTGCCCATGTGTGTGAAGCTCAAAGGAATTGCTTCTCTCCCTCTCCCCCCTTACTAACAAAAGACCCACTAATCCTGATTCCCTTACACAAAAACAAAGTGTAAAACCAGCCGAGGGACTGGAAATAAAATGAATGCTGTGGGAGCAGCTGGCACATTAAGGCCCCCCAGAGCACTCGCTGGCACCTCACCCTGAAACCCAATCACCCTGTCTCCGTGGGGGCTGAGGAGGGATTTAGCTTTGCCACAACACAGTGAAGTGTATTTTTAACAAACAAACACAATTTTGGCATCTTTAGCCGGGGAATGCTTTCTGCACTCGCTGTCAACTCCCTGGACCCCTCCCATCCTCCGCCACCACCCCCAACCCCAAGAAAAAGCTGCAAAAAGAGGTGAGCGCCCCCAAACGTGTTAGATGGGGAAAGAATGGCCGCGCCCCCACTTTACGACCACATACTACTTTCCCTTCTGAACCCCAACAACCCTCGGTGATCTTAGTTGCGTTTCCCGAAGTCTTGCGTCTTGCCTAATGGCCAGCGAGGTTTGCGTTCCGTCCCCGTTTCCTGAACCCTGTCCTTTGGTGGCTTCACCTTTTTGCAAAGCAAACCCGGCCCAGACTTCTGGGAAGGCCGAGTGGCAGATCTTCAAGGCGGGTTGGCTCAAGAGTTGCACTGAGAAGAGCTACCCCGCTTTCTCCGTCCGTGTCTGCTGATTCTTTGGGCCTGTGGATGAAGGACGGCCGCCAGCTTTTCTCAGGACCTCGGCCACGTCCCACGCTGGGAATTCACAGCTGCTGTGTGGCGGCTCCGGGGAGACTTACTGGGAACGAGTAAGTTGTAGTTAATTCCAACCGCTTCGCGAAGTCACAGGCGACTCTCCCCCAAGGGTCCAGACTACTCCCTGCAAGGGAGAAGTGAGAAGAATATGCTGAAAGCAGGAAACGAGAATCGTGGAGGAGAAAGAACATTCATGTGGGAGTCGGGCTACCGCCAGGGAAACTCCCAGAGAAAGAAGCCCTTCTCTTTCTCTGAGTGCGATTCCCAGCTCCCGGGGCCGCGGAGACTCTCCTAATTGAGGTCAGAATTGCAGTGCTTCCCCGATGCTAAGTGTGATCACACTTAATTCCAAGCAGCAAAGTCCACTTCGGACCCATATTTTCACCCTGACAGGACGAATCTGAATACTCGCTGGGTTGAGGCTGGTGCTTGAGTAACTTGCCCAGCAGATACGAATGTTACTTTTTCAAAAAAAGAAAAAAGAACATGTGTAATAGCTCAGGAGCAACCTTTTGCTGACCCCAGAATCATCTCAGGAATTCTGTCAAGGGCAGCTCTTTGAATACGTTGTTCTGGAAGGAGCATTGTCTCCTTGTGTTCCTCTCAGGTCTAGCTCGCTCTTTCTTCCCACTGGGAAGTTTCACCTCGGCCCAGCATGAACCCTGTCAAAATCCTTGGTTTCGTCTCAATTCCCCTATACCTTGACATCAGAACCTAATTTGGTTTTCTTTGTCTTCCTAGCATCTGACTAATCTCGCTCTGTGTTTCACTGGTTTTGTTTCCTCCTCTAGTTGTCTGAGTCTGAATAATTTCCCAAGGTTTGGTTTCTGGTCATATCACAGGATGCCTGTATCCAAGGGAGCCTGACACTCCAGGGGCCCAAGATGGCAGAACTGTTCCGGATTTCACATCAAGACCGAGATAGAACAACTTCCAGAAGAAAACGGAGGAGACCATCTTCTCTCAGGCCTCCTTAGGAGCTTCCCAGTGAGCTGCTTAAATCTCGTTGCGTAGATTTGTGTCCTGTGGACCTCCCTAACAGACAATAATGGGAATGACCATTATTGGCTTAGACTAATCAGGATCCACCTTCTGGACATGAGAACAACTTTGAGTGAAGCTCGAGGCTGAGAGGAGGTAGGGTAATAACTAAACTAAATGAAAATTTGATTTAGAAGGTCAAGGTGGGGAACAGAAGTTGAAAGCCAACAGTGTCTGCTACCCTGCTTGTCTTCACCTCTCCTTGGACACTCGTGCACCCTAAAGGTTTTAACTGCCTTTCTGCGAATTGGCCAAGACTCCTCCTGATTCCTAGCTACACATTCACATTCAGTGCTGTTACCTCCAATCCAACCATGCAGATAAATTTATCTTCCCTTTCCTCTTACCCACTTCCCCCAGACTCAGTCCTTTCGACTTCACTGGTTTTGTTTACGGTAGGACCATTTTCCTTACCATGTAGGCTTCTCTTTCATTACTTGCTTTCCCCCAGGTTATGTTAAATTAGTCTCTAGGTCTTGTTGATTCTTCTTTAGAGGGATTGTCCTCATCCCTTTCTTTCTTTCCACTTGTCTAAACCAGCTCTTAACAGGTCCCTCGTCTTTCAGTGTCTTCACATTTGAACAAACTTCAAACACATCTTCCAAAACAACACTTCGTCATATCATCCCTTTACTAAAAAGTGTTTATTCCTATTATCTAAGATTTAACAAAAACTCCTTAGCCTAATAGTCAAAGTGATCTTCCTTAATCCGATTCCAACCTACCTTTTCAGATATTTCTTCTATTACTTCTACATATGAACCCTTAACCACTCATGAAGTTCCACTTAGAGTCTCTCCAAACACATCTTATACTTAGGTATGAAGTTGGTTTGATTTCACAAACTAGCAGCAAGTATTTTGGACACATTACCTTGCCTTTAGGAGGCTCAGACTTGTTATCTATAAAATAATTTTTAAGAGAGGCAAAAATAAGAATAAAAATATTCTTACACTGTTTATTCCTTAGGCATATTAAATAGGAATGATTATCTCTGTACTTATCAAGTGTATTGGTCAGTGTGTAATTATCTATTGCTGCATAACAAATTACCACAAAAACCTAATGGCTGAAATAATATTTATCTTATAGTTTCTATAGGTCAAGGGTCTGGAGGTGGCTTAGCTGGTGATTGGGGCTCAAGGTTTCACTCAAGTTGTTGGGTGGGACTGAGGTCTCATCCAAAGGCTCAACTCGGATGGGCAGATCTACTTCCAAGCTCACTCATGTGGTGTTGACAGGTCTAGATCACTCATCACATGAGACTCTACACAGGGCTGACCCATAACATAGCAATGATGTTCTCCAAGGTCATTGACCCAAGTAAGAGCATGAGAGAGGACATCCCAAGGTGAAAATCACAATTTTTTTTTTATAACCTATTCATTAGAAGTGAGCCAGTAAATCCAGTCCATACTAGAAGACAGGAAATTATACAGGGCATGAATACCAGTAAACAGGAATCATCAGGGGCCTTCTTGGAGAGTGCCTACCATAATCAAGGACTCTTGGTTGACAGGGAGTGAATTCAAATTACCTTTAAAAATAACACATTTCTTGGAAGAATACTGATATATCTCATAGAATTGAAAAAAGAGATTGATAACCAGAGGGTCCCAGAGATTGCATATAGTACATAGATGATTTCTTCCTGAACGTTTTCTTCCTGTTAGTTCTAGAAAATCACAGCCCCCTTGACTTTTCTCCTACTCACCTAGATGATCCTTCTCAGACTTCTTTGTTACTTTTCCTTTTTCCTGATTTGAAATTTATTTTTGTTTTTAGAGAGAAAGAGAAAGCATGAGCAGGAAAGAGGGGCAGAGGGAGAGAGAGAGAGAAGCTTAAGCAGGCTCCACCCTCAGCACAGAGCCCGATGTGGGGCTCGATCCCACAACCCTGGGATCATGACCTGAGCTGAAATCAAGAGTTGGATGCTCAACCCACTGAGTCACACAGGCACCCCTACTTTTTCTTGATTTGTATATGTTGAAGGACCTCAGGGATTAGTCTTCACCAAATTACTTCTATTCTCTATCTAAATCCACTCCCTAGGAATATGTTATAACCTCATATTTTAAATGACATTAATGCTTTAAATAATTCCTTTGTTAGCTAAGATAATGCTGGCCATTATAACAGCTTCAGAAATATGTTCTGATTTAGCATCATAGACACTTATTTGTAACTGACAAAAAGTCCAAGCTGGATGTTGTTGATCAGTTGACAACACTCTTCAAAGTGGAGATTTAGGCTCCTTCCTTGTTGTAATTCTACTGTTTTCAACTGAGAGCTTCCAAGTTGTCATGCTTGTTTGTAACAAGCCAGGAAGAGCATGAATGATCAGGCACAAGACATTTTTATGGGTTAGGCCTGCCATGGCATCCTATGTACTGGATAGAATTCGGTTGTATGGTTAGATTAAATTGTGAAGGTAGTTGAATATTTTAGTCCAGATGTGAACCCAGCAAGAAAAACAGGTAAATTTGGGGATGACTCTCTAATTGCACTCATAAATTTTTACCTTTCTACCTCTTATCCCAGCGTTTCTCTCTCTTTTTGATTCCTGACTTACTTATCTACTTACCTAGTTGGCATCAGCCTAGATAACATCCCACAAGCAGTGTGGCCAGAAAGGAAAAGAAATTTCTCTTTTGGAATTTCACTCTCAAATATTCCAGGGAAGATTCTTACTGGTCCTGGTTGGGTCACCTGACCACCTGCTTAGACCTATCACCATGGCCTGAAAAATGGGATGTACTGATTAGTCTTGCCTACTCTGTGACCAAGAAGACTGAAACTCACCAAATGAATCAGAAATGGCCACTGGAAGAATTTCTGTAAGCTGGGCAGATGACAGAATCTGTACCTTTTCCACAAGTTTTGATGCCGATGTGAAGCACAGAAGTTGAGGCAAATACTGCTAAAGCATAGACTTTAACTCATCAAGATCATTGGACTTGTGTGAATCATATAGCAAACATTGGGACACTAATTCTTTAAAAAATTTTTTTTAAACATTTATTTATTTTGAGAGACAGAGACAGACAAAACACAAGCAGGGGCAGGGTAGAGAGAGAGAGAGGGAGATACAGAATCTGAGGCAGGCTGCAGGCTCTGGGCTTTCAGCACAGAGCCCGACATGGTGCTCAAGCCCATGAACTGTGAGATCATGACCTGAGCCCAAGTTGTATGCTTAACCGACTGAGCCACTCAGGCACCTCTGTGACATTCACTCATTCATTAATTCATTCAGTGTTTACTAAGGCCCTGATACATATAAGTCCCTGTCTGGATGTGTTGGAGTACTATTATTTGTGGGGGGCATGGTAATAAGCACTCAGAAGCTACAACTGAATCACTGTCATATTTTTGTGACTCAGAGATTCCTTTTCTCTGGGCAAGAAATTGTCGGGCTTGACTTCACTTTAGCACCATGACTCAGTCTAATCTGTGCCATCACCTGAATCACTCTTTGAAGTGTTTCTGCTGGTTATTCTTAGATTCCACTATTGGAAAGAGAAATTAAGATTCTTGTCAATACAGGCATTAAAATCATGTAGGGTTTACCGGCTCTTTATCAGTGAAGACTGCTGAGGGAAATCTTATTTCAAGCCTATTTTCTCTAAAGGAGTGATGAATAAATTGCACTTATTTCAAATTGTTTGTAACAGTATCTATTTTACCTCAACATTGCCAGGACCTTTAGAGGAGGTAACCTAGGAGGTGGATGGATTAGGAGTCTGGATCTCAAATTAAAATTTCCTTTTGTGATCTCAAATCACATTTTCCTTTCCAATGAGACCTTAAGGATGTGGTTCTCAAAGTAGGGTTCCCTAGGCCAAAAGTAGCAGCATTACATGTAGACCTATTAGAAATGTGCATTCGTGGGTCCCACCTCAGACTCGCTAAATCAGAAACTCTGGGGTTGAGGCTCAGCAAATTGTGTTTTGACAAGTTTCCTCCATCTGAGTGGCTCCTGCTCCTCCCACAGGCCCCAGGTGACAGGACGTCAGGCAAAATTTTAGAACCAGTGACTTTTCTGTTCCACAAAAGTGACTTTTCTGATGATGAATAAGATGGAAAATTGACCTTTTCTTGGCTCTGCTTTTCTGATGATATTTTCTCCAAGAATTACGGTGGTGGTAGTCCAATTGATACCCTATTTTTAATTATGTCTCTCTTCCTACATGAGGAATGAAGAAAAAAATGTGTGTATTGAGTGTGTGTGATTTACATTTCACTTGGCTCACTCAGCTTGATAAGAATATAGGCATGGTCTTCAGACAAACTTATTCCAGTCCCAGTTCTTTTGCATGGGAGTTAAATAGGAGGAATAGTCTTGTTTTTCCTTCATTTCCTCCCCTAAGGCACACCTATGGTTCCAGGAAATGCACAAAATGACCTGATAGCCTTTGCAAGGCAGACGATGCAACCAGATTGAGATGTGCTGATATATAATATACATAGCAACTGTGATATCAGCTATAGTACGTGTGTGTATGTGTGTGTGTGTGTGTGTGTGTGTGTGTGTGTGTAGTATATACGTATAATACATATGTTTATGTAAAACCAAAGCCAAAAACAATGCCATCCTTCCTGAACAAAGAAGAATGATACCATTATAATCCCAGGTCCTCTGGTAATGACTTAAATTTTCAAAGTTACATTTGACTGTGCATAGATATTTATGTAGGGAGGGAAAAAAAGAAGAAGAAAAGGATATCATCCCAGATAACTGAAAGCTTCTAAACTCTGGCACTTAATGGGAATGGCATCCCTCAGAGGAATGTTGCTTTAGAGCTGATCAAGGATCTGCATGAAGTATTTGTTTTTCACTATCATTTCAATGTTTTTCTGTTTCCATAAAGCTAATGTTGTTGCCAGCAGAGCCTCTAAGTGATAAGACTTTAGCACTTATTCTATTTGTGGATATTTTATAACCAAGAATAGAAAGCTGGTGTGCTGACTTCTTGTAGTTGAACCACATTGCTTTAAAAAAAGAAAATGTCAGGTGCAAAGCTCTCTATTCACGTCATGGTTAATAAATCATAGCATTTCAATGATTGCCTTCAAACAATTTCTTATTTCTAGCAGCCAAATATCAGGGGCAGAGGCTGATCCTGTGGGTTGCTGAATTCACAGTTTCATCAAATTTCTCAAGTAAAAGTAATCAATAAAAAATATTGCAATATTTTACATTTTCATACTAACTTTTCAAAGCATGGTGTGCATATCACACTTCTACCACAGTTCAATTCAGACAAACCACATTCGGATGCTCAGCAGTCACATATGGATAGTGACCGACATATTGGGCCATAAAGCTGAATAGGCCAATTAGTATTCCATCAGTGAGTTGATTTGATAATTGGCTTAAGGAGAGCTCAAAGGCTTCCCTCCTTGGGTAAGTGAAGGGACGGGTGACTCACACTCCCAGGGCTCCTATTCTCCCTTTTCCACCAGCTCTACACACTCCCCAGGATTCATCTCTCTCCCCATCCCCTTACCTCTCTCTACCCCCAATCCCACTATGTGAGAACACACTCCCCAGGATGCATCAGACACTCTCCATGACAAGTTGGCTGGAAGAGAAGAAGAAAATACTGAGTCTGGTTTCCAGGTGACTCTATACACTATGCATTGATGGCAGCTGAAAATGGGCCTGCTGTAGCCACAGGGGTTGTCCTGAAGGAAAATGGGAAAGGGAAACCCATTGGGCAGAACTGCAAGTGATGCATGTGGTCTTCCACTTTCCCTGAAAGGGTCTTCTTTCAGGTGGCATGTCTATGCCACCTGAGGACTGATAACGGGCCAAATTCAACATACCAGTGGATGTCACCTGCTCTGTAAGGGAGACGATGACCTCGTGCTGGAGTTAACCAATCTGCAGAAGAGTTAAAAAGAAATGCTGCTCTGCCTGGGTAGGTGTTCTTTGCCTGAAGTCTGTGATTTAAGTCTTCCAGGGTCTAGCACTTTGCAGTTTTGTTGAGTTGGAAGTTAACTATTTTTACCCCCCACCCCCACCCCAAGTCTAAAGCAGTTTAGATAGTAGACCCCTTAGCAGGAGATGGTCACACTACACAGGTGGTGGGCGACTACCAAGGTGGGATTTAGGTTGTTCTCTTCTCACCTTTGTTTCAGATGGATTCAAGGTACCTGCCCATCTTTGCAGGACTTGGGAATGACAGCACACAGAATCTAGTAGGTGAAAGAAAGTCTTCAGATTTACAAACTATTTTTAGATACAATATCTGATTGTGGTTACCTGCACAGAAAGTCACTATCAGCAAATAGTGGAAAACCTACTGTTCTTGAGAGAAATGTACAGTCAAAGAAACCCCAAGCCTATCTGAAAAATACCTTGTTCTATAAAAATCCCTGAGTAAATTCCCAGGCCCCTAAACCTGTACTGCCTAGAAGTGGGTGCTGAAGCTCAGTGACCCCAAGTCTTATGGATTGAATGTTTGAGTCCCCTCAAAATTCCTATGTTGAAGCCCTAACATCCAGTGTGATTGATGGTGGGGCCTTTGGGAGGTGATTAGATTTAGATGAGGTCATGAAGCAGAGCCCCCATGAAGGATTAGTGTCCTTATAAGAAGAGGAAAAGACCAGAGCTCCCTCTCTCTCCCCATCCTCTTACCTCCCTCTACCCCCAATCCCACTATGTGAGAACACAGCTAAAATGGAGCTATCTATAAGCTGTAAAGTGTCCTTACCAGAATCTGACCATTTGGGAACCTCAAACTTGGACTTCCCAGCCTCCAGAAACGTGAGAAGCAAATGTCTGTTGTTCAAACCACCCAGTCCATGATATTTTGTTATGGCACCTCAAGCTAGGACCCCAAGGAAAGGAATACTCTGCAATGTCTACCTCAGCTCTGGTTGTGAAAGATGACACACAAATAAGAACTTCCTGGAGTAACCAGTGTCAGGGCTACAGGAGACAATAGACAAAAGAAGCACTCCCAGGGATTAGGACCATGGGCTGTCAGCTGGGTCAACAATTAACCTCACCTTTGCCATGGTCCTGTCATGGCTGTGCTATTTCTGCGCTGCAGATTTTGATCATTGCTGGGGAGCTGTGACAGCTCTGTATTTCCTTTTCCTCCCTCCAAAAGCAGCTTTTTTTTTTTTTAATTGCAGTTATCCTATCCCCTTCATTACCATTTTATATTTGGTTTAATAGGAGTAGTAACTTGTCTTTTAGTCTTATAGTTGCCACATCTGACTCTGATAGAAAAGCACGCAGAGACTCTGGCTTTGAGCTGGATACAGTAAATGAATGTAGTTTGTTCCATGCATGGGATGAGTACATTAACGTGTTTGAGGATCTTAGAGGATGGAGTTCACTACTGGCTTTCCAATAGCCATTTCCCCCAACCCCACGTTATTCCTTAGTAACAGAACCCTGGGTCACGGTTAAGCTGAATGGTATAGAGTAGGAATAAACTCTGTAGAAATTACTGTGTTTGCAACAGCTATTCCCATACTTTTGAGATCATACTTATTTGTTGTTTTTTTTTTTCATTGAAGTGAAAATTATTCAAGGGAAAATGAATAATTTGGTCATCGTAGAATGGGCTTTTAATCAGTGGTCACCAAATTTAATGAAAACTCCAAGGAGGCTTCTAAATGGGCAGTAGCATCTGACCAATTGTTTGTCACATCGGTAAGTGCTCTTACACTCACTTCTGTCAACAGAACTATTGTGTAATGAATATTCTGCAATCGTGAGATGGTTGACCCCACTGCATCTCATAGATGGAATCTGGGTATACACTAGGGTTATACAAGTTAACAGGATTTCAGAATAAGTCTGCTTCAGTTTTGAGATTAGAACCCACTAAAGATTTGTTTTCATTTCTGTCTTGGACCCTCATGCGTATTTATATATTCAGGGGAATATTCTTAGCCCCATAATGTTCATGTAATATTGGCATAAGTCGGCACAAAATCGATGTCTTTGTCACCCTTTAAATTCATCTCAAAAACAAAGGGATATTGAGGCATAGCAGATCATTTTAAAGATAGTACTCTATCCCTCTTCCTGTAAGAATTCACTAATAATCTAAGTTAAGCAGGCATTTGTCATAAAAATGGGGTATGAACACAACTACATAGATGGTCTGCTTTGAATTTACTTAATTTTAAACAGGAGATTTGAAACATAATGAATAAAAAGCCAACTTCATCATAGAAGTAGAACTTCTCTTTTGTTTTTTTATATTTAAGAAGGATGTTTTTCCAAGAAGTTCCTACAGTGAGTATAGGGCTCAATCTTACACACATGCTTTCCCACATATGATCCTGAATAGGCTGCTGAATGATAAGATGATAAGATGGACAAAAGCAACACCAGAAGGGTACTTTTCTTTCTTTCTTTCTTTTCTTTCTTTTCTTTTTTTAAAGGAATAATAGTGTCATTGTGCAGGCTTCCAAATGACAAAATAGCTTACTAAAAATGCAGGTTCGAAGCTGGTTGATGTTTCACTGCAGTTTAAAAGCTCTTTCCAAGCTCAGATGAACACATTGATAATTGAAAACTATCTGGACACGTTATATGCTCTAGATATTAATCTGAGGCTTTCATGAGTGCCTATACCTTCAGCCCTTCACACTAGCTAAGCTGCCTTAAATCCTTTCTGGAAGAAGGCAAGATATGGGTAAATCTATTGGTTAATTAAATTAATATGGTGTCCCACATTTGTTGAGACAGCTTTCAATCTAGAGAGGATTTGCTCTTCTTATCTTCTCAGCCTCATTAAAGATGCAACTGCCCAAACCAGTTTTATAAGAACAATATACCCTGAAATAATCCAAATTAAATGATTTCTTAAGGCAGCGTCAAAGAACTTCCAGATAATTTTACAATGTAACCAGCCAAGGGTATTAACTTCATTTTGCCATTGCTTTTCTCTATGTGAAAAGAGGGAATTTGTTTTTTCTGGAGGGATATTTACCATAAGATGGCTTGCTTACATTTATTTTCATGTGAACATAAACATCTGCCAACTGCAGAATTTCAAACACATATCAAACAAAGGAAGGCTCTTCTCTTGAAGTGAATGTCATCACATAAGCCAGCAAAGCCACTGGCCATTGTGAATGGCAATGGGTTCTAAGGGACTTAAACCATTTTGATGACCGCTGAGGGCAGAGTTTGGAAACTTCCAACACATGGCTAAACTTGGGGGAGGGGTGTCTACAATGGTCCTGAACACTTAATTGAGTACGTCACTTTCCTAGGTAGTTTGTTTAAATATATTTTTTTAATGTTTATTTATTTTTGAGAGAGAGAGAGACAGAGCACGAGTGGGGGAGGGGGCAGAGAGAGAGGGAGACACAGAACCTGAAGCAGGCTCGAGGCTCTGAGCTGTCAACACAGAGCCTGATGCGGGGCTTGAACCCACAAACCATGAGATCATGATCTGAGCCGAAGTTGGACGCCCAATGGACTGAGCCACCTAGGCGCCCCTCCTAGGTAGTTTGTTTAAAGTGAGTCTCCAAAGCTCATAACCACTGGGCGCAGATCTGATATGCTTATGAGATCTGATGTGTTTTATGAGAGGATGTAACCAAACTCTGGCTTGTCTTTTTTTCTATTCTGTTTCTTTTTAAATCTGTTATGTGCTGCTTCATTTAGTTCATTCCATTGCTTTAAAATTTGTAGGAACCATCTACTTAGACTATGATTTTAAATTTAAAAGAGGGACTTGGATTTGAAAACAGCTTTTTTCTTTTTTTAAAAAATTTCCCCCACATTTGATCTGAGTGGTGATTGTATTAAATCAGGCTTTTATGGAAACACTGTCATTAAACACTTCTCATGGTCCCTAGGGACAGGATTTGGAAACACAAGGCAGGCCTTTCCGATTAGGGGTATGAGCACTCCCACTCCCATGTTTGCAATGGTTTTATGTTTGATTTGTAATAACTCCCAGCTAATGATCCTCATCTAGAGCTATTTAAAGAAGTCCTAACCAAAATTTTAAAGGAACTAGGTGAAAAACGTGAACAGAAAACATTAACACGACGGATAAATGTGTGTCTCCCATCCCCCATGAAGCACAATCCTTCAAATCCTCCTCCTTGGTTTTCTACCCTTTTCTTTGATTCAGTTTGCCTGACCCTGTCCTTTCTCTCTCCCTTCTTACCCTCAGGGGCCTGGCCATTCCTCTGGTGCTAAAATTTTGGATCTGCTTTTTTTCATTCTTCCCCCCCATGATCTTCCAAGTCCTCAGTTCTGTTCTGTCCTCCCACTAATTTTTCTGGAGGCTTCCATTGCCTGATCCTCCTCTGGGCTTCTCCTCCATCCATTTCTTCCTTTCCTTTGGCCTGAATTTTGGAGACTTTTTTTTCCTTCCTGTTCATTCCACCACTAGTCAGAAACGACCTCTTAACCTTGGAGGTTCCCATCCCCACTGACATCTGTTTAAATCTGGACAAATCTTTCTCTAGAACTCTCAGAGCAGGAATTTCCTGACCTAGCAAAGCAAACACCAGAACATGGCATCCCATGTTTCAGAAGGAATCGTTTTGGTTGAAGGATGGAAACTGAAGGTGCCCCCTCCACTACAAGCTATGCAACATAGACAAGTGGAAACAGAAGGCAGATGGGAGTTCAAAATTTTGGCTATTGGCAAATCTCGATATTTAGTGATAAAGCTGGACTAGAGCTCCTGGCTTGAACTGTGATCAGAAAGAAGCTTCCACCTTAAGTTGCCCCTTCTGGTCACTGGCAAAGCAGCCAGGCAACCAAATACTGAGAACCTTCCCCAAGTGTCTCGCAGTGTGGAGGACGGATGGGTGTGGGTTTGCTGAGACGTCTTGTTTTTCAACCTTGGCAACGTGCCTTGAATACCATTTCTTCTGTGAACATTATGGTGAATACAACTACACAACTAATGCTGACACCAGTCCTTAATTTATCCACTGGACCAAATCATGTGTAAGAATTAATTTGCATCCATCCTTCACCTAATACATCGATATGTTTTTGTAACATCCTGACTGAACACCTGGTCACTTTCTGAGCACTAGGGACACAAAAATGAATTGGACACGGACGACTTTGGCCAACCTGGTACAGGTGCGGGAAAATTAATTATACATAATTATATGCAAAAATATCATGTAGGAGTCCTGTATGAAAAGTCCTTGTGGGGGAGGACCATCTCTGATGCTTTTATAAATCCGTTTAGACAGAATAGATAGGTTTTGTAAAGCTTAAAGATTACAGAATCTGGAGGGCCCTTTTAGAGAATATAAAATTATGAATTCAAAGTCAATTTCAAAAGTGAATATCTAGAATGAAAATAGAAGCCACAAAAAAATTAGAAAGCCGTAGAGATGCAGGTCCCTCGCTTTTGCGGCCTGTGGAGGCATTTTCTCAGAAATGCTTCCTACTTGCCACCTGGTTTCCACTTAGAGCACTCTGCAGTTTCCAGTGACTCCCAGAACTCAAGGAGTGTGCAAGTGGACCTTGAAACTGGTGTCAATGGCTTCAGAGTATATCTGTTCTTTTTTATTAAAATTTTTTTAAATGTTTATTTATTTTTGGAGAAGAGAGAGAGAGAGAGAGAGAGCCAGAGCATGAGCAGGGGAGCAGCAGAGAGAGAGAGAGAGAGAGAGAATCCGAAGCAGGCCCCAGGCTCTGAGCTGTCAGCACAGAGTCTGACGCAGGTCTCAAACTCACGAATGGTGAGATCATGACCTGAGCCAAAGTCGGATGCTTAACCAACTGAGCCACCCAGGTGCCTTGGTAGGCTCAGATTAAAAAAAAGAAGAAGAAAATGGGACTCTGGAAACAGAGGTGGGAAGAGGGATATATTTTTAAACTTTTTAAAATGTTTATTTATTTTTTAGAGACAGAACGAGCAAGGGAGGGGCAGAGAGAGAAGGGGATGGGGGGATCCGAAGCAGGTTCTGTGCTGACAGCCCAACATGGGGCTCGAACTCATGAACCGTGAGATCATGACCTGAACTGAAGTCTGGAGCTTAACTGGCTGAGCCACCCAGGTGCCAGAAGAGGGAAATTTTGAAGATGCTACCCTGCTGGTTTTGAAAATGGAGGAAGAGCCACCAGGCAAAGAATGTAGACAGTTTCTAAGAGGTTAAAAAAGCAACAAAATGGATTCTCCCTTAGAGCCTCCAGAAACAATGCATCCCCATCCCCAAACAACACCTTAATTTGAGCCCAGTAAGATTCATTTTAGACTTCTGACCTCCAGAACTATAGAATAATGAATCTATGTTGTTTTCAGCCACTATGTTTGTGGTCATTTGTTCAGGCAGTAATAAGAAAGGATTACAATGCCAATAATTCATTCTTTGGCACTGTGGTCAAAATAGTCCATTCATCAGCCTGGAGTATTAAAAAAAAAAAGCTAACATTAAAAAAAATATTTAAACTCATCACTAAAACCTTCACTTTTCTTTCCCTTGGGGCTTTCCTCTTCTCTCTGTGTTGGTCCAGAATGCCAGGAACCAATCTAGAACAAAGGGGTAAGGCAGTGCTACCTAGAGACACCAGGTGGCAGAGAGCAGGGGACTCCGACCCACCAGAGATGTGCTGTGGGTTTCACAGTATCTCAGTGGAAAATCTGTGAACATGTATCCATTGCTGTGGTGGTGGCCTTGCCGGCCCGGGCCTGCCTTGGTGGTTAATTCAGGTAAGGCTGATCTCGGACTCTCAAAAGGCCATGCCGTTTTCCTAATGCTGCCATATTTATAACAGGAGATGTTGCCGTTCTTAGCCCCTCTGCGTCAGAACCCTCCAGCCCTGAAGATCAGACTTCATCACGAGTCCAGAAACCACTTCCCTAACAGGGACCCCCCTTTTTAAATTCCTCTTACTGCCACGAGACCTCAGTCACTATCACCCCAATCCATTACAGATGCTGAAAGTCCATTTCATCTTAAGGAAAATGAATGGAATCACTATCTTTTTCCTTCTAAGCAGACCGTTTGGTCCTCCACTCCCTTGTGACCAAGTCTCTACCCTGGAGCTATCAAAAAGGGGGGGGGGGGAGACACCTTTCCACCTTCCCTAGGAAATGGGTGCTCATTCCCCTTATTTTCCATAGTTGCCTAGAAAGAGAGACAGTGGGTTACCAGGAAGCCAATTTTCAGTATTATGGGAAGAAAGAACTTGACCACTGTGGGTTGTCACTGCAAAATCAAAACGTTACAAGAGTTCGTCTTCAGGAAGAGGGGTATACACCGCGTAGAGTTCTGATCGCTTAGTTCACTTGAAGCCTGGTCACTGCCGCGGTCCCAGGGTGCAGGGGTGTGCGGGTCTCCTCTGCCTTTAGAAATAACGACCTGGTGGAATCACCAGCTGACAAATACTCCAGTTTCTCCATAAGAAGATGACTGACAGGAGCTATATTTGGAATGATCTTGGCAATCTTAAGACTGACTTTTAAACCGTTATTTCATTTACTCTTACCTTTTGTTTTTTTTAGAAGCATATTGGCTGTCTGGGGTGCCTTGACTCCAGTAAATAGTCCCTGTTATTCTGTTTTATTTTTATTTTAAAGATATTTTAAGTTTGAGCTTTAATGACCAGAAAGAACAAATCTATTTTTATATTTTCATCAACATCTACCCTGGCCCTAAATTTCTATCCCAGGCTTTCATCTAGGCAAAAGTAAACAAAGACACAAGTAAACAAGAGCCTTAACAATTTTAAGGAAATTTAATGAAAACATTCTGTCTTCCAGGCACTGTGCCAGGTACCAAAAATAGAAAAAATGAATTAAACTTAGTCCCTGTTCTACAGAAACTCCCAGTTTCATGGTACAGAAAAAAAGCGTGTTACTACCATTAAGTACATAATCCCTCAGTCAATATTTGAACTACTTTGTGCAAGTTTCTGTAGCTCCAAAACGAACCCAAAGAATCTGAAGCCTACCCTCACGTAGCTTTGAGTCTGGCAAGGAGAGTGGCTTCTGAGCTAATTTTTACAAGTATGATCCACGTCTCCAAGGAAAACCAAAGCATTGTATGGGAATGTTTGACAGGGCCACACTCCAAATTTGAAAGGGGGAGGCAAACATTAGTTTGGAAATAGTTGTGGCGGTTGGGGGTGGGGTGGAGGAAGAGAGCTGAGAGAGGAATCCCAACATAGCATGTACAAAAATCCCTGAGGCTACAAAGACTGAAGCGTCCTGAAACCAAAAGATTCCAGTGCATTCGGGCTGAAGAAAAAAGGGGGAAGTGAGGGAAGTTTGCATGGGTTATGTTTTATTTATTTTTTTTATTTTTTTAACGTTTATTTATTTTTGAGACAGAGAGAGACAGAGCATGAACAGGGGAGGGGTAGAGAGGGAGACACAGAATCTGAAACAGGCTCCAGGCTCTGAGCTGTCAGCACAGAGCCCAACGCGGGGCTCAAACTCATGGACCGTGAGATCATGACCTGAGCTGAAGTCGGCCGCTTAACTGACTGAGCCACCCAGGCGCCCCTATGTTTTAAAATCTTAGATGAAATCTAAGATCTTAGTAGTAGATGAATCTTGAGTCAAGCAATCTTGAGTAGATGAAATCTCCCAAGAATAAGGATATATCAACATCAAGAGGTTTTTTTTTTTTTAACAATAAAACAATTGTACCTATTCGTGTGCATGGCTTCAGGTACTTCTTCATTCAATAGACATTTATGGAGTGTTCAGTATGTGTCAGTTCTCTGGTAGACACTGAGAATAAAAAGGCGAAAGAGGCAGGGTCTCTATGCACGTTATGTTGTTTGTATCACGATGGAGGCAGATACAAGATGTGATAAAAACAGATAAGGAAACAATCCTCTATTCATACTTTTTAAAGAGAAAACACAGTTATTATGCAGCTACTCTGAGATTTCTGCCCAAATCAAGGCTAAAAATAATGAGAGCGCTAAAGGGCTGTAGAACTCCAATCCGGTCATATGTCTGATTCTGGGCAGGTTTCACAATTCCAAGGGCCTGAGTTCCTCTTTAGATCTAGTGGATTTCAGTCTCTGGAGGGAAGACCCGATAATCTAGAATTTTTGAAAGCCCCCTGCCCAGCGATTCTGTGTTTATTCCACAAAGGGCACTTGGGAACTACTGAAGGCAAGCACGGTACCAGTGAGGTCACGGTTACGTTTCCCAAAACATTTCCTGTGCTGCAGGCATTCATCATAGATGACATCTGCAAAGGGGTTCAGTGGTATAATGGGTTGAATAGTGTCCCCACCCTTCTCAAATTCATATGTGAGTCCTAACTCCCAGCACCTCAGAATGTGACCTTAATGTGGAGATGGGGTCTTTACAGAAGTAATCAAGTTAGAATGGGCTGTAATCTGATACAACTAGGGTCCTTTTGGAAAGGGGAAATTTGGATAGAGATATACAGGGAGAACACCTCGTGAACATGAAGACGGCAATCTACAAGCCGAGGAGACAGAAGCTTGAAGATGACAATCTACAAGGTTGGAACAGAACCTTCCCTCACAAGCTTGAGAGGAAATGAAATAACACCTTCTTCTTGGACTTCTGGCCTCCAGAACTATGAGATAATAAATTTCTGTCGCTTCAACCACATAGCATGGGGTACTTTCCAAAGGCAGCCATAGCAAACTACTAGAAGCAGTTAAATAAGTTTGGAAATTCCGAGTTAAAGAGAATTAAGTGATTTTGTTTCTTCTACTGTGGGGCCCTCAGAAGCTCAGCTATGCTAATGTGTCCCATGGCTCCCTGAGAGGGGACAGCCTGTGAGTGCCTCTTGTCCCAAACGTGATGACAGAATGCTTTTTATTTGTTGCAGAGTATTTCTTGAGACTGGTGTTCTGTGATTCTGATGGAGGGAAGTGTCGGGCTTGTTTCCCTTGAAGAAGTGGTTGTGCTGTGAGTCTCACACCGGCAGCAAGGTCAGCCTTGTGGAGCTTGGCTGCTTTCAGTAAATAAGAGGTGGTGAAAGTTTTTGAATGCATTAGTTCCAATCCATCACACCTCCTGGAAAAAATCAGCTCCACGGGAACAACCTACTGGAAGTTATCAGGAACCAGTTTTCTTGATCCACGATTCCTTTGACTCCTGTTACTTTCCAGCAGTGACTCTGGAAGCTGCCTTTTGAAAGGAAAAAAGGCCAAGAAGTACTTGGCTTCCTGGTTGTCTCTCTTAGTGGGAGTAGTTCGGGAAAGTAGGCGAAAAAATATGCAAGAGTGATTCTATCAAATAGGACAAAGCACTGCACATTGTCTTCCAAGCACCCCATTTATTCCTATTGTTGTTTCTTCTTACCTTGCCAAAACCCTGATCCATCTTTCTCAAAATGGAACATCGGGAGACAAATGGGCCATTGTCATCGTCAATGGTTAAAAAGGTAAGACTGCAGAATTTAATTTGTGTATTTCAGTTATTAAACACACACCCCCACACAGAGGGAGGGAAGTATGACGTAGATGAATCCAGGTTTTTTAAACTTTGCAAAAGTGCAGTTTTTCAACTTTTTATTTATCTGATCTGGTTTACTGTCTTTAAAGGCTAGATTTAAACATCTGGAAGGTTTAGACTTGATATAAGATCTACAAGTATGACAAGTTTGTGACTAGTCCCTGTGAAAAGTTGGTATCATGCAAACAAAGCTTTCATCCATCTTTGTTTCATATTTGTAAGCCATCATTTCTAAATGCGGTCCACCCTTCACAGCCCCCGCAACATTTAACATCTGCCTCCACCCTCAACATCTGCCTCTCCCCTCAGCAGTTTCCTGTAACTGGGACCCATCATGGCCCACTTCAAACAGAAATGCAGCTTCTTTGGTTCTGCTTCTAGAGTTTCACACTTGGGGCTGAGGAAGTTGAAAAATCTGTATCTTTCACAGGCATCTCAGGAGAGTCTAATGATCAGCTAATTGTTAGAATCAAAACTACTCATTTGCCATTCGTCATGTACTGCCCAAACTGTTTGTGAGACTTCCTTATCTGGGACCACCCTTGCCTTCACTGAATTACATTTTTTTTTTTAATTAAAAATATGTTTATTTTGAGAGAGAGCATGCGAGCAGGGGAGGGACAGAGAGAGAGAACCCCAAGCACGGAGCATCATGCCGGACTCGATCTCACAAACCATGAGATCATGACCTGAGCCGATACCAAGAGTCGGAGGCTTAATGGCACCCAGGCACCCCACTGAATTACATTTTTTAAATATAAAAACTATAGAAAGTTATTTTAATGCTATTCTTCCTCTCTGTAAGTGTGCTTTTTACTCTTTGTTAAAGTAGTTATCTGTCTCCTCTGGCCATTCTATTTTAGCAGAAGAATATTCTTCTTGGTGTGTGGTTTTCATTCCTCAGTCTGACTCCTGGGTCCCCTTGGGGTGTTCATTATTTTCATTGTTGACCCCTGGTTGTAATTGGCTGGATTAGCATTGAGGAATCCTGAGTTGCAGACACGGAGGGAAATCCATCCGTCTGGGTCTCTAATTGGCAAATTGTTGAGAGGAAGCCATTTCCCCTCAACGTTGCAAGGTGGCAGGCCAGCCTCAAAAGTAGAGAGGACCAGGTCCCACCTGTCGAGCTCCATCCCAACTCCTCCAAAGCCGAAGAGACCAGCAGATGCCCCCAAGCTGGCGCTCTGCCCTTTAAAGGTTCACAGATCCTTCTCTCCCCGGCTACACTCTCTCCAGGAAGCTTGGAAGTCTGACTCTTTTCTCCAGTTCATCATTACTGGTGCATGCAAATCATCTCATCACAAGCTTTCTCCAGCTGGACCTCCAGAGATGGGAGTCCTTGCATGCATCCTTCATGCCCCATGTAGCGCCCTGCCCCAAAGATGGTCTGCTTAAGTTGGCAGTTGAGTAGAATTATGGCAGGGGGGTGTAGAAGAAGGGGAGGCAGGGTGGGTGCCCAGGCCACCATTTTCCAAGAATACACTCATTGTCACTGAACTTTCTATCTGTGAGTGTCTGATTTCTCCAGCTAAGGGGCTTTGAATACATCCCCTACCCCCACCATGCCTTACTTTCCTTATTTTGAGAGCTGAGATAATAGCAATCTCCATATAAAGTTGGCATTTAAATCACAGATAACCACTATTGCACACTCTTTCTGTGCCAGGCACAGTGCTTTACGTTCATTAATGCCAAATGAATAAGTAAAGCTGATGCACTCAGCACGTTGCCAGGCACCCATGGGTGTTCTTTCTCTTCTGTTCTTGCTCTTAGCTGCTGACTTCAATGAGGGTAGACACTGCCATGAATATTTTACAGTCCTTGCTCTTTCCTCTGTACTTTATACCCTACCTTGCAGAAAGGCACTCAACATATTTGGTGGTTGACTGAGTAGATCATATGCTTCCAAATGGCAATTTCCCCGTTTTTCTATACTTGGTCAATTCAATTAATTTCATATGTTGCTAAAAGTTCTAGCTAAAAGTTCACTTCCTTTGCAAAACTGCACATCATCTCTCTTCCCTGATAGAATGTCATCTACACATCTTAGAGGTTATTTATCCCTAATTTTACCTCGTATACAAGTTATTTATGCACAGGAACTATATCCTTTGCTAGAATGCACTCCTTTTCTGCTCCAAGTCAAGGACTGTTCTATATCTGGGATTCCTTCTTTTAAAACCTTGCCCCTAAAACATGGAAGAATTATGATAGGAAACACAAATTAGAGAAATCTTTTCTTCATTTTTGGGGGGGAGGAAAAGCTATCAAATTGGAAATGGGTCATATGAATCCAGATAGCTTTGCAAATTAGAGGTGGCCGCATGAGGAGAATATGGTAAAGCATCCTGGTTAAAGTGCTGTGTTGCCCTACCTTGGGCATCTTGCTGTCTCTTTGGGGTGTTTTTTAAAGTAGGCTTTTCCCCACTAATGCTCATACACCCACCTACTCAAATAAATCAGCATATCCATTTCAATTGGCTCAGCCTTTCTTTTGAAATGATTGATCAATATTTTAGTATTGCACCTCATATTTTACGAAATCTTTCTTTTATAGGTGATCGTGTTTTGGAATACAACCTCTAGTGAGTTGGAATTGGGCCCTCGTTTATGACCAGTAGCTACCCCAGCAGTCGGTGCTGGGGTTCTTTTTAGTACAGTGCACATTATTTCATTGTCTGGTGGGGGCTCTGTCTTGTGGCAGTCCTTGATTAGAAGCATGCGGAAGTCAGGAGGTAGGAAGACAGATGTGGACGTTTACACGGCAGGGTTTGAGTCCTGAAATACCTACCTTCTACACATCTTCTGGATCCACAATGAACTTGACATACATCAAGCTTTTAATATATATTAACTATTATGGATAAGGAAATAGGATACTCGGAAAAATTTGCTCAAGTACAGGCTACTGGAAGAAAAGATGCCAGTCTGGTTTAGTTCCAAACATCCCACAATGCCCAGCACTGTATCTTATTAGAGGTGTTGTGGCTAACCTCTTCCAGAGTGTGAAGTTGTCACTGGAAGGTGGCTGCCTCACTGTGAAATTCATTTCTCAATCATCTTGCACCTAGGTGTGGCTTTGTGATTTGGTCATTCCAATAACATGTGAGCAGAAGTGGCTTGAAAAGGAGGAGTCTCTCAAGCTTCTTTTTCCTTATGTTGGATAAGTGCGGGGTGCTCCGAGGCTCCGAGAAGATGGTGGGGAGGCAGGGTAGGGGGATTCTGACCCCCTAAGTCATTATGAATCACTCCCATTGCATTGTTTCTGTCAATGAAAATGAAACCTTGATGATATTAGAACTCGGCCACTGAAATTTGGGGGCTTATTTATTACATCAATGTGCATTGCTTTAACTAATACTTCTGTTTGACAAATTGGTTGACGAAACACCCCCAGTACGATGCCATTTGGTACTTCATATGAATATACAATAAACCCATCAATCTTATTTCATCAATCTGTGGTCTCAGATAGAAGCAATTATAGTCAATCCGAATTTGAAGTGGGGCAGTGAGATGGGGTAGCTCTGAGGCAGTATAGTGGCTTTTCTCTCTTATGTTTTTTAAACATCAGACGCTTGTTGTAAAGTAAGAAGGAAGCAAAAGAACCACCCAGCCAAGTGGGGGTGGGGAAGCTCTGGCACACTGTTTGAAATGAATGAAATAGAGATCATTTGTATGTTTTCTGTTCAATCTATTGTGTATTTGTGTGTTTTTAAAAAAATATATTGGGGATTCTGAAATATAGCCAAGAATCCCCTTACTGAACTAAAAAAAAAGAAAAAAGAAAAAAAAAAACAACAATTAGAAAAGCCTGCTAATAGCTTTTGTGTTTAGATGTGTAGTGTCTTCCTGTGAGTTATTTTATGGGTGAAGTGTCTGAAATTGCTTATGAATACTGGGTTATAGATTTTTTTCTTTCCTTTTTCTTTTTTTAACTAAGAGAACTTAAACATGATATAGAAAAAAAAAGCATTTTATCTTGTGGTAGAAATGTCAGCCACATTTCAATTCACTCTTAGGTTTCCCCTAAAAGGAATGACTTTTACGCATAACAATAGTCTTGTTTTTATAAGTGGTTAGTAATATCTGCAAATGTGTAAGGCATTCATTTTCCAGGAGCTCTTTTCTCCCTGGTAACACACCAGGAAATATCAGAGTGTTGTTATTTGAATTCTTTCTTATGCTCTGAGTCCCAGATGGATTGAAATTCAACTTCACAGTCAAATGAGTAGCCATTTAAAGCTCAGGTGTGTATTTCCTAAGACCCTCTCGAAGGATATATAACCGCTTATGTCTTTCCTAAAGACAGCAAACTGAATTTTAATTGGATCTTGCCTCTCCCAAGAGATCATTGTACCTCTACTCCAAGGCCATATATTATAAAGCCTCAGTATGAATTGGAACATGGAGCCTGTGTTTGGGTTTAATATTTAAAGTTGAAGTTATATCAGCTGACACCCGAGTCATTCCAGCAACTCCCCAACCAAAATTTTATTTGAGTTCCTCAAAACATGAACACACACACACACACACACACACACACACGTATAACTTGCATGTCAAAATTTCACAAACTTTCGGATTATGAAAAAGAGTTTGTTTTCTCAGGAAATAAGTCTCCAATGGGACTAGTTCCAAATTTTTCTCGTTTTGACCCTACCTTGACCTTGTCAGAGGAGAGAGAGAGAGGAAAAAAAAAAAAGAAGAAGCCATGGAAAAGTTTATACATCTACTAAAGACCTGCTGACTCAGAACCAGACCTGGGAGATCCTCATGTAGAAAGAATCTTTCCGTCGAAGGAACAGAGACGGTATGAAAGATATCCGATGCATAAGCACTTCCAGGACCAGTCTCGCTCTAGTCTTAGGACTTGGCAAGACAACATGTCAAAGGAAACCCCCAGATTTGTGGGGCTAATTCACCAATACTAAATAACACAGTCCTGTACTTCTTTGTTCTTTACAGTTTAAGAATCCGTGTAATTTTCCTGAGGTAAATCAGACTATGAAGACCGAGGTAAAAATACTGTGAAAATACCCCAAAACCTGCTGGAGAGTGGGAATTCATACTCAAAACTCTTAAGGAGCCGTGTTGTGGTCTTGCCTTATACCGTAACAAAGTAGATCTTTGTGTATTATATATACTTAAGACTAGTTGTTGTTTTTTTCCCGGAAAATTTAAGTGAGAGCTTTCTTCCAAATGTGAACGTTTTAGAAATCTAGACTTTTTCCACTTAAATTTGTAGACAGAAACTTGGGTTGGCAACCAGAACACCAGGGTAGAGAGCAGTGTCTCTTGGTTTTTCTGAGATGTGGTTTCTTCAATTGTAACATTAGGGGGTTGAAGTAAGCGATCTGTAGACCAGTTAGAGTTACAACATTTCATGGTTCTAAATTTCAAGTGGCTTTTTCTCTATTTATACATCCTAGATTTCAGCATTTTTCTGCCATGATGTAAAAGAATATTTGGATTACACACTCAGAACACTCAGTGCTGGAATCTTAGACAGGCTTTAGTTTGTCCATTTATTTCTATTTAATTATCTTTTCACTGGTAATGGACTTCTTGCTTCTCCTTCATTTTCTTTATCTCTCCATGGTATCAACAGCTTCTCAGTTACTACGCTGAAAACGCTGGACTTGTCCTCAATTGTTCATTCTCCTTTGTCTCTAACGTTAAATCAATCACACAACTCTGTTGGGTGCACCTCTGTGAAGGGTAAGACTAGTTTTATAAAACAGAATTACAGAATTGCAGAATTGTAAGGGATTCCATTTACTGGTTCGCAGATTGCATAAAATCGCTTTGAGGATCTGAAGAAATACACGTACCATCTCCCTGGGTTGGGGGATATATATGTATATGTGTGTGTATAGTGTATACACACACACACACACACACACACACACACACACAATTTTGCATCTAATTTCCAGGCACTCAAAGACTTCATGAAATTCACCCATGGATCTCAAATTCAGACTCCCTCAGGTAGGCCAAATGTCTCCAAAGGCAGAATTTCACTCAGGAACATTCTTAGTGGATGGCTCCCCACATCTGCTCGAGTATTTCTGGTGAATGAATGAGTTAAATCCATCTTGGAGTTTTCTCTTCCTTTGTACGTAACGAAACTTTTATTGTTGGGAAATTTATTTGGGGCTAAAATCTGTTTGCTTTTGATCCTAAGTCTTCAGGATCTGAAAATCTCTCCCATAGTCTTCCAAATCTTTACTTTTCCATGTTAAATATTTACCATCCCTCTCTTTTATTGCATGGCTTCCAGACTTTTTCATATCCTGGTCATCTTTCTTTAGACACTCTAAAGAATAGTATCTTATTATAAGCTTGTTATCTTAGTACATATTAGGTACTTAATAAACGATCGATGTTGTTTTTATTAACTTGGATTAAGATCATTTGGGATGTTTTGGAGCTGATATCATAACTCAGGATGGACAATTAAAATCTCCAAAATATTTTTAACCACTTTTAAACTTGGCCAATCCAACCCCAAAGTTGATATTGAGCTTTTAAATTTGAATATGGAATGTCATAATTAATACTGCCAAATTTTAACATATTGGGTTTGGCCCACATGCCAAGCTCCTAAGACATTACTGAATCCTGATCCTTTCATCTAATGTGTTACCTGTCCTTCTCAGTCTTGTGATCTCCACTCAGGTGCCGGACAGAGGACCAATTCAAAAGCACACATTCGCCACTTCTACCCAAATTGACTTTAATTCATTAAACAACTCTCTGTCAGGACCAGAGTTTGTCATGTACCTTGCTAAAAACATGACACACTATGCATTTGGGACTCCCCTGATCTTACTACCAAAAAAAGGGGCAGGGGAGGAGAAAATGACATTAGCGTGAAAGAAGTTGTTACGCATGAAGTCACTATGTGTCAGCCATTTCACTAGCTCGTTCCAAGTCCCCTAAGTCATAATCAAAGTATGTGAAGAGGGCAGGGAATGTCCCTTATTTGTACAGAGCCAAACAGATTTTGAGGTGCTTCCCTAAACGTACAACAGATTACTTCTTTGACTCACAGATCAGAGCGAAGCCGGTTTCAAGGGCAAGTAAAGGGAGAAAGCCTGTGTCTTGAGAACGTGGACCGATACTTTTGCAAATTTGGTGGCTATCTGTTCTTCCAGGGAACCTCACGGAGCGTTGTCAGAATCTCTAAGAAAAAGTGGGGTAGCTAGGTGGGAGCCTTCTCTTTTTGCCAGACTCTCTAATCCTCCCCAAGCGTGGAAACAGGGAGTAGAAGAAATAAACCAGACACGCATCCTTTCCAAAAGATCTGCCGAACTGAAACAGTCTGAGAAATTCTTCAGCAATCGTTATGAATGAAATTTTTTAAAAAGTTTTTTAGATGGATTTTCCAAACATCCTTCAGTGATACAAAGAAAGAGAAGAAAGAGGAGAACTCCATGCCAATACCCTTTGCATGAGCTCAGTCTATTTCGCTCTTGCCTCCAGCTGTTGCCTGAGTTAGGGTGGTATTTGGAAGGACAGCTCATTCGGTTTGGGAGGTCGTGCAGGGGAGGGCGGAAGAGGAGAGGCAGAGATGCCAGACAGGCCAGCGGGCCAGCAGACACACGTGGACAGGGCTCAGTGAGCTCTTCTTACTATTGGAGTGTCCCTGCCTGAAACGGAATCCGAGGATCTGGCCTCGAGATGCCGGATGACTGTGACCTCTCTGTGAACCTGGCAGTGAACTCTCCTAGAAAGTGCTTTTGCTCAAGGTCCCTGACACTCAGGAGGCCCTTTGCTTTGAATTTAGATTAATTGAGAGCTCTGTTAATCTAGTTGAGTGCACCTTCCCACCCCTGCCATCTACAAATAAAAGGAAATTTTAAATGTTTTCTTTTTATCAGAGTCGGTCCTGAAGTTTTAAGGGATGATAAGATGTAGGATATGAAAATTTGCACTTTCTTCAGAGGAAGATGCGATAGCCAATCAATATATCTCTCTTATCTTAACCCAAGCTTTTATTTAAAGCAAATAACAAATGCCCCCAAACATCTGGCTCTCATTTCCTGGATAAAATGCAGAATGAATTAAATTCCCCAAATACATAAACTTCTCCTTACAGATTAGCACATGAATAAGGCAATGATCCTTTCAAATAAGGATTCAGTATATAAAATGAATGACCCTCATAAGAACTCATAAATAGTATCCTAGGACATGGCAAGGAATTAATTTAGCTCTCCAAAATCCCTCATTATCAGGAATTCATTAAACTATGGAAGAAATCGGCACTCTGAGTCTACACGGCTTCTTGGGAAAGGTGGTGCTTTTATATCATCTAGGCCATTTTTCTGAAAAAACAATACCTATCAAATTGTGTGGCCTAAGGCAGGCCACCGTCCACTCTTAGGGCACAGGTACCTAATCTGAAAAACAACAATAACAAAAATGCACTGATTTCCTACTGGAATACTTATGAGTATGAAAGACACCATGTATAAGCATAGTTTCTGGCACTGAGGGTACACTTATCAAATGGCTGGCTGACCATACTTCTAATTAAAAGACAGAAGCAATGGCCTGGGGCACTGGCCTTGTAGACTCCGGGGCCTCAGAGCAATTCTACTGCAGAAACCAACTGGGGGAATCCCTTGAGTGAAACTGTCTTACAGTGAGTGCCCTGGGAACTTTATCCATAAATTCCCCTTGAGTTGATCTCCTGCCGGACCTGTCATGGGACGACTTCCATTAATTTTAAGAAATACAGCTTTTTGTGAATTTTAGAGATCATGGAAATCATTGATTCAAAGTGATCTTCCTCCCAATCTATCTGAGATTGGTAAGGACTTCAGCCATTCCTAAATGTCACCAAATGGTCTGATGGTGAGTGATTTTAAAGAGATCTTTGGCTCAGGAAAGGGTACTAGAGTCCAGGAGATGGTTGGAAAGATGGGCCCACAGGAGATGTCTGAGCTTGTTTTCTCCTGAGGTGGATGCCTTTGCTGATAACGTTTCCACAGACCACAGGGCAATGAGTCATTACTGCCCTAAGCCAATTCACTTAGGAGATACAAATTGCATTTAAAACCCAGATCTCCAAGGAAGGCCATCTCAAGCTCCTTTAGGCCATCCATGATAGCAACGACAAAAAGTGATGATAATGGAGGGAGGTAAAAAAAAAAAAAAAAAAGATGAAGGAAACATGTCAAATTTTAACTTCTTCTCTTTGAGATTATAAAACTCAGCAGATTCCATTGCTGGGCTAAATGTTTTGAAGAAGTGACTCATTGATCATTTCCTTTCACTTGACATGTTTAACCAGACGAAATCAATACTTCTTAGAGGGGCAATGGCTTTATAAAAAACAGCAACACAAGTGGGTGACACGAAGAACCATGCAATAAAAGAATCATGTAGACAAATTCCTTCATAATCTCTTACTGTATCAGTGGATATCTTTCTCAAACTCATAGGTGTATGGATATATTAAGTTACTGAATTCATGAAGGTCAGGGCACAAGAGATTTGTTCTTTTCTTTTTTTCTTCTTCTTCTTTTTTTAATGTTTATTTTTGAGAGAGAGAGAGAGAGAGAGAGAGAGAGCATGAGAGGGGGAGGGGCAGAGAAAGAGGGAGACACAGAATCTGAAGCAGGCTCCAGGCTTCTAGCTGTCAGCACAGAGCTCGATGCGGGGCTCGAACTCACAGACCAGGAGGCCATGACCTGAGCCCAAGTCAGACACTTAACTGACTGAGCCACCCAGGCGCCCCAAGATTTGCCCTTTTCATTTTTCAGTGTATTTACTTGCGAACCAAGTTGTGTCTTATGGACACATATGGAGACAAAGAAGCTTCGTTTTAAACTGAGCAGAAGACCTTGAAAATATAACTATGTGAAGCATCAAGAGTGCCAACCATTTATTTTTTTTTTTAAAGAACGCGCTCAATTCCAGCATATTTAAGAAACAGCACCCCAGCTTCACACATTTACGTCCCAGCAGCAAAGAGGCTGCTCCCAGGCTTTACTCCTGGCAGTTCAGTGAGTACAGTATTTCAACTGGAGAATGTGCCACAATCACAAAGGGTTTTTTGTTGTTGTTGTTGCTTTGTTTTTGTTTTTTTTTTTTTAATTTTAATCCCTTCAGAGGAAACATTAAGGGACAATCACTTCTTCATTTTGATTGTCACCTGGATTCAAAACTGTGCAACCAGAGATGGTTTGAGAAGGACAGATGGCCCTGGCAGTGAAGAGGGGTGGGGGGTGGGACAAGGAATAAATGAACACACTGTTTTCTGTATAAGCAAATAAAAGGGAAGGGGAAACAAAAGGAATGAGCCAGCCGCAGCTGAATCAGAGAGGACCCCTAAACATACCTTGAAGTTTCCTACACAGGGAGACCTACTTCTCCCTTAGCCAGTTCCGCACGGACGCGGGGACATTCACGCCGCTGAACCTAAGAATGTTGCCTCTCAGAGGGAAACACTGCCTTTTTTGCCTGGTGCGCACAGAGGTTGCTGAACCTTGACGATGGCCTGTGGGGTAACCAGCAATGGACCGCTGGCCGAGGGAGGGGACTCGAACCACACTCGTGCGATTCGGGTTGAAAGGCACCTCTGGGACAGTGTTTGGTCAACTGAGCAGGGCAAGCAAAGACCTCGCTTCCCCTCCGTGCTGGGCAGTGGGGCACTGAGCCTAGAGGACTGGGATGGGACCTCGCTGGGGGCAAATCCATTTGAATGCTTGCTGCTGAATGGGGGGCAGGGGGGGGGGGCACCGTCAGCTTTTGTTTACTCCTTACTCCGGGAGGTTGCAGCTGTTTCTTTCCGTAAAAAGGAGAAGAATGCAGCCACCTACCTCACGTTTTGCCCTCCTCCGAACGTTTGCGGAGCTCAACAGCTGTCTCTGCAAATGCTGCCACCCGGCATTGGGACGGCTGTACATGATCAAGAAGGGAGCGGTGAAGCCCAGATTGTCGGCTGGGCCTGGCTGGAGGTGGCAGGTGGGAATGAACTGTTCTCTTAATGGGCTCACGTGGTGCGCTCCTGCGGGGATTGACTCAAAAAAGAAAAAAAAAAAGGCAAAAAAAAAAAAAAAAAAGCAAGCATTTAAAGGAGGCGATGAAGGAAAGTTGAATACGCACGTCTTGTATTTCATACTTACAGATCTGAATGGCTGTGAAGCATGAATTCACTGGTTGTTAGTGCTGGAAGGGATTTGAAAGGTCCTCTTGTCTAGGAGTTTTCAAATTATTTTTAGCAGCAGACTTTTTTTTTTTTTTTTTGTCCTGATCACATCTTAGACCAGGAGTATCATGTCACAAATGGAAATACCTACACAGAACAAGCAGGGCCATCACTAAAAAGAGTGGGCTTTGAGAAAAACAACTTTAATAACAAATGAACTCAGCCGTGGGAACACAGTGGGAGTGTGGTGGGGACCGTGGCAAGCTGGCTGAGCCGGGAGGGGCCGGCCACTACTCCCTGCCAGCGTATTGCTGCTCCCTTTGCCAGGCGGGGCTTCATCCATCGTTCATCCACTTAATAAGTATTTATCAAATCCTTACTACACACCAGGTACTATTTTCAGGGTACATACAATGGACAAGATCCCTGCTCTCATAATGCGTATGCTCCGGGGAAGGAGACAGCTAACAGAAAAGGAAATGCATAAAAATGTATGTATTTGTAAGTAGTAAAACAATGCCAAGAAGAAAAGTAAGGCAGGGAAAGGGATAGGGAACAAAGGAGAAAGGAGGTATTAGACCGAACTGTCTGGAATGGGCTTTTATAAGGAGTACAGTATAGTAGAGAATTAAATGATGGGAAGAAATGAGCCATGTGCAGATCTGGGGGTGTGGCGGGATCTGGGTGGAGCTGGGGTTGGGGAACATTCGGGGAATAGAAAAGAGAGTGTGGGCATTCTGAGGCAGGCTTTGCTTTCACCCATCACCCCCACTAACTGAGCACCATTTGGAATTCTATCCTCGTTCAAACTCTCGTGCATACCTTAGATGATAGACCGGAGAGGTGTTTGTCCGAGGTCATACAGGGATGTAGTCAGACTGGAGCCCGACTCTTTCAGCCTCCATCCAGTCCGTGCTCTTTTCCTAACAAATGTGTGCACTCATCATTTTCTTCCATGCCCCAAGAGTGGGGTAGTCTTAATAGAATCTACATGACTAAGGCTTCAATGACTAATGAACAGCAACACTATTAGTAGCATTTTCCTATTGGGAATTCAAGGAAAATATCTAAATTTTCATAGAGTTCTGTCCCAATTTGCCTAGTCAATTCCTACTCTGGGGTATAATTCTATGTTGTGTACAGCCTTAACATCTTTCTGGGCTTTTTGCAAATATGATTAATGATTAAGTAATTTACTCTTATCTGCTAGATTAAATCCCACAGCAACAGAGGAGTCTGGAATACAGGAAAAAAAAAATCCAAGTTACCAGTAAAAAAGAACAAAAAGTATCAGCTAAGTCTGACCAATTTCAACAGGCATGAGGATTTTTTTTTTAATATGCTCAAATCATCCAGTTATCTCACATCCTCAGTTCACTTTCCACTCAAATGTTAGGTCAACCACGAGATGAAATAACAGTCTTGGATTATCTCTGGGTTCAAAGAACAGAATACAACAGATCCCTTCTGCTCGACCAACTGCCTGTTTTCCAATCGCTCCGACATCAACTTGAGGTAGAAAGGAATATTGATGCATCAGAATGGATAAAACTTTGTGGCCTTGGTCCACCCCTCACCCTTTCCTCCTCCACATGGGCTGCAGCCAGACCTGGGATGGCCTCTGCCTGTTCTGAAAGAGCGTGATTTATGGACTGGCTCCAAGACAAAAATGCGTCTCCATCTTCTAGAACAGGTATACAATGTCCTGTGATATTTTTTAAAACTTTTTGTATGTTTATTTATTTATTTTGAGAGAGAGACAGAGAGAGCAAGTGGAGGAGGGGCAGAGAGAGAGAGAGAGAGGGAGAGAGAGAATCCCAAGGAGGCTCCACACTGCCAGTGTGGAGCCCCACGTGGGGCTCGATCTCATGAACCGTGAGATCATGACCTGAGTCAAAACCAAGAGTCGGTTGCCTAACTGACTGAGCCACCCAGGTGCCCCAAATGTCCCCTGATATTAATGACTTACAACTTCTCTCCTCATTTTCTAAATACAAATAAAATTTGTCTTTCATTCATACCATATTTTAAAAAATACATGAGGGTTGAGGAATCATAGAGAGAATCTCACTCAAAAGAATCTCTTTTGTGGGGGACCTGGGTGGCTCAGTCGGTTAAGCAACCAACTTCGGCTCAGGTCATGATCTCACAGTTTGTGAGTTCAAGCCCCGCATCAGGCTCTGTGCTGACCGCTCAGAGCCTGGAACCTGTTTCAGATTTTGTGTCTTCCTCTCTCTCTACCCCTCCCCTGCTCATGCTTCGTCTCTCTGTCTCTCTCAAAAATAAACATTAACAAAAAATTTTAAAAAAAATCCCTTTTGTATTTAGTTTAAGTATTTATTTAAAAAAATTTTAATGTATGTTTGTTTGTTTATTTATTTATTTATTTATTTATGAGAGAGAGACCGAGCATGAGCAGGGGAGGGGCAGAGAAAGAGGGAGACACAGAATCTGAAACAGGCTTCAGGCTCTGAGCAGTCAGCACAGAGCCTGACACGGGGCTCAAACTTGTGAACCGCAAGATCATGGCCTGAGCTGAAGCTGGACGCTTAACTGACTGAGCCACCCGAACGCCCCTAGTGTTTGTTTTTGTTTTTGTTTTTTTAAGTCAGTAGATGTGAAAGGCCCATTCATGTCCTACTCATTGAAGTCTTTTGAAACGCCATTAGAATTTCCCAAATCTTCTAGATAACACTAAAGGAAGTCAATAGAGATCTTCCCAGGTGAAAGGAGTTTGACTAACTAATGTGTCACTCATTTTGTTTCACCAATTAGAAGGCAGTCAGTTGTTAAATATTGGCTGTTTCGTTCTTAGGTGATTATTTGTGCTTCAGTGGCAGATTTTATTTAATAAATATCAAACAATGGCAATGCTCAAGGAGGAAAAACAGACTAGAAAATTATAATGTAGTTTTTAATTAAAAATACAGTGGAAAATTATCTTGAGATAGGCATGGACCACATGTGGGACATGTCTCAGAAATATGTATGTTTTTTGTATCTGTGCTTTGGGATGATTTCAATTTAGTTAGATCTATGAATGTAACTAAACAGTGGTTGGGTACAGTTTCCATGGAGATTGGACTAATGCAATAATATAAGCATAATAATATAAGTAAAATAATTGAAATGTCATCAAGTATAAAGTTTGTGTTATGAAAATTATTAAGGGCTAAATTACTGGAGAAGGGGTGATGGAAAATAAAGTTTCGATTGGGTCTGAAATTATGGGTTAGGATTTGGATTTGTGGAGAGAAAAGAAACCTGGCAGACAGAC
The DNA here is from genome assembly GCF_023721935.1 of Panthera uncia. NCBI lineage: Eukaryota > Metazoa > Chordata > Mammalia > Carnivora > Felidae > Panthera > Panthera uncia. The sequence goes on along the minus strand of NC_064809.1, from coordinate 111,407,173 downwards.
ACGCAGTCACAAAGCCATGAGGCAGCAGCACATTGTATGTGAACATACACATGCCCTGTATGTGAAGGACTGTGAGGAGGGTGACGGGATCGGAGCAGGGAGGACATACGACACATACTAATAAGGCATGCCCATGTTGTCTTGTTCTAAGAGGCACTTGAGAAACCTTGCTGGAGGCTCTGAGAAGATATGCTGACGGTGATATACAGAAAAAAATCTGAGGGAGGGAGGATCAAAATTTCAAAAATCGTTCAGAAACTTACTACAACATTCCTGCAGAAGTGGCCCGAAAATCGTGGTAGCAAAAAGAAAAGAGATCTAAAGAGAAAGAAATACATGGCATGATGCTTGACTCCATTCTACATTTGTTCATAGATACGCACTGGGTACCTCTATGTGCTGTAGATACAAATACCCAATACTCCCTCTCCCCTCATGGGGCACAAACTCTAGGAGGCCTTAATCAGGACTGAGGTTGAGACCCGTATGTGGATTTTTTTAGCAAAGCGTTATGTCAAATGATTCTTGCAGAAAGTAAGACAGAGGCCAGAGAAATTAATTAAAATACCTCACAAGTGTTTAGGCTGTCCTTTTATCCTTAGAGAGCCTGGTCATCATGTAGGAAAACAACCGAGGAGTGAGATATGCTTGGTGAGCCTGGGTCTCCATCGGCCTTGGCAATGGCTGAAGGTTGACCTCTGGACCGCCAAAACCCTACTCCAAATCCCAGCCATCTTTTCAATATCAAAACTGGTGGGAAAAAGCCCTGGGCCAGTACTCACAAGTGTCCTGAGTTGCGTCTTGACTCTGTTACTTAAGAGTATGATCTTGAGAAGCCGTTTATACTTTCGAAATCTCATTCAGCTTCTTTATTTATAAAATGAGACTAATGGTACCTTCCTGGCAAACTCAGAGAATCGTCAGGAGGATCCAAGGAGAAGGTATGTGTTAAGACCAGTAGGGAACTGCGATGATTGATGGTGGGCACTGGAGGAGAATGAGGTCCACTTGGTAACTGTTCGCCCTGTTCTGGTTTTAAGGGTATGATTTTTTTTTTATTTTTTTATTTTTTTATTTTTTAATATATGAAATTTACTGTCAAATTGGTTTCCATACAACACCCAGTGCTCATCCCAAAAGGTGCCCTCCTCAATACCCATCACCCACCCTGCCCTCCCTCCCACCCCCCATCAACCCTCAATTTGTTCTCAGTTTTTAACAGTCTCTTATGCTTTGGCTCTCTCCCACTCTAACCTCTTTTTTTTTTTTTTTTTCCTTCCCCTCCCCCATGGGTTTCTGTTATGTTTCTCAGGATCCACATAAGAGTGAAACCATATGGTATCTGTCTTTCTCTGTATGGCTTATTTCACTTAGCATCACACTCTCCAGTTCCATCCATGTTGCTACAAAAGGCCATATTTCATTTTTTCTCATTGCCACGTAGTATTCCATTGTGTATATAAACCACAATTTCTTTATCCATTCATCAGTTGATGGACATTTAGGCTCTTTCCATAGTTTGGCTATTGTTGAGAGTGCCGCTATAAACATTGGGGTACAGGTGCCCCTATGCATCAATACTCCTGTATCCCTTGGATAAATTCCTAGCAGTGCTATTGCTGGGTCATAGGGTAGGTCTATTTTTAATTTTCTGAGGAACCTCCACACTGCTTTCCAGAGCGGCTGCACCAATTTGCATTCCCACCAACAGTGCAAGAGGGTTCCTGTTTCTCCACATCCTCTCCAGCATCTATAGTCTCCTGATTTCTTCATTTTGGCCACTCTGACTGGCGTGAGGTGGTATCTGAGTGTGGTTTTGATTTGTATTTCCCTGATAAGGAGCGACGTTGAACATCTTTTCATGTGCCTGTTGGCCATCCGGATGTCTTCTTTAGAGAAGTGTCTATTCATGTTTTCTGCCCATTTCTTCACTGGGTTATTTGTTTTTCGGGTGTGGAGTTTGGTGAGCTCTTTATAGATTTTGGATACTAGCCCTTTGTCCGATGTGTCATTTGCAAATATCTTTTCCCATTCCGTTGGTTGCCTTTTAGTTTTGTTGGTTGTTTCCTTTGCTGTGCAGAAGCTTTTTATCTTCATAAGGTCCCAGTAATTCACTTTTGCTTTTAATTCCCTTGCCTTTGGGGATGTGCCGAGTAAGAGATTGCTACGGCTGAGGTCAGAGAGGTCTTTTCCTGCTTTCTCCTCTAAGGTTTTGATGGTTTCCTGTCTCACATTCAGGTCCTTTATCCATTTTGAGTTTATTTTTGTGAATGGTGTGAGAAAGTGGTCTAGTTTCAACCTTCTGCATGTTGCTGTCCAGTTCTCCCAGCACCATTTGTTAAAGAGACTGTCTTTTTTCCATTGGATGTTCTTTCCTGCTTTGTCAAAGATGAGTTGGCCATACGTTTGTGGGTCTAGTTCTGGGGTTTCTATTCTATTCCATTGGTCTATGTGTCTGTTTTTATGCCAATACCATGCTGACTTGATGATGACAGCTTTGTAGTAGAGGCTAAAGTCTGGGATTGTGATGCCTCCTGCTTTGGTCTTCTTCTTCAAAATTACTTTGGCTATTCGGGGCCTTTTGTGGTTCCATATGAATTTTAGGATTGCTTGTTCTAGTTTCGAGAAGAATGCTGGTGCAATTTTGATTGGGATTGCATTGAATGTGTAGATAGCTTTGGGTAGTATTGACATTTTGACAATATTTATTCTTCCAATCCATGAGCAGGGAATGTCTTTCCATTTCTTTATATCTTCTTCAATTACCTGCATAAGCTTTCTATAGTTTTCAGCATACAGATCTTTTACATCTTTGGTTAGATTTATTCCTAGGTATTTTATGCTTCTTGGTGCAATTGTGAATGGGATCAGTTTCTTCATTTGTCTTTCTGTTGCTTCATTGTTAGTGTATAAGAATGCAACTGATTTCTTTACATTGATTTTGTATCCTGCAACTTTGCTGAATTCATGTATCAGTTCTAGCAGACTTTTGGTGGAGTCTATCAGATTTTCCATGTATAATATCATGTCATCTGCAAAAAGCGAAAGCTTGACTTCATCTTTGCCAATTTTGATGCCTTTGATTTCCTTTTGTTGTCTGATTGCTGATGCTAGAACTTCCAGCACTATATTGAACAACAGCGGTGACAGTGGGCATCCCTGTCGTGTTCCTGATCTCAGGGAAAAAGCTCTCAGTTTTTCCCCGTTGAGGATGATGTTAGCTGTGGGCTTTTCATAAATGGCCTTTATGATCTTTAAGTATGTTCCTTCTATCCCGACTTTCTCAAGGGTTTTTATTAAGAAAGGGTGCTGGATTTTGTCAAAGGCCTTTTCTGCATCGATTGACAGGATCATATGGTTCTTCTCTTTTTTTTTTGTTAATGTGATGTATCACGTTGATCGATTTGCGAATGTTGAACCAGCCCTGCATCCCAGGAATGAATCCCACTTGATCATGGTGAATAATTCTTTTTATATGCTGTTGAATTCGATTTGCTAGTATCTTATTAAGAATTTTTGCATCCATATTCATCAGGGATATTGGCCTGTAGTTCTCTTTTTTTACTGGGTCTCTGTCTGGTTTAGGAATCAAAGTAATACTGGCTTCATAGAATGAGTCTGGAAGTTTTCCTTCCCTTTCTATTTCTTGGAATAGCTTGAGAAGGATAGGTATTATCTCTGCTTTAAATGTCTGGTAGAACTCCCCTGGGAAGCCATCTGGTCCTGGACTCTTATTTGTTGGGAGATTTTTGATAACCGATTCAATTTCTTCGCTGGTTATGGGTCTGTTCAAGCTTTCTATTTCCTCCTGATTGAGTTTTGGAAGAGTGTGGGTGTTTAGGAATTTGTCCATTTCTTCCAGGTTGTCCAATTTGCTGGCATATAATTTTTCATAGTATTCCCTGATAATTGTTTGTATCTCTGAGGGATTGGTTGTAATCATTCCATTTTCATTCATGATTTTATCTATTTGGGTCATCTCCCTTTTCTTTTTGAGAAGCCTGGCTAGAGGTTTGTCAATTTTGTTTATTTTTTCAAAAAACCAACTCTTGGTTTCGTTGATCTGCTCTACAGTTTTTTTAGATTCTATATTGTTTATTTCTGCTCTGATCTTTATTATTTCTCTTCTTCTGCTGGGTTTAGGCTGCCTTTGCTGGTCTGCTTCTATTTCCTTTAGGTGTGCTGTTAGATTTTGTATTTGGGATTTTTCTTGTTTCTTGAGATAGGCCTGGATTGCAATGTATTTTCCTCTCAGGACTGCCTTCGCTGCATCCCAAAGCGTTTGGATTGTTGTATTTTCATTTTCGTTTGTTTCCATATATATTTTAATTTCTTCTCTAATTGCCTGGTTGACCCACTCATTCGTTAGTAGGGTGTTCTTTAACCTCCATGCTTTTGGAGGTTTTCCAGACTTTTTCCTGTGGTTGATTTCAAGCTTCATAGCATTGTGGTCTGAAAGTATGCATGGTATAATTTCAATTCTTGTAAACTTATGAAGGGCTGTTTTGTGACCCAGTATATGATCTATCTTGGAGAATGTTCCATGTGCACTCGAGAAGAAAGTATATTCTGTTGCTTTGGGATGCAGAGTTCTAAATATATCTGTCAAGTCCATCTGATCCAATGTATCATTCAGGGCCCTTGTTTCTTTATTGACTGTGTGTCTAGATGATCTATCCATTTCTGTAAGTGGGGTGTTAAAGTCCCCTGCAATGACCACATTCTTATCAATAAGGTTGCTTATGTTTATGAGTAATTGTTTTATATATCTGGGGGCTCGGGTATTTGGCGCATAGACATTTATAATAGTTAGCTCTTCCTGGTGAATAGACCCTGTGATTATTATATAATGCCCTTCTTCATCTCTTGTTACAGCCTTTAATTTAAAGTCTAGTTTGTCTGATATAAGTATGGCTACTCCAGCTTTCTTTTGGCTTCCAGGAGCATGATAAATAGTTCTCCATCCCCTCACTCTCAATCTAAAGGTGTCCTCAGATCTAAAATGAGTCTCTTGTAGACAGCAAATAGATGGGTCTTGTTTTTGTATCCATTCTGATACCCTATGTCTTTTAGTTGGCGCATTTAATCCATTTACATTCAGTGTTATTATAGAAAGATATGGGTTTAGAGTCATTGTGATGTCTGTATGTTTTATGCTTGTAGTGATGTCTCTGGTACTTTGTCTCACAGGATCCCCCTTAGGATCTCTTGTAGGGCTGGTTTCGTGGTGACAAATTCCTTCAGTTTTTGTTTGTTTGGGAACACCTTTATCTCTCCTTCTATTCTAAATGACAGACTTGCTGGATAAAGGATTCTCGGCTGCATATTTTTTCTGTTTAGCACACTGTAGATATCGTGCCAAGCCTTTCTGGCCTGCCAAGTTTCAAAGGAGAGATCAGACCCGAGTCTTATAGGTCTCCCTTTATATGTGAGGGCACGTTTATCCCTTGCTGCTTTCAGAATTTTCTCTTTATCCTTGTATTTTGCCAGTTTCACTATGATATGTCGTGCAGAAGATCGATTCAAGTTACGTCTGAAGGGAGTTCTCTGTGCCTCTTGGATTTCAATGCCTTTTTCCTTCCCCAGTTAAGGGTATGATTTTTTTAAAAAGGGTACTTAAGAATCATTCTCATGCTAGGAATTTCAGGCCTTGATCTAAAAAAAGCCTTGATCTAAAGAAACAACTCTTTTCCAGTGAAGTGTTAGGTAATAACATGTACTTGTTATAAAAACAAACAGTAGAGGTAATGAAGTTTTTCTGATTAACCGGAAATTAGAAACAGAAATCGTATCCACTTCAACCTCCAATTTTATATATTTTTTTACTTTGGCTGCACAGTATCCAAGACAATTCTGATTCACACATGTCAGTAGCTAAAAATGGCAATAATTAATTTTATCTGCCCACCGTGAATTTTTTGCAATATCTTTAAATAAACAGAACAGGAAAGCCTTGCTTCAATGTCTGAGCACAACAAAAGTTAACAGACCCCACATGTTAACATGTTGAGGAAGAAAATAGGTTAAATTTGGTGCACACTGAAGGAGTAGAAGTTTTGTGTTATGAAAGTGTTTTATTTATTTATTTATATTTATTTTTTGCTATTCAAGTGTTTTAAATGATAAAAAAAATACTCTAACAGCATTGTTTGGATCAAATATTTGTGGAATCTTTGAAAGAACTCTCTGGAATCCTAAGTGTCTACAGAATCGTGTTTGAAGCCAGCCACAGGCATTGAGCACAGGATACTGCCCTAAGCACTATTTGTGCTTAATTCTTAATTCTCATAACCGCTGCATGAGGTAGATGAGACCCTGAGACAAAAGTTGAGTCATTTTGCGTGACGCGCACACTTGGTAAATGGCCCAGGAAAGATTCCAACCCAGGTTGTTTGACTCCAGAGTCGTTAAGTCCTGGAGGAGGAGAATGGATTCATGGTCTGTCTATACAAGTTGATAGTCAAGCCGTTTTGGTTTTCGCACCCACCAATTATGGATAAGTTGTGAAGCTTGGTTATGACACTATCTGAAAACCTGGACGTTCAGTGGGTATTTAATAGATGTTGGCTGAGTCTGAATTTACTCTATGGCTGACTTCCCCTCACAAGCCAGCTATGTAGAATCCGTTAATACAGGGGTTGGCAAACTACAGCCGGAGGCCAAATCTGGCCCACCACCTGTTCTTGTGTATAAAGTTTTATTATAACACGCCTACTCACGTCCGTTTGTGTATTGTCCATGTAGTTGTGATAACGACTATGTGACTCAAAGTATGAAATATTCACTGTCTGGCCCTTTCCTGGAAAACTTCGTTGATCCTTGGTCTGATATAAAAACCATATTTTCTGTCACCTTCTCATAACATGGAACCACCTCAGATAGCAGTTCAGGTATGTGTATTTGGAGAAGGCAAGGATGAGGCCTCACTGATGCGCCTGCGTGAAATCAGGACTGGTAAGGTTGTTTGGGGCACAGTAAGTGCTGTCTCTGCTACCACCCTGTCCCTGCTCAGTCTGCTAACACATTTTGGTTTGCACCCAAATTTTTTTAGCATGTCTTGTACATCGTAAAACATGCCTGTATTTAATAGGAAGCATTTAAAAAATTTTTTTCTTTAATGTTTATTTATTGTTGAGAGAGAGACACAGAGCATGAGCAGGGGAAGACACAGAATCTAAAGTAGGCTCCAGGCTCTGAGCTGTCAGCACAGAGCCCGGCGCAGGGCTTGAACTCACAAACTGTGAGATCATGACCTGAGCCGAAGTCGGTCGCCTAACCAACTGAGCCATCCAGGTGCCCCAATAGGAGGGATCTTTTTAAAGATGGGATTGAAAAGTCAAGCTACTGATGGCCTACAAATGATTTAACACTTAATGGTTTGCAAAATTCAGGAACTTTTTTTTTTTTTTTTTAGAAAAAGTTGGGGTATTCTCCATCATGAATGAACACCAAAGAAAAGAAATAGTGTTAAATTGGATGTTACTTAAGTTAAATAAATTAATTATTTCCTTTGAGTTTAAATTGTCATTTGTAGAATTTCTTTTCTGTAATTTAAGGAACACATAATTTGAGAGAGGTAGGAAAGTGATATGGGTTCTACATCTCATTCTACAAAGCAGACAGGATGCTTTCAATCAAAAAATTTCCATATTATATTTGTTAACCAAATCGCATTGACGGTTTCAAACTTCGTCCTCCGCTTCCATAAAACATCTGAAACTTATTAGAAAGTGAACATTAGCAGAATGGATTCAAAGTTCCAAAAAACTCAGTTTTCACTCCTCTACTTACAATCCTTGTGAACTGTGTCTGTGGGTGAAGATTTCCCTACCTATAGAAATATATTTGCGTTTAGAATATAAAGCTATAGTATTAATTTTTAAGTCTATAAGGCAACAGCCAAAAATTTGAGTAGAAATTCCCGTCATTCATTCATTCAGCAAAAATATGTTGGACACCAATGACGTACTAGCCCCTGGTTATACACAACGTCCAACCTAGACACGTTAGCAATCCTGATGGAGCTGGAGAAGACAGATAAGAAGTAACAGTTAAATTTCTTTTTTCAAATTTTGATAAGCACTATAAAGAAAATGAATAATGTGAGGGGATAGCGACAAACGTGGTAAAAACCATCTCAGCTGGACCATGGTGGTTGCAGAAGGTAGACAGGAGGAAATAGCCGGACGTGCAAAGGCCCTGAGACATGAATGGGCTTGGTATTCAGTGAACCGAAAAGATGACCGTGTGCTTGGAGAAAGAAGAAAGAAGGTGACGTTGCAGAGTGCTATGACAAGAGAGAAGCACAGGTTAAGGTTTTATATTTTTTAAATGAAAATGTTGTGTTTTTACTCAAATAGAGACCATTACGAGAAAGCTTGTCTGGATGAACTTTTGATGTGTCTTTCGCGCCACATTATTTCTCATCTATTTATCTTGGAAATCTCCAGCTACGGGAAAGGTAGCGATTGTATAATATGACACACCCTTTTGTAGATAATTATATAATGCCACTAGGGTGAAAGCATTTAGAGAGAAGAGGTAATTTCACTCTTTTCAGCCTGGAATTTTTAGTAGATAAAGATAAAACATTTCAAGCTGTCTCCGATACATCGCCATCTCTGCAGAGAATCAAATTACTTTCCTTTCTCCTTTCTACAAAAGATGCATGTCTTAACTTATCATGCTACATAAAAACATTTATGTAAACCCTACAGATCGCATCCCCGAGAAACCACGAGACTCAAAAGAGAGTAATTAATGCGGGACTCATCAATATATGTTTTATCTTTAACTTTTTTGCAAAGCCACACAGTGCGGCAATTTATGATGCTACAATAGGGAACTTGACAGGGAATGACAACTTTTGAAATGGTAGTGTTTTGCAGGTGATAATTTATGATGCCGTCACTTAATCCATGTAAGGATATGATCTCAGCTGATATTGCAGACCACATGGAAATTTAGAGGATTCTTAATAAAGTGATAAAATAAAGATGATGATAATTATTAGAATGAAAGCCAGTTATCCCTAAGCAGCTGGACAGAAGAGAAAGGTCAGGATTAACGACCCTTTAGAGCCAAGAAGGGAACTTGGCACCTTCTGCGTTGTGGGCTATTCTGCTTTGAAGGGCTTGGTTGTGAAAGGGCATGCTGGTAGGTATCCCGTTAATATCGCTCACCATCGAATAGGATCAATACAGAAGTGGCAAAGGTAGAGTTTCAAGTTCTATAGTTTCCACCTGCAATTTCACTGGTAAATGGAAAAGCCTGGATTGATTACTTAGAAGATTAAATTGCTATTATTGCTAGGCTGTTATGGAGAGTAGATTATATATCCTTTGTAAGTATGCTCTTTGGAGGTACATGCGTTATGTCTTGGAAAGAGCAAGATTAAGAGTCAGAAGACTTAATCTGCTCACCAAAGATTAAGTGTGACCTTGGACAAGTCACTTAAATCTCTTTGTCCATTTCCTAATCAGTAAAATAAGAGCCAGAATATATTCTCTTTTGCCTACTTCACTAGAGTTTCTCAGTCAAAAGAAAACGTTTGGTTATCTGTGAAGCACTATACTTTTGCATTAATCATTATAGTTTGTTTTATAGTAGGAATCAAGAGATTACTATATGGTCACTTCAATGTGTTTGTGCCTTGTCACATTTTGGGGATCCGAGAGACATCTGCGCCTTAGGAGATGACACATTGTGGGAGAGGGGTTGTGTATGTACTTTACCTTTTTAGTTATACTTGGTTTCATAAAAATAAAAAAAAAAAAACCTGTAGCATTCTTCCTTTTGCATAAGATTCTAAGGTGTGATTAGGAGACTAGAACTCTTACAAGGAAAACAAAACAGCTGGGTAGGCTTCAACCAGTCCAAACTCTCTTATACTCTCACTTGGTGGTTACAAAAATTATAAATACAGCTGCCTATTGGCCATCTCTTTTGGATGTCTCCCAGACACTCAGTGTGTCTGCAACCAAATTTGTTTCTCTTCCTTCAAATAATATCATCACCTCTTTCATTGCCAAACCCAGAAACCTGGGAGTCAGTTCAGATTTTTCTTCTTGGTCAAGTCCCACATCTATACCCAACACCAATCCTGTAGATTCAATTTCCTTAATTTAGTGTACGACCATACATTCCGTTCTACTTGTGTTGCCTCTGCCTTGATTCTGACCCTTATTTTCTCATGGCCAAATTGCTATAGTAAATTTCTAAATGGCCTCTTTTTTTTTTTTTTTTTTTTTTTTTTTTTTTACAACCAGCTCTTTTAAATCATCCTCTTCTTTTATGGCAGACTAACTTCCTAAATTGGAGGTCTGACCAAATTTTCCCCCTGTTCAAAATTTGGTAATGCTCCCCAGGGCTTCCAAGTGACAGCATCTTTGCAGATATGATTTTGTTTTCTGCCCCCCATGTCTACCCCCAATCGAGCGTCATTATCCACATCCAGCAGCATGTCCTTTGTTCTGTCTATGTCATGCTGTTTCGTACTTCTACACTTTCACACGTGATGTGAACACAGTCTAGAAAATGCCTTTCCCCGTTATAAGCCAGAATAAACAATTGTCTATCCTTCAAACTTCAGCCCTATCACTGTTTCTTTCTAGAAGACTTCCTGAGGGCTATTCATTTTAGTGTCGCTTCTCTGGGCTCTGAGAGTGCCCTGTGTACTTGCTACTGTATTCTAGAAGTAGATACTGTACTAATCCTAATTAATTCCAATCTTGATTTTTTCCTGGGTATTCCTAGATTCTAACAGTGCTAGACACATCACCTGGTATTCAGTAATTCAGCTTTTTTTGCATGAATGAACCGGCACTTCTAATACGGCGGCCATGCCAGAAGAGAAGATAAAAGTCGTACCCTGATGGGTTGAATGAAACAAGGGAAGCCAAAGTGTAAAGGCGTTTCCTGTGAAGGCATTGAAGTGAAAACTTAAGGAGGCAAAAGGGAACAAATGGAAAAAGAATGGGAAGCAAGGAGATCAAGAGAAGTTCAGGACGAATCTTACAAAAAAAGTGTTCTAGCCAAGGGTTGACATGTCAATTCAGTTATGGAGAACAACCTCGAAGTTATCAGACACCATGTATTTTGCAGCGTGCGAGAGACAAGGAATAGTCAGTGCAAAGACAAGAGTGTGTTTCGAGAACATACAGAAGGCCTGTTTGGCTGGAGCAGAGTGAGGGAGGGTGTTATGGGCTGACATGTGTCCCCTCACATTTCATATATTGAAACCCTAACCTTTAGTACATCAGAATGTGACTGCATTTGAAGGTAGGGCCTTTTAAGAGATGATTCGGTTAAAATGAGGCCATTAGCGTGGGCTCTAATCCTATTCAGCTGGCATCCTTATAAGAAGAGAAAATTTGGGCACACAACAAGACACCAGAGGGAAAACCACGTGAGGAATATTGCGAAAAGGTAGTCATTTGCAAGCCAAGGAGAGACAGCTCGGAAGAAACCAAACCCGGTGACACTCTGATCTTGCTTGCATTTCCAGCCTCCAGATCTGTGAGAAAATAAATGTCTGTTGTTTTAGTCACCCATTCTGTGGTATCCTGTTATGCCAACCCTAGCAAATTAATATAGAGGGGAAGAGTCGTAGATATAGTCACTAAAATAACAGGAGTTTGAGCAGAGGGTGTGAGGGAAAATTATGTTGTGGGCCTTATAGGTCATTGTAAGGACTTAAGGTTTCATTCTAGTGAAATGGGGAGCCATTGGAGGATTTGGAGTGGATAAATACTGTGATCTGGCATTTACCTTCATGGAGACTGGGAGCTGAAAATGGAGGGGTCACACTGATAAGGCATTCAAAGTTGTCAATTGTGTGGGAGAGAAGGACATCGTGGGTGCTTCCTCCCTTCCATTTAACAGCTGGAAAAAAAATGAAGACCCAGAGTGGGAAAACAGGATCCAAAAGTGACTTGCCCAAGATAACAGAGTATGTGTTTCGCTCTCCTAGAATAGGAGTCAGGCATTCAGTGCTCTTCACTACTTAGTGCTTGGAGAGAGTCTCATTTGGCGTCTCAAGGAAAGAATGCGAGTGTTATTGCATAATGTTTTGGGGAGGCTGGATGTATTTGTGTGAGCAGATATTAACACTGGAGCGAGTTATGGTAGCCGTGGAATATGCTGTGATACCCTCAGCTGCCCATCCATGTCTCTGTGACTCAAGGACCCGTAGCTTGAAAGACTGGCAGGAGCAAGTGGAAATTATTCATGGGCTATAGTCACAGACTGTGTTTCCACAGATGTCCTTCATGGTGGATCATTTCATTGATAGAACAATTTTCAGAGATGACAATAGCAAAGGCTGATCTCCAAACTGTTCTCCAACATACTAGGACAATGGAGAATTCTGATTTTAGATTAATAAAGAATTTGTCTATGTGTGTGTATACATATGTGTGTGTGTGGGTGTATATATCTCATATGTAATTTATGTAATACATATACAACGTATATATATGTACATATATATGATATAGTATTAGACTATATCATATATATTATAATGTATATATACAATAGAGAGACATCAAACTTGAAGATAATAAAATATGCTTAACAGTTGACTTTCCTTATTTGGGGGATCACAGTCTTGTACTACATTTGCGTCAATATCTGAAAATTGTGAGATATATAAATACACACACACACACACACATACTTCAGTCTAATTGTTTCAAGTTGTTCCTGTTGCTCTGTTTTAGCCAGAAGAGGGAACTTTGATTTATTTTTAGGGTCATTTATTCTTCTGTGTGAAAAATTGGAGAGGACAAAAGTAAAATTGGGAAGACCAGTTGAGACCTATTATTGCGGTCTTAGATGATGATGGCCTAGACACAAATGGTGATATATGTGATGGCTCTAGGTGGAAGGAGTTGTGATATATTTGAGAAATATGTTGAACAGGACAAGGTCCTAAAACAATTTATAAAATACTTTTTCTAGATTTACTTTGATAATCCAAATAACTGTGAAGTCAACTACTGTGACTCAGCACGTATTCTTGGATCTTGCTCACAAGGATTCATGGATAAGATCCCCAGATCCAAGATCCATGCTCATTGGGCTAAGAACCTGGTAGTTTGTGACAAATTTGGAAGGAAAGTGTTAGCAAGTCACAGAGGATGTGGAGCAAAAGATTGCATTTCAGGGTATAGTGGCTAGGATATTTGGGTCTCTCCCCGTAATGGAAATTCCCATGAAGTTTGTAGTGACCAGAAGGGAAGAGGAAGTTCCTTTTGTGTCTAGGCCCAGTGCGACATGTCCTTTGACATCTGACATGTTCACAGCTACTCAGGCACAAAGTTCCTACTAATCCTTACACAGAAAGCTGGGCATCATCAAATTTTACCTAGGATCCAGGAAAAGTGTATTTACATCCTCCATGTTTTCTTTCATATAATTCATCAAGATTCAGGTGCCATGATTAACTGATGTAATCAGTTGGGAATAGAGAAGAGCCATAGCCTAAGAAATACCCGGATGAGACGATCTCTTGGGATAACAAGATAACACATAACTTTAACTTCTATGGAAATGCCTCACGGGAAGACCAAACAAATTCAAATAGCTGATGTCAGATCTTTCCTGAGTGAGCAGAGGAAAAATAAAATGTGGGGATTTGATGTCAGTACAGGGGAAGGAATCAAATCAAGGGAGAAAAGAGGAAAGAGGCAGATGGCTTTGTGCTTTATCAAGGGCTTCCATTCTTAGCTAAAACTGACCAACGACGGGGAGAAAAGGTGACCAGAGCATTTTTTTCGTGCTTGGTTGTGAATGCACATTTTTTAAATGTTTTATATAAACAAATTTCTCTTACAAGGCAAATATGTGCCCAGGTGATTTGTAGATTTGTGTTAACAAATAGCTTTTCAGTGGCAGAAATGTGGAAAAGTGGCATAGAACAAATCTTTTTAAAGAAAATTCTAAAGAACAAGGGCTAAAATAAGCAACCCATTAGAATATAAGATCTTTCAGGGACTTTGGAGGAGGGACCATGTCTGATGTATTCAGTTAATCTCCAACACCTATCCCTCATGCCTGTACACGCTAGGTGTTCAGCAAATATTTATTGACTAAAAGCCTGAGGTTTGGGAAATAAAAACATTCCGTGGACAAATGAGTTTGGAAATTCTATATCCAAAGTCCTTTTTTTTTTTTTTTTTTTTTGTAAATTCACAACACATATTAGCCTGTTAAAGATTCCTAAAAGACCTACAGCAAGAAAACTTTATTTTTTTTGAGTCAACTGGATTTTCACCAATATCTTTGTACTGTTTTTCAGCGGATACCTGTCAGCATCCTGCAGAAATTCTGCTGTAACCCCACATATTTTTGAGGAGGCAAAGCTGATGGTAAAGACAAGAATTTGAAGAGATGACTGTGAGTTCACATCACACCCTTGTTACATTGAATCCAAAATATATATATTTTTTATTTGTAGAAAAAATATTCAAGTTAAACCTGTTTATTGTCTGAGCTGGACTTGGTAGGTAACAAGTAGAAAGCAACTTTTATTTTGCTTCTGCCCCTCCAAAACTGATATTCACCTTCAACCCCCAGGTTCCACTAACCAGTAAATCTCTGGGAAGTTCTCCATTGGCTTTCCTAGTTACCAACAGGTGATAAATTAAAACAAAACAAATCCCCAAGCCTTACTTTTTTTTCAGGTAGTGAAAAGTCTGGTGCAGTAGGAAGTCTAATCCATATAAACCTTAGCCATCTCCTCTCACAGCTCTGTTATCACTCGTGTTGGAAATCTGGGACTAGGAGAAGGGGCCAGGTTGATCTCCTCACTTCCTTCTCTTTGTATTGTTGCCCCCTTCCATGGCTGTGGTTTCTGTTCTCTCCAGAGACAGGGAAAGTTGGGCAAGCAAGGGGAAGATGGAAAAGTGGAGTAAACTTGACTCATGTTATAATTTTTTTTTAAATGTTTTATTTATTTTTGAGAGAGAGAGAGACAGAGCATGAGCAGGAGAGGGGCAGAGAAAGAGGGAGACACAGAAACTGAAGCAGGTTCCAGGCTCTGAGCTGTCAGCATGGAGCCTGACGTGGGGCTCGAACCCATAACCTTGAGATCATGACCTGAGTCGAAGTCGGTCGCTTAACCGACTCAGCCACCCAGGTGCCCCTGTTATTGTAAATGTTTATGTTTATTTTTGAGACCGAGAGAGGGAGAGAGAAAGGGGGAGGGGATGGGCAGAGACAGAGGGAGACACAGAATCCAAAGCAGGCTCCAGGCTGGGAGCTGTCAGCGCAGAGCCCAATGCAGGGCTCGAAATCACGAACTGTGAGATCGTGACCTGAGCCGAAGTCGATCGCTTAACTGACTCAGCCACCCAGGTGCCCCGACTTGTGTTATTATAAATCTGTTGTGATCCTTTGAATGTAGTGGACTCTGAATGTAGTTTGACTTTGCTCTCGTGGGACATTTGGTGAGGTGTTTGGGGTTTTTTTTTTGTTTCTTTTGTTTTAAGATACCTCCCTTTGTCTACATTATAGGATGTCGTGCAGTAATTGCTCTGCTGACTGTAGTTACGCCTTCTCAGACTAGCCAGTTACGTCTTCTTCATTCTCTTCGCTTCTAGTGGCACATCCCCACTCATGGGGTCATGTCACCCTTCCAGGCAATCCTTCCCATGATGACCCAATCCACCTTTCTTAAGTAGGGTCTTTATTTGCCCCACCAAATTCTGGAAGTGCTAATTACCCCTAATATATCTTGGTCGTAGACCCCAGAAAAAAGTAGTTCAGGCCACAGTCCCCTGTGTTTTCAAGTATGAGTCAGACATCAGTTCCTATGTCTCATAAAGTCCAGAAGACATATATCAAACTCTCCCAGTGGTTTCACTGACATATCTCTCTTTTGGTTTGCGTTAAGGAAGAAACGCATCTAATGGCATCGGAGAATGAGGATGAGGGCACTTACTAAATTGATTACGACTTCCAAGTAATCCTCAGTGCCAGCTTCCTTAAAGTCTTGCTTGATGGGTTAGAGATTGCCAGTGCGGTAACGTGGGGGGAATGCCTCCATAACCTCTCAGGAGTCCCCTTCAATAGGTAAGCCACCACCTAGCTTTGTGAGGCTCGTTGGCACCACCTATATCGGGCCTCTTCTGAAACACTTAGACGAGAGAAATTGCCCCATTTAATTTCCCGTTGAAGATGACTTAATGTACACAATCCACACTAATAATTTTTATGAGGAATGAGCAAGAGGAACCAAAGCTGAAATAAGAACCAGCCAGGAGTATAACCGCCAGGACTTAATCATGGTTTTTATAATGCGTAAAGCCTACAAAATAAGAGAAAAAAAATGGAAAGTATTAGTTTTATGCACCAATTATTAGCTTCATATGGTGAGTTTTACAACCATTAGAATGCGGACGGAGATGGAATATCGCTTGTAAAAGGCTCACTTTGCTCTACTGCCCAGTTCATGGCCATCAGACAACAAATTAATTTCCCCTATAAATACTCATCCATGATAGGGCTTGTTCTCGTCCTTTGGCTTTGATTGTGTTTGACGTTTACAACAATACCTTTGTTTGCTCAGCCATCTTCCGTTGTCAGCACTGGCTCCAAATGAGCCCAAACACATTAAACCATGAGAAATGATACTAGAGTTAGGAGTCTCAGTTATAAAAAGAAAAGGCAATTCATACTGAATGTCAACTCTCTGCCTCACGTCCAGGCATCCCCTCTGCAGGTGGAAGAGACATGGAAAGCACATTGCCCACATACGATATGCTTGGCTTTGGCTACTCAGTGCCTCTTTAAAAGTTGACTAGGTTCCATCATTTAAAAACCAAGAGCTTTAACGACAAATTTCTGTTTAATTTCTCTTAAAGTCTCAGCTATTCAGGCAACAATGGCCTACTTCTCCACATGACAAGCAGCTGGTGCTGGGGAGCAGCAGACCGCTCTCGAGCAAGCCTGTGCTTCCCAGTTTGCCCACAAGACTTACCCACTGGCATTCTTGCTGCCCCTACAGATGGCGTTCTGGACTCCTACTGTTGTCCAAGTTTGGAGAAATCTTTCACACCTTAGCCCCTTCCATTTTCAAAGGCAGACAACTCCAACTTACCCTGAAGAGCCTTCTTTGATCTGAATGGTTGAGACAATCCCTTAACCCCCAGGTTGTTTCGAACGTTATTTGGTTTCTCTCTTCTAGTCTCTGCCAGCGCATTCTCCCCCCAGAGAGTTTGTTCTGTTCTTTTGCTTTAAAAAGGAAAACAAAGTGTGACTACACATCTATTCTCCAAAGACCATAGCTCTTCAAGGCTGAGAGCCAGATGCCTGATTTGTTTTCCATCCCGAGCTGTACATACAGAAAAAGTCATCGACACAAGGCCATTCTGCTTTTGACCTTCCTAGGGCTGAATGCACAGCCAGTCAACACTGGAGCTGAAAATAGAACCCAGGACTTTCAAATCATTGTTCTGCTTGCTGGGCCGTGCTTCCTCCCATAAGAACTTGGTTAAACAACGTCCTGTTTTGCAATAGCAGAAATCATAATATACGTATGAGAAAGTAGGCACAGAAGGAACACAGGTCTCACTCTCGGGAAAGATGGCATGGTAGCATAAAAGGAGTGTGAGTTCATTTCTAGCACTGCAACTTACGGGTTGGGTGCGCTCAAGAAATGTGTGTTGAATCATCGACTTTGTAATGCGTGGCATTTTGAACAGGAGTTCTCGCTGAGTGCCAAGAATGTATTTGCTTGGCAACCCACAGAGAGGAAATTTAGGACGTTAGAAAGGTTATCATGAAAATGACTGAGCTGGTATATAAAGATGATCAGGGACCTGGAATCTGGGTGTGAGTTTTCAGCAGAGGGTACCAAGGGTCATGGGAAGGACCGTGAGGTTTGGGAACACTGGGATCCTTGGCTTGGTGTCTGAATAATAGGAGGGCTGGAATTAGTGGATACTTTTCCAATCTCCCAGGAAGAGTTCAGAACTCTCTCTTCTGTGCCACCACCGTGCAGAGGGCTTGCCTTTCTCAGGGCTCAACACACTGCATTGGTTTTCAGTAAGCTCCCTGAGGGTGGCACTGTGTGGTTTTCCCTGCCCCTGTGCCTCACACAGCCCGTCCCAGAAGGCAGCAAAGCAGAGCTTAGAACCAGACTGAGTTGGAGTGTGGGCTTTACAATCTGTCAGCTGTGAGACTTTGGACAAGTGACTTTTTTCTGTGTCTCAATTTTCTCATTTGTAAAACAGAGATAGTAATAATTGTTCCTACCTCAAACAGTCATTATGAACATTAAATGAGTTACCACTTATGAAACTGTTAGAAGGATATTTGGTACATAATCAGCATTCGTTAATTGTTAGTTGCTAGAGGCCCGCCATATATCATTTATGAATGGATAGTGTAGCTAACAATATAGGATAGTTAGAATATAGCAGGTGACTTACTTTGTGTGGATTACTGCATGCAATTCATATATATATATAAATTCATATTTGAGAAAGAGAGCGTGAGCAGGAGGGGAGGGGCAGAGAAGGGGGGGACAAAGTATCCAAAGCGGGCTCCACGCTGACAGCAGTGATGCAGAGCTCGAACTCACAGACCATGAAATAATGACCTAAGCTGAAGTCAAGAGGCTCAACCGACTGAGCCACCCAGTGGCCCGTACCCTATGCAGTTTTCAAAGCAGGTGCATGTGACAGTTATTCCTATGGCTACATATTGCAGATGAGGCACTGAGGCACAGAATGGGTTGAGGAGCTTACTCAAGGCTACATAGCCGGCGAGTGACACGGGAAGGACTTGAAACGATGTGGTCCAATACCGTATGTTTCACCAGCATTCTGCCAATTAAGTATAGATTTATACTAAGGTAAAAGCTGCATTATGATGTTCTTATAAGGTTCAAATATAATCATTTATTGACACTTTGAAAGTAGCAAAAAATTTCCATATGTGAGATGATGGTGATGACTAATAAACCCATGAGGAATCTAACTCTTATTAGCCTCACTTAGCATATCAAAAGGTGTTAAATATAATAATTAGCCTTAAGAACCAAAGAATGAGTAAAACCAGTCATTTTGACACACCAAACGCAATTTGATATGCGAGTGTCACAGATTCAAGATTACAGCCATTCAGTAAATTAACAAAAGGGCTCTTTGAGAATGGAGGGCCACGGTCTTTCTTTCGCTTGTTGCTTTGCTAGCATATACTTGGTTATGATATATTTTCCCTATTTGCATTCTTTATCTCTGACTACTTTCCTCAGCTATAAATACGAGGAGAAATCGTGCCACTATTTTTGTCTTCTCAGAAATGTTTTGGAGTATTCCATGGAAAGCAAACCAAACTTGAGGTTGAGAGATTAAGGTTTCTGGTTCTGACTTCATTATCAAGTAGCTCCTTCTAGAACCTGAAGCAAATCTCCCAGTCTTTCTGGGCCTCAGATTTCTCTGTCTTCCAAAGCTTTGGAAGCCATTGATAGTACAATTCCTAGTTCCTTTAACAATCTTTGGTTTTCCTCCTGGGCATTTTGATTACAGGGAGACCCTTTCCCCATCCCTGCCCCCACGAGTATATTTCAACCTTTCTAGAATCAGAGTATTGTACAGTCAAAACACTGCAAATTTAATCTTTCCTTCTCTTCCCCCCTCCTTTTTTTTCCCTTCCTCCTCTTCTTCTTCTTCATCCTCTTCCTCTTTCCTCTCCCCTTCTCCTTTCTCTTCCTCTTCTTCTGCCCTGAAATATTGTCATTAAACTGATAGTGTATCTTAGATTTAAAGCAAACAATCAAGCCCAAACGAAAAACAACATAACATCCACAACCACAAACAAAGCTAAAGCAATTCCAAAGGCTTGGTTGATGAGTGAACGGGCTGATGTACTGAAAATAAGGGAAGAGCGCTCAAAGTATCATTACTCCTCCATTTTTTTAAATAAAGTTCAGACCCTCTTCTTCCAGGGAATGAATTGTATTTCCTCTCTAGCAGCTATGATCCCTGCCCCCCCCCCCATTGGTGACAGCACCCTATCAGAGACAAAACACTTTTAAAAACTAAAATGTTTTTATGCATTTGACTCTGCAGTCATCTGCATGTACCGGTGACTAATCTGTGTGAAGCCCAGTCATTTATTTGCAGTCAGCTGAGAATACCAAGGGGCCCTCCTTTACTCCAGGCATATCCAAGTGGGAGAACAGCTGTTCTTTGTTTCAGGAAAGGATGGGGCAAAGGTTAGCTCATGGGTAGAGTTTCCTGTTTGTAATGTCTGAAACCAAGGGAGGTGCCAACAGTTTTGAAGGTTTTATTAAAGGGGAGATAGTTCTTGCGGGAGTAAAGTTACAATGAAAGTAAAATTCCCTCCCCAGTTGATGTCTTGGCCTTTCAGATGTGCCTGAGACTAATCATACAATTTCCCTGCTATGGTCCTTCAATGGCTCCCCTTTCATTGCCAGATACGGTCCAAATACGTTAGCACTCTCTACGCTCTATTCAGAATTATTTGCAGTTCTATGAACTCACCTTGTTCCTTTGTGCTTGGAAATGATCTTTCTCGTATATTCAGCTGGACAGCCCCCCTGCTAAGATTGAACTGTGCTGTCTCCCCTTGGAAGCCTTTAGTAGCTCATCAGGTAGGATAAGAGCTTCTTCCTTGTGTTCTCAAAACATCCCATGCTTCTCTCTGTCCAAGAGATTCTCAAACCTGGCTGAGCAATGGAGTCACCAGAAAAGCTATCAAATACACCAATTCCCAGGCCCTCCTCAGGGAGCTTGATTACACCTGTCCAGGCTGGGATCAGGCTTCTCTGTTTAGTGAATCCAGGTAATTCTAATGCGCAGCCAATGTTGAGAACCACTGATTTATTATAAACCTTATGATATATTTTACTAAAATGTTTGTGTAACTTCCTTCAGATTAAGTTTCTTGAGGACTGGAAGTATTTTTTATTGATATACATATCCTCTGAAATTAAAAAAAATACCAAGTACTGACAGTGTTCAATAAGTAGTGTATGAGGAATGAATGAATGAATGAATAACACATACATATCCCAACTTTCCATCCAACTTTCCACCCACCTATGTTTAGAAGCTCACTTATGCTCATGTAATTGTTTAGGGTAAGAAGTGTGGAAAATAGAAGAATCAACGTGGAGCCCGGGTGTTTGGGGACAAAGGTTACAGTTTAAGAGAAGTGTTGAAGACAAAATAAGGCCTAAAAGAAAACCTGGGAAATTTTGAATTAATTAAGAGCAGCTGTGAAAAAAACAGAACTGTGAAATATGACCTGGGCAGGAACTATGAGAGGGAAACTAACGCAAGAGATCTGGGGGCTAGAGATCAGGAGATGGGAACGGCCAGCTCACAATGTAAGACAGGGGGAAGAGATTAATTTCTACCTACACGGAATAAAAATGCAAGGTACATCAAGTCTTTCCAGAAGAGACTTGGCTTTCCCTTAAGATCCAGGGTCTAAGGCCTTAGTCAAGGTGTCCTAGAAGCCTGAGAGAGAATTAGTAGGATGGGAGCAAACCTTCAGCATCACTAGGCTCTGCTATACTCTAGCCATTGTCCTACGAATCTGTATTTTGTGGGTCAGAGTATGTGCTAAGTGCTTTATATGTGTCATCCCATCTAACATGCAGGCTTAAGCTTATGAAGTAGGCTTTATCATTGCCAGTTTCACAAATGAAAATGCTGAGGGTTAGGGGAGTTGAGTAAGAGTCTCAAGTCTCCTGTACTATAAACGGTGAGTGTCACCTTGTAAATGGTCAGTGAATATTAACAAGCTCCAACTTGTTAAGGCTCAGGACCACTAAGTGGCCTTGAACAGTGAGCACCTAAAACTCTCCACTTCTGGACTCCTAGGGAATGTATTTTTCGGAGGCACATGCTCTTTCTCAGAGGAAGGAAGATGGACAGGAATACTTAGAATTCAATGATTCTACAAGGTGGGAGAAGGCTCGGGTATAAAGTTTGGACTGTGTTTGTTTTTAAACAATGAGTTATTAATGTATTCCTTTCATAATATGGGAATTGGCTATCCTCCATATATTGTGTCATCAAAATTTTAGTCTTGAAATATTTGGTTTGTCATTTTAAGGGGAATTCCCTCCCTATGAATCTCCCTCTTAACTGTTGGAAGTCGTGTTCGGCCAAGCTTCTCCTCTCTCTTATCTTAATAAACATTGAGGTTCCAAAACAAGGTTTGACCTTAGCTATTAGTCTCACCGATCAGCTTAGTCTTTCTACATTATTGTGTGATGAGGATGCCTGCAGATTTGTGTTTACTAAAATCAACTTCCCTGATCAATCAACTGTGATGACTACTGTGTCTGGTTTAGTTCCTGTAGACACAGCCTTCATGCCAAGCACGTTGGAACTACTGGCCTTTCCCCCAACCCTGTCCACAATTCCGTGGAAACTATAATCACCCTGCTGGAAGAGAAGCTTGCTTGGCAGGATCCCAGGAGTAGGTTGGAGTTGGGACATTGCTTTGACTTATTGGGAAAGAACCCGGGTTTAAAACTTAGTTGAATCTTGGTTCAAATCCTCATGCTGCCATTTGCAAATGCTTCCGGGGACAAGGAGAGCTCAACAAATGTTGGTTTCTTTCCTTGTCTCCCTTTGTTGAGAAACAGGGCACTCTTCTTTCCAGTGGATCATTTCTGTGATGCAATCATATCTATGTTCAGGCCAACACACCCACACAAGAAGCACACGGTTATGGATTTATTCTCTGCTGCTCTGGTTTGTTTTCAAGAAGCCAGGATTTCACAAACAACTCATGAGAAGTCTGTATTTCGTGGCAATTTATTATCCCATCTTTCTCCAAAATGGGGATGTTCTCTTAGCCCTGGCTTTCTGACATGCGAAAAAATATATTTTCCTTCTCTCTCAGTCTCTGTGTTCTGATAATAAGCTCAGATGAATATTTTCTCAATAATAAAAGAGAAGATGACTGCCACCGGCATTTATAGCTGACCTTACGTCAGAATTCAGTTGGGCAACTCTTACCTCACTTGCCAGAGAAAGGCAGTGTGTGTCAAGAGGTCTCTCTAGAGGTAGTCAAAACAAATGGCGGTGCCTGACCTTGGACATGTTCACTCGTCCTCCCTGGTCTTGGGTTGATTCCTCTCTGTGAAAGGCAGATGGTGCCACATGGCATCTAAAATCCATTCCTCCTCTCAAATATCTGAGTCTACTTCTTGCTGATTTATAAGAACATATATTGACTTGCCCGAAGATAAAAAGGCATTAAATGGCAAATATTTAACAAGAGAACTGGTCTTTCTCAACTCTTTCTCTTTTATGTCTAGGTTATAAAATTATTATAGTGATTACTTTTTCATCACCCACCTAATCCCATAAAACACCTCTCACTATATAAATGCACATGGCCTATTTTCCTGTAGCAATTACTCATTTTGCCCATGGGAATCAGGTCTTTGCTGAAGGCTGGTAAGGGAGGGTGCCAGCTTTTTGCTAGCAGACTTTATTTTTCTCTCTGGGCAAAGGTTTACTGTGGCTGAGACCAAACTCAGCACCATTATTGTCTTCCCCTAAGGGAGAATTACCAAGTACCGTTTAAGCGCTCCAAACACTAGTGACCTGTGCCATGAAGATGGGGGAGAAGGGAAGTAACATTTACAAGTGGGAATAAATGAGACATACTAGATTCTCTTTATTGTGCTTCTCATGCATTGCTCAGTGTTAACTAAAATTTTTACATAATGATCTCATTTCTTCTCTTTTACACTCATGACCTCCCTTCAGAGCAAGGCTTAAAACTTCTTTTACAACTGAGAGCATAGAGGCTCAGAGATGTTACTAAATTCCCCATGGTCGCCTAGACCTCTGGCTAACAAAGCCTGTGTTATTTCATTTCATTAGCACGGCCTCTGACAGGAACTCCTAAATGTGTCTATAGTGGGTAGAGAGAGGACGGTTCTGGGATGTGGAGAAACCCAAAAATGACCCACACCACTGAAGCCAGCCTGCCAAAATGGTGTAGTCTGTAGTTGCAAAGCCTCAAAAAGGGGCCTCATGAACCTGGAAATAATTCCTGAAATATCTGATGTCAAACCTCTTATGTCAAGAGGGTGTTGCATCCTTTTCCCCGTAGAATCACAGAAGACACACATTAATTGGGATGTAA
Source organism: Panthera uncia (assembly GCF_023721935.1). Taxonomy (NCBI): domain Eukaryota; kingdom Metazoa; phylum Chordata; class Mammalia; order Carnivora; family Felidae; genus Panthera; species Panthera uncia. The sequence continues at coordinate 111,383,020 of NC_064809.1, read as the reverse complement.
TAATAATGGATTCTATTGATAGAACTCATTATGCTCCTGGGTCTGTGCTAAATACCTCACCAGCACTATTTCATTTAGCTAGACAATGCCCCAGAAGATGGGAATTACCCTCCTAGAAAGACACCTGCATTGAGAATCCTGAAGAGATGTCACTTACCCAACTGGCGTGACTTGGGGGGATTGGAACTCAGGTCTATCTGAGTCTAAAGCAAATTGCTGCTACTGACCACTCCATAAGGCCTTTGTACTTCAGGGAAGAGTGAGATCAGATGTCTTGTTCTCTCTCTGCCCTCGGTCTGTGCTTCCACAAGGTAACGTCAAGAACTGGTAAGAATCCCGACTGTGAACACAGAATGCCCACAACACCTCTACAGCTATAGGGACAGTAACAACTATAGGGAAGATCAGTGCTGTAAGTCCTTATTGTACTTACATTTATTAAAAATAGAAATTAAAGAGGAAGAAGCCAAAGGGGAAAATCCCCGTCCCAAATGAGGTCATTTGAGCAATAGAACAATCTTGCTAATTGTTTAGAGGGAACAGAACTGATTAGATATCAGAAATAGAACTATAAAGAGGCCTTCTCCAAAAGCAGCCTCCCTTACAGCATTTCCCTGAAAGATCACTTATTGTTTACTTGAATAGTTTTAAATATAATAAGGAATAACAAGATCTGCCAAGCTAGATTGATTAGCAGATAAAAGATTCCCAACAATGGAATGTTCTCAGTTGATTGTAGCTTAAAGAAGCCAAATCTAACAGGTCATCATTAAGGAAATGTATGTAAATGCTGCCCGTGGATTTCACAATGACATTTAAGCAATCCTGGCCTGATCCAAGTTTGTTTGTCACAGAATGTTGGACTTTCATATCATGGCTTTCACTCCTTAGCTGAGAACTGATTATGAAAACGGGTCTTTTCCTGGAAACTGAGTGAGATTAAAATATGTAGTGACCTGATATCAGTGGATTAGAGAGTCAGTGGGTCAGAGATGGGAAATGAATCAGGCTTGGTAAACAACCCTGGCCACTCATGTTGCAGCTGTGTGGGATGAAGGGCAGCCCAGTGCGCTCCCTGGGGTCCCGTAGAATAGACTGGCCTTGAAGCATCCGCCAGCCCCATCTCATCTGATTGCCAGCACTCACATGACTTTCTCGAAATGGCAGAAACAAGAGCTTCTGTGTTTGTGCTCAGTTTAGAAACATCACCATCTTCAACCTCTAACCGAGACCTGATACGTACAGGCATTTGGGAAGGGGCTGGAGAAACAAATACATTCATTTTTCAAATATTTATTGAGTACCTACGCGTACACCAGGGATTGCAGGGCATGTTGTATATAGATGGAGAAGAAAGACAAAGCCATTGTCAACATAAACGGCAATGCAAAATGGTCCACAGTAAGTGCAAAAAGAGGTAGAGGTCAAGAGTGTAAAGATATGAAGCAACAGCTGATGCTAGAGGGCTGCTCTCAGAGTCACAGACCCAATACTTACCCTCAGAGAAATGAAAACCTCCTTAAAGGTGGAATGTTTCAGATAGCATTGTTTTCCGAGGTCAGGCTAAATCTAATGATGGTTTAGACATTAAACAAAACAAAAACAAAAACAAAAACAAGAAACAAAAACTAGACCACTTGAAAGATGGAGAGGAAAGGAAAAAAATAATAATTTCACCTACCTAATCCCACAAAGGTAGCACCATGAGAAGGCTTAGAAGTATCAGTTCAAAGATATCTTCTGTGTTTTATTTGCTTCTTAATCCAAGTCCCATACGCATTGTTTACAGAAATAAATCTAGTCAAAGTAAATATCCACTAGCCCTTATACACATAAGAAAAAAATGGAGCTCAGCAACACCAATTAAAGTAGCCCAAGAATAGAGTAGCAAACTTCAGGTGTCCTGACTCTATATTGCCTCCCTAATCTTTGTTATGACCCTTAACTTGGTTGCTCCTGTACACAAGTTATGGGATTTCCAGAAGAAAAAAAATAAACGTTAAATTATGATATAACTGAATCCTTGGTTGGCTTCCATCAAGAATAGAAATAAAGAAGACATAAAGAATTATGCCCTGTAACTTTCTGAACAGCAACAAGAATTCAGAGCAAGCTCCCTATTAGCATTTGCAGGTCGGGGCAGGAAGATATGGATCACTGTGCAGCAGGGAATATCCTGCCTGCCTCCAATAAAGCACATTCTGCAAAGCTGATATTCTTGGAACATGGTGTTACACCATGGAGTGTCCCTAAATCTGAAAGGAGAGTATCGCTTTCAACCTTCCTTGTTCTAAATAACTTTGTCTAACTTCCCTAAAAAGATGGATCTACGTATGTGTTAAGAACTTGATATCTTCACTTTCTCTAGATCTCCTCCACTTTTCTCTCCTGATCACATCTTCAAGTGGAGATGTCATCAACTCTTTAAAAAAGGGTGCCATCTCTTTCTCCTGACTGTCCACACAGATCAACTGCCTCACACGCGGGATGCTTCTAACAATGACACAAATCAGTTCCATCATTAGAATTTTGGATTGACTTTCCTGCTAAAATTAATAGCCCTTAAAGCATTTCTCAAGTGGTAGTAACATGTCTGTAAATTCTGTATCAGAGGGAGAGCTCATGCCCCATCCCCCTTTAAACCCGTTAGGTTTTTGTGACTGCCTTGACAATAGAATGCTAGAAAGAAAATCCTCGGTGACCTCTGAGGCTAGCTAGGAAAAGTCCATGCACCCTCTGCCAGTGTCTCCTGAGGCAGTCACTCTGAAAGTTTTGTCTCCTGTAAGAGATTCGTTTATTGTGTGTCCACCACTTGGAAAGACCACATAGAAGTATCAAATTGAGAAAGTGGTGGAAACTCACCCAAGGGACTTCATTTGTACCGAGATCTGACTTAGGCGAAAAGCTTCTGAACCTTGAACCTAAGCCTAATGAGACACTGGGGAGTCCTGGAAGGAATGAATTCACAGATGTATTTTGCATGTGGGAGAAATGTAAGTAATTTCTGGCTATGAAGTTCACTTTGGAATTTTAAACCATATGTGCAATTTTTTTTGACATTCCTCTGTCAAAAGAGAGAGTCCAATTCCAGTCCCCTTGAATACGGACTGGACTTAACTCATTTCTAAAAAATAGAATGGAGATGATGCTACATTAACTTTAAGCCCAGGTCTTAAAGCTTCATCCTGGTTCCCTCTTAGAACGTTCATCCTTACAACCCCAACCTTACTATGAGAAAGTCCAGGCCAAATGAAGAGTCCCAAATGCAAATGAACCAAGACCCCAGCCACCTGCCATTGTAAATACAATTTTAAATCCTTTTTTGGTCTTTTTAAAAAACACAGAAACACTTATTCATTTGTGTTTTGCCATGGTTGCTTTTGCACTACACAGCAGAGTTGAGTATTTGTGACAGAGACCATATGGCCCACACAGCATAAAATGCTACTGTCTCATCCTGTACAAAAAAATATTTGCTGACTCCTGACTTAGGTCACTGAAGATCTCTTTCTCACCAAAGTCATAATATGTCATAGGAATTATGACAGATAGGTATGAACTAAAGCCCACCTCTGTTACTTATGTGTGATCTTGGGATCATCTCTTACGTTCTCTGAATCTTCGGTTTTACAAAACTTTGAGAGACTGGTAAGACCTCTGTCTTAACTGAAAAATGCTAAGGTCCCAACCCATAAGCAAAACATTACTTAATTTGTTAAACGTTTTGCCGATATTTTTAAATTAGAGCCAAATTTAGGGGGTCATATAATTAGGGGCAAAGAAAATAAAAGCTGCCTAATATTTTTATTTTAACAAATATTCATAACAGGTAGGGCACATGAGGAGGAAACAGTGGCAACATCTTCTGTTAGGTGTGAGACACAGGTGGGATGCCACGGCCTGTCAAATTTCAGGTTGTGAATTTCCTTCTGTAGTCCAGATTTTTCGAGAAAAATCCTACAGGCAGAGATGGCGTCCCAGGAAACAGTTTTCCAAAACCCATTTCTGATACATTAAATGTCAAATTTGGAGGAAAGAACTCTTGGCTGCCTATTATATTAAAAGAATAATCATATTTTTCCACGCTATAACTGAATATTTTTCTTTGAGAATATGAGTAGATTTAGAACCCCAAAGGCAGAGTATCATTTTCTTACGTCTACAGACAGTCCAAGCAACTGTCAGCAAATTAGTTATTTCGTCATTCCAGCTACAATGATTTAATACTGTGGGGGTTGGGATTTTTCAGATTGACCTAAGTAGCTGAATTGTCTGTCTCAGTTCCTTGCAGAGGGGAGTAGTCCCATTCTGACTTCTTGGGGGAAGCATGACAACCTATTTTGGGAGGCATCTACTTTCTTCTGGTATCGTTGCTGGGAGACGGGTCCCCAGTGTGAAAGGTGGACTCACAGCTCACCTCAGCTCCCAGGTGAAGCAAGTCATCTTTGCATGTATTGATTGCTCATCTGTCTACCTGGGAATGATGCCCGGAAGTGCGGGCGGGGCTCTTCCTGGCAAAGGAATTGTGAGCTTGTCACAGGTATGGGCTATAAAGTGAGCCAAGGGATGACCCTGGGGCTTGATGAGGCAGGTTGAGTGGGGACCCACTGAACAGCACCTCAGACTGCTGTGCGATTTCTGGTTTTCTTCACTGGAGTTTCTTCTCTTTCCTTGTTTTCACTTGTCACACACATAAAGGGCAGTGAAATGCCAACCTGACCCAACTGAAAGGCCTGGAGATACGAAACTGTAAAAGAAGTTACTGAGTAGACACATGTGGAGATGACTAGAGGCCATTGAGAGTATACTTTATGTTCCTTTTTAACCTTTTAACTAGAAAAATGCACTCATTGGATAGAAATGGTCTGCTAGAAAAAAAAAGAAAAGAGGAAGGAGGAAGGAAGGAAGGAAGGAAGGAAGGAAGGAAGGAAGAAGGGGAGAGGAGAGGTGTGGAGAGGAGAGGAGAGGAGAGGAGAGGAGAAGAGAAGAGAAGAGAAGAGAAGAGAAGAGAGGAGAGGAGAGGAGAGGAGAGAAGAGAAGAGAGAAAGAAGACATAATTTTGTCTAAAATCATTTGGACACATTTTTAGTATTGTACCATTTCAGTGCATTTTCATTAAAGAAATCATAGAAACTAAAGATGGAAAGTTCCTGAGAGATACTTTGTCCAGATTTGGATACATGCAAAACTCTTCTGAGTAACTACTGAGGTAGGTTCATTTAATTCACTCGACACTATTTTTTTAGTATGATCTATGCCAGGTATTGATCTAGGCAAAGGGCAGAACAAAATAGACAAACATCTTTGCCTTCGTGGAGTCTGCTTATATCCGAAGCCCTGCGCTTGAACATTTCCAGTGACCAAAAGCTGTAGTTTAGATGAGAGTGAATCAGTCTTTGAGATGTTTACTTATTGACAACCTCTTCTGGAGCAGAGTTTTAAGCACTTCATGACTATTAACTCACTTGATGCTCTTAATAAGCCTGTAAGGTAAATAGCATCATCATCATCATCATCCTTCTTCAGATGAAGAAATTAAGGCACAAAGAGGTTAACGAGTGCCCCAAGACCGCACAGCTCATTAGCAGGAAGTGAACCCAGCAGTTGGGTTTGGAGTCTAGGTTCCTAACTACTAGGCTATGCTGTCAATATTTTGCTAGCTTATATTGCTAACTTGGTTCCATTTTTTCCTGGTATGGGTATTCCTTACCAAGTTGAGCACATTTCTGTCTGACCCTTGGGATCTTCCACTGTGTACTCTAATCTACTGAGTACAACCAAAGATCATGTCTGACTCTTGAATTTCATGGTTATATACGATGAGACAGCACTTCCTTAAAAGGTATGTGTCCCACTGGCCCTACCACTCCCACTGCACATATAAAGGGTGGTGCCTGCACACACTAGGCAATCAATAAGTGATAAATCTTGCCATTAATTCATAAATTTCTGGCTCACTGATGTCCAAAAGTCCCAAGTTTAGCTTCCTTCTTCTAGTGCAAGTTTAGCTTCATTCTCTAGGAGAGGAACCCAATCAGATATTACTGGACAAGTTTTCAACATTTTCCCAGAAGTAGGTTTTAATAAATGGGACAGGACCTTATAGGGCTGAGCAGAGAGACATTGTCATCACTGACAATGGCAAAGGGGATAAGGAAGAGGATGAGGAATTTGGGAACATGGAAAAGCTCACTCACGCGGGGCCATCTTGAAGGCTGCCTTCCACAAGAGCCCAAGCAATTGTTCAGTCCTTTGCTCTGACATGATGGAATGTTCCATGATGTTCCATGATGGAATGAGAAGAATGAGATAAAAGTTTGAATAGGGTTGTAATGCTTTTAAAGTTTCTCTGAGTCAACTCATAGGTTGGTTTAATTCTTTGCTTGAAAGGAATTTAAAGTATGTCATGTGCCGTCTCCTTTCAAATGGAACAATCTCAAAATAATTTTAACATCAAACCCCAGTGACTTCTAGACAATTGCTCACGACTCCTCTTTCTGTCCTTAATGAGATTAATCTGGTCAGTTTTCTTTACTAGTTTACTAATTTACTGGTTGCAGAGTTCGCCAATGAGCCTCAGCCAAGATGACTTCCTTTCTTTTAACCAGTTCTCCTACCCGCAGATTTGGTCTATGGAAAGTATATTTCCTCTCAAATCCCCTCTTTTGCTTCTGTCATTCTAAACAAGAGACTCTGTCCTACACAGACTTGCCTGCCTCTTCTGTTCATGCAACGCCTCCCTTAAACTTTGTCTTCTTTTGCATGACACTCCCTGGGTATTCTTCTGAACACAACTGGCAGCTGCACCCCTTCCTGGTGCTCCTCCTTTGGTCCTGCCCATAGAGCCATTACTTAAACTGGTAAACCAGTTAACTCCACGAATATTTCCATGCAGAGTGGTCCTGGCTGTTTTAAAACCAATCTCGTTGTAATAGCCAATGTATAAGAATCTACAAAGCAAAAACAATAGCTACTCAAGACAAGCATTCCAAAGACTCTTTGCCTGAGCTTGTGAAAGAGAAGAGTTTTTTCACACTACATGGTACTTAATTTTATTTTTAACCCAATTTCGAGAGAGCCATACACATCTGCAAGAAAAGCTTTTGAAATTCATACATTGTGGATTTCCTGAAACCCACCCATGAAACATTACTTTTTCTGAGATAAAGAAGAGTTGGTAAAAATAATTTGAGACATTTACCATAGTCTTTCAAAGAACCTGGCTTAGAATCTGAGTCTTGGGACCAAACATAGATACTGACAACCCAGGTGGGTTCCTATTTCATCCAAACGAGTTTGTTTTTCTTTTTCCTGGCTGGATACTTTTAAGTGCCTGCTGGTTATTAGTCAGGGAAGAAGTGTGTCTTAGGCTATTAAGTTAAATAAAAAAAAAAAAAAAATTAAAAAAGGAGGACATTTCTTTTGAATTTTCCCCGAATGCTTTGGATGGATTTCTGTTGCATTATTGGTTGAGTATATTCTTACCATGATAATCCATTTTTAGTAGTCTCATTTACATTAGCTATCACTCTGGAGAGCCATAGTAACAGGCCGCTGAATTACCCTAGAGAAATTACTCTTGAAAGTAATCATTGTGAATGAATTTTCATCACTTGGTCTCATCGTTTCATGCTGTTTTGTCTCTTTCTTTTTTGCCCCTGATGAAAGTTAAGCATAAAGAGGCCTTTTGTTATTATCTCATCTTCTTTAGAAAACTTAGTCTTAATCATAGCAACCAGTTTACGGAGACAACCAAAGGGTATCTCTCTTGCCTCTCTCTTTCACACACACACACACACACACACACACACACACACACACAGAATTTTTGAAATGCATTTCATTTTCTTGTGGTGAAGACTGTTTTATTTTATTTTAGTCTACAATATCTCATGTAAATTTGGTTTTCATGTAGCCTAGTTGGTTCAAGGTTTATGTTTTAAGTACAGGGGCTGGGATTTTTAAGCAGGAGAACTGTGTTGAATTTGTTTCAAGTTACCGACACCAAAGAAGGTTGAAATTTTAAACTCTTAGGGGAAAAAAAAAACACCTTAAAATGAAGAAAGAGGTAATAGTAATAAAAAACATTTAGCAAGTACCTACTCAAGGCCAGGTCCTATTTTAAAAGATTCTTAAAGGAGATTTTTGTTGCTGTTTATTTTTTAGTTTTACATTATTTTATTTGCTCCCATGGCTTAGGTGCTATAATTTTTGTTATTTTCTCTGTTTTCCATTTTCCAGATGAGGAAATAGAATTTTAGAGGAAAGGTAACTTGCTGAAACTCACACAGCTATCAAACAAACAGTGGTTGCAGATTTATAACCCAGAAGGTCTGATTTCTTAATCTTTCCATTCTGTTGCATTATATTATGTGGTATCTACTAAAGAATACTAAAGTGAATGGAAAAATGAATTAAAATTCCAGTTAGCTACTATTTTATGTGAGATTATAAAGCAACAGAGAATGACTGACCTAGTTGTTGAACTGTTGAAAGGTTTCTCCGAAGATATAATTTTTCATCTATTCAAAATGAAATTAGGTTTTCTCGTGGTGCCTAAAAGTTGGAAAGTTTGGATTTTTTTTTTCTTTTTTGGTTTGTTTTTGTTTTTCTTTTAAAATATCTAAAGAATGGGCCAACCATGAGATAACCATTGGGGAAAATAGACACCAACAGCTGTTTTTTTTTTACCAAAACATTTGCGTTCAGGGTCATGTTAGGGAGCATGAAGTCAGAGTTTTGTAAGTCGAGAAACCGGTAGAAATTTCCACCAGCCTTTATGTTTTAAATTTAAACTTAAAGTAATAACAAATGATTACAGATGTTATCCTTTTTAATTATTAAATGTGGTTATCAATACTGTTTCCAGATGTCCATTCTACAATTAATCCTTTCAACAGATGGCTGTTAACACCTGCTCCATGCCATGCTCTATCGAGGGCCCAAGTAGATGGTGGTAAACAGGCAACCGGCTCTTAGAGATTCTATTCCAGCGAGGAAAATAGACGATTGAAAAAAAATTTAAAAATAAATATGTAATATAACATCAGGAAGTCGTAAATCCAATGTAGAAAAAAATAAAGCTTGGTAAAGGGACAGAGATCCAGTAATGAGTGAAATCGGTGACATTTGAGCGTCTTCTCTGGGGAGGTCACAGACTCACTATAAAAGAGTGCTGGGGCACTTAATGTGAGGTGTAGGAGGGCTTGTTCAGTACAATTTTAAGATTTAAATATGGGCATCTCATTTTTATTTTATTATTATTGTTATTTTAATGTTTATTTATTTTTGAGACAGAGAGAGAGACAGGGTGTGAGCAGGGGAGGGGTGGAGAGAGAGGGAGACACAGAATCCGAAGTAGGCTCCAGGCTCTGAGCTCTCAGCACAGAGCTCGATGTGGGGCTCAAACCCACGAACTGTGAGATCATGACCTGAGCTGAAGCCAGACACTCAACCGACTGAGCCACCCAGGCGCCCTTGGGCATCTCATTCTTATTCCTCAGTCCTTCCCCCATGTTGTTCTTTTAAAACTCCATTCAGAGTGTAAGTTAATCATTGCTTTGTGAAAGCTTGGCCTGTGTGCGTGTGTGTGTGTGTGTGTGTGTGTGTGTGGTTATTTTCCACATCTGGGGGGAAAAAAACCACAATTCAACCAAGTATTTGTCAATTCCTTTTCATTCGACAAATATTATTAGAATTCTAACGTACGTTGATGCAACATTTGATATTTTTTGCTTTTCCAAGTATTTGTTCATAATCCATTCTCTGCGAGGAGATAGGGTTTTTCTTTCACGTTTTTCAGGAAGAGGATGCATTGACATGTTTTGCTGTTCAATACAAGTAAAATTAGTTTGACTTCAGAATTAATGATACAAATACTCTTTGGCCTGTTTTTTTATAAACACTCACCTAAAAACTGGTCATTTGTAAAACTGGCTGAAGAGTCCCAAACTTAATCTTCCACCCAGGCCCTGTTTCTTTAGCCCTCGTGACCTGGGTGGCTGTGCTTTCTTCTGGGATGGGCACCTGATGCAGCTCAGTCCAGTGAGACATAATGCCGTCTCTGGGCTGGACCATGGGGAGAGGCAATATTAAGAAGGCATTATGAGTCTGGGGCTGCCAGTCGCTATTTTGCATTGTGATCTGCGAGAGCCTGTCTGAAAAGGATTCCAGTAGAATGGGAAGCATGTGAAAGAAGAAGGGAAGGAAGAACCACGTTCTGTAACATTGCCTGGTGTTTTTCGATCCAACTAGTTCTGAGGCCGGTTTTACTCTTGGACTTCTCAGTTCTCTGAGCTCATAATTCCTTGCGATTTGATCTGTGTTTATGCCACTTGCAGCTGAAAGACTCCTCGGTAGACATTGAGGGAAGATGACAGGAGAGTAGTCAAGAAATCAGTCAAAGCAGAATGGAACAGAAGGATCTTGGGTAACCTATGGTTTGGGAATCACGTGGCTGTGGATTTGGAGATGATCATGCCGGGAACAAAAACACCAACCTAATCCTGACCCTGGCATTGAGGCTGCTTGCCGTCCAGCCTCTTATTCATAAGGCAGAAAGTTGGTGGCTTTGAGATTACAGATGTCCTTCTAGAACACAAGTGTAGCTGGAGAGAAAAGCTAACAAGATACACATATTCTAGTCCTGGCTGGAGCAAAATAAGACATGTTAGGATTACTAGGAGATTCTTGTCATCCCCATCTGCTATAGGATACATAAAAAGATTTCAGGATAAGATGGGGTTTCTGCCTCTTACTGTATGTGATCATCAATAAGGCGTTTCATGCTTTCTGAGTTCATCTTCCTTCTTGATGAAACGGAGGAAAGTTCTAGGACTTAATCCTCACAATAGTTCTAGTGTTATCTAAATGGGGACACTTCTGAGAATAAAGGAGGGGGGCGGGGGCGGTATTCAGAACCATGATAATGGCAAAGGCTTAGCCAGCCTCAATTAGGGCTTTTCCAGACAGATCAGGACCTACGGACACCTTTTCCTCAGTCAGGGCTCCTGGTTCTTTCCTCCCTGGATTTTCCACACCTACCTTCTGCCTTCAATCATCTTTAGAATGAGAGCATTCCAGATGGCTTCTGTCTTTTTTTTTTTTTTTTTTTTTTTTGCTGTGTATACAGCTGGCTGTGTCACAGTGTTACTGCGAGCGAAGCATTGCTCTTCATTCACCTTATCTCACTGCATCTGCCCATCAACGCTGTGAGGCAGGAGTGATCTGGGGACGGAGAACAGACTCAGGCCCCTCCCGGAGTGGGCCTTCCTGATGAAACCGAGCAGAAGGCAGGACCTTTGCTCTTTGCCCGGCGCTCTGTCGCATCTTTGTCTTCCAAATGTCTATGTGGGAACGGCCAGCCTCATTTTCCCCTGCATCATTTAAAGTCTGGGGGCTTTAATCTCCAAAGATAATGTATTTTTTTTTATTTTTTTAACGTTTTTATTTATTTTTGAGACAGAGAGAGACAGAGCATGAGCAGGGGAGGGACAGAGAGAGAGGGAGACACAGAATCTGAAGCAGGCTCCAGGCTCTGAGCTGTCAGCACAGAGCCCGACGCGGGGCTCGAACTCACAGACCGCGAGATCATGACCTGAGCCAAAGTCGGACGCTCAACGACTGAGCCACCCAGGCGCCCCAAAGATAATGTATTTTTAAGAATATTTTAGAATTATTTTGTATATACTTGAATAACATAAATTGATGTAATATTTTTTGAAAAATCTGAGGTCTACCTGCCTCGGTCTCTGCTTAGAGTGGGGGTCCTCTCCCGGGTCTCCTGTGGCCCGTGCCCAGCCACCTGTCACAAAGCATCTGAGAAGGGCAAAAATGACAGTGAGGTCCCGGCTCCCTCGGAAGCCATTTTGCAGAAGCAGTGGGGTGCCACGTGTGATGTGACACCCAGACCGGAGCATTTTCAGCTCCCTCCTCCACTGGCCAAAATGTATTTTCAGTAATAATTCTGTCATAACCACTAATAATGATCCTTTTCTGGATTTGCTTTTTAGTTTTAAAAAGAAGAAAAGTCATACTTTTTTTTCTGAGAGAGAGAGAGAGAGAGAGAGAGTGGGGGAGGGGAAAAGAGAGAGAGACTCCCAAGCAGGTTCCCTGCTGAGCAGGAAGCCCAACATGGGGCTCAGTCCCACGAACTGCTAGATCATGACCTGAGCCAGAATCAAGAGTCAGACTCTCTGCTGACTGAGACCCCCAGGCGCCCCGAAAAATCATGCTTTCAGTGATACTAGTAAAGCTTTGAAGAATAGTTCATGTGTTAAAATTTCATGCTTAAAGACCAAAGATATTACAACTTGCAGTTCATACCCTGTTTCACTGTTTGAAATTTTAAACACAAAAAATTCCAAGCTGTCTCGTAGATTGACAGAATTGAAGCAACTCTAGTTCAGTTTCTTTGTCTTTATAATTACTGTATTGTTCTCGATGATTTTGAATCTGGGGTTTGAAAGCAGGAATGCATGGTACCACAGTGTCACACAGACGAGGGTCATGAACTTGCCCCAAGTCTGTTCCTGAGTCTATGTGAGCTAGAGACTGACTATATACCTGAACTTTTTCCAAAATAATTTTCGTGTTAGATTCAATTGTTCATTAAAAGGTAAGTAATGAAAATATGCTAATTGGAAGCTTATCCATACGTTCTACAACCCATTAGTAACCACAACATTTATTTAAAATGCAGAGCAAGGAAAGATTTTTTTCGGGGGGCAAATATTTTACTATTGCTACTGTTTAGAATCGTGAACAAAGCAATAATGAGAACATACTGAATTATTAATCGTTTCAGATTCTCTACAGTGTGGTCTCCTATTGCCTAGACCAGAGCTTCCCGTGGCTCTGAACTTGAAGCTCCAGTGCCTAGAAGACATGAGGGTCAGTGTTCAAAGGTATTTAAGTAATCCTGCTTACTTCAATTTTATTCATCAAATATCATCTGTAATAAAGAAATGGGTATTGGAAAATTTTTTTTTTCATAACTTCTGAAGGATCCTGAGAGTGCTTTGTGATGAAATAGTCTTATACAAAGGTGCCTGGGGGGCTCAGTCAGTTAAGTGTCAGACTTTGGCTGTGGTCATGATCTCGCGGTTCGTGATTTCGAGCCCCTCATCCAGCTCTGTGCTGACAGCTTTTTGCCTGGAGCCTACTTCAGATTCTGTGTCTCTGTCTCTGCCCTTCCTCTGCTTGTGCTCTGTCTCTCTGTCTCTTTCAAACATAAATGAACATTAAAAAAATTTTTTTTAAATACTCTTATGGAACCCTTGATAACCACAGGCCAATAACCTGAATTCATCCCAAATGATGCCCCATCCCCCCACAAGCAAGACATTACCCCCATTCACATGCCCATCCCCCAGCTCCATTTTTGTTTAATCAAAACTTGAATTTTGAACTAGAGTCGTTAGGAATATATAACATACACGCTGATTAGTGACTCCTTAATTCTTTTTTTTTTTTTTTAACGTTTATTTATTTTTGAGACAGAGAGAGACAGAGCATGAACAGGGGAGGGGCAGAGAGAGAGGGAGACACAGAATCTGAAACGGGCTCCAGGCTCTGAGCTGTCAGCACAGAGCCAGACGCGGGGCTCGAACTCACGGGCCGTGAGATCATGACCTGAGCCGAAGTCGGATGCTTAACCTACTGAGCCACCCAGGCGCCCCTCCTTAATTCTTTATGTAATCGATAGTGAAGGCTTGTAGATGGTCTGCTTAATTTTATAGCTACCCAAAGGTTGTAATCAGCACTCAGAAGTTCAGTTTGATCATCCCAGCTCACCCTGAACTTGAACTTGAGCTAAAAGTACTGAGGAAATGAGGTCTTTGGGTCTCGTTCCTAAAAACTAGGAAGTGAGATTGATAGTGATCGTGTTTCTTTTATGGGGGAATTCTCTTCTCCGTGGTCTTGCGAAACAGTTTGCCTCCCAAACTATGAGATTTCTGGGGGAAAGCAAGAGGCCACCTCTGTGTACATAAGGGCAGGCAGTGGAAATGTGCCCAAGGAGAAGAAAGAGCGACACTCTCAGGTAGTGCCCGCAGCACAATGGCAGCACGGAAGGAAGTGGAAGGTATGTCCAGGTGAGAAAGCAGGAGAGCGATGTGAACTCTGGCAAGCAGCAATACTCATGACAACAATAATACTAATTTGGAAGCTAGAACAAGCATATGAAATAGATGAATAAAGTCAATGAGGCCCAAAGAAGGAAAGCCATCTCAACAAGAGAAAATGGAGCCACACAGACGTTTCATGTGACAACTCAGAACACGATGATTGACGAAGACAGTGGAACAGGTGAGAGGTGGAGAAATAGGCCAGACCTGGACCCTTTGAGCTCCTGAACTTGAGTCCACACCTTGTGTTAGAAGAATTAGTGACCAAAGGGTTACTATCTTTGGTTTAAGTGTAGAAGTAGGTATGTACCTCATTTTATATTTAGCTGCGTATGTTTGGGATCTTAATATTTCTATAATCAAAATCAGAATGTATTAGGTTCAAGCTTTTGAAATTATCAACATGCGTTTATTTTTTACCTGTGAAAGCTGCCATTTCACGTGATTCAGACTAATAGATGCAAAGATACTCTAAAGCAAACTTTTTGGGTTTGCTTTAGGGTCCATATTGGAGACAAAGGAAAACTTTGGCCTTGACTAAGAATTCTGAATCCCCCTGGAGTTTGTGATATATGAATTTGGTGCCATCTGGGGAAGTGACAATCCTAGAAGTGTTCCGCCTGCCCCTGGCATGAGAAGCAGCTGGGGAGAAAGAGAAGTCCCGGAATTATATCCACCAAAAGAGGTAGTCATAGCCTCTGTACATGTTTATTTCTTCTCATTGTTTTGCTTTTTATTTCAAACTTATTTGACTCTGTCTTCCAGATTTCTTTTTCTCATTGTAAACTAGATTTTGAAATTATTATTTGGCCCATCTGTTGGCTTCCCTTACGTGAAATGTAAATTGGCTTTTGTTTTAAATTTCAGGTGCTTTAGGTTTGACTCTATAGGTCATCTCCTGAGGCAGTTTACCTATGGTGGTGAATTTTTTGCTGCCAAGAACAGCGAAGCCTTGCTGTTTAGAATCCTTTCCTTTAAATTAATGTGCATTTTTGTGTAAAAAAAAAAAAATCAGTTTTTAATAGGTTTGATTTGCTTGCCTCTGATCTTATGTTTTCTTTCTTTTTTCTTATTCTTTCCTGTCTTGTGACCCCTTACTTATGCTATTATTGTACTTCTTTTTATATCCCCTCCCCACAAGGAGCTCAAGATAAACCACTATCTTTTCCTTTCTCAAAGTTAAAAAAAAAAAAAATAGACGCCTATGGGATCATGCTGATTCCTGTGGGCCCCTTGCATAAATGATCATGGTGCATTAGATAATGAGCCTTCATTGGCCAATCAATAATTATCGAGTGCCTCGTTTGTGCAGAATACTGTCCATACCACGGTGTGGGTAATGATGGGAACATATTTCACGAGAGACATTGAAATATTCATGGACGTAGACTTCCTTGGCAATTATGCTTTCGAGATCCATTTATAACAGACACATATTTGGATGGAAGAAAGCTGGAGACTCTCACAAAGTTGGATGCAATGCTTTTTTATGAAGCTAGCCATTGTGAAGTTTGCCATTTATCTCACATCCGTCCGCTGTGCACCTCTGATGGTGTTACACTATGGAAGGTCTGTAGGTAAGAGGTAGACATTTTTTTCCGGGGTGGTGAAAGTCCTACTTTACCAAATATTCTTCCCAGTTCCCTCTACCTCTGTCATACTACCAAAATGTTTCCTTCTTGAGTATTACCTTAAAGGTAACGTTTTCCCGTGTGGTATTATATTACCCAGGAGAGGGTGCTTCTCATCTAGCCCAATGTCAGAAACAGCAGCTGATCCCTATCTTCATAGGGCAGGAAACAAGGCCATGAGCAATTGTGACACAGGACTGTTTTGCTTTGATGTAATAGAAATGGTTTGGGAATGAGCTTGAAAAGAGGTCACCTTGCGCAGATCTAGAGAAGGAAAACAATGCTGGGTCCCTCAATAGCTAGGGGTACTGAAAAGAAGGAGCAGAAGCCAAAGAAGGGAACTGAAGACACAATGAAGCATTCACTTTTGTTGCAATTTAGCTTTTGCCCAACCTGAGTAGGGAAGTTTTGGTGAGCAATGGAGCGACGTGTTGGAAAGCTTGGGAAAGCTCTTATCAGCCTAATTGGGGAGGCTCATGTAGGAGACCAATGCATCTGGGTGTGCCTGAGACTTTCCTGGTGTTACCACTGAATATCCCACATCCCCAGAGTCACCTCAGCCCGGGGCACACAGGGATGGCTGGTCTTCCTATCTGAGACCCTCAATGTTGGGAATATCACCATCTTAGTCACAAATAATTTTGCTAGGAAGTCTGCATGAAAGTCAGTCATTATTATGTAGGCTAGGTCAAAGAGCATGGTACAAATGCAAATCATTGGTTTCTTCCTGCATTTTCCTGAGTTTCTGGACCATCTTTGTAGGTTTTACTGTTTTTCTGGTTTTGGGGAGCATTACCCTTTCCCTCCTGTAGAACACGACCTCACCCTTCCACACTCGCCCTAACTGTTTTTCTTTCTGATTTTTGAAATCAGTTCATTCTAGGAACATCACGTCCTAAAGTTATTGCTTGGCGTTATGTAGGGAGAGTCTCTGAGGGCTCTGATAGGGGCTGTGAAGCTGAGAGATTTCAGAGGTGTCATTCTCACTAGAATGCAACAGCGAATTTCCACCTATTTCCACATGGAGGTAAGTTTAAAGTGTGGTGGTGACTTTGGGAACGGCAGGTCCTTGGTCCTAAGAAATAAGCAGTTACTGATTTTCTCATGGGAGATCTTGAATATTGTAAGAGGCATAGCACTTATGTGTGCTTGCCTCTGTCTGGACAGGTCTTTCTTTAATTTATAATTTATGGAAAGGTATTAAGCCATGGTTATAATCCTATGTGTTGGTGAGAATCTGTGGCGACACCATAGAATCATTTATAGAATCCATAACTGTAAAATGTTTTTTAAAAAGAATTAAAATGAAATTAAATAACTCACTAAAAAAGGCCACGAGGTGAAATCAAATACCTTCTGTTACTTAAAGATATTTGTACTAAAGTTTCATACTATTCTAATTCTTTGCTCCGAGAGAGTCAAGTTCTAATGTCCTTAGCAAGTAAAATTCGAATATTCATAAATTAGGATTTTGCTCATAAAGTCAACTTTCCACTAACTTGATTCATAATGAAGATAAAATACATCATTTTTTGTTTTGTTTTGTTTTAAGCTGAATCACGGTTGAAACAAAAGTTGACAAAAAAAAGTGGTAGGAAACTCAGTTAAAAATGCATCCAATGTTTGGGAACACAATTACCATTGAATGGAAGTCATCCAAAAGTGGAAAATTAATATAGGGACATTCAGCATTACATGGGGGACCAGTCAGAAGCTTCTGACCTGTCAAAATAGTCTACTATGATTGGTGTTTCTTAGCTGAGCTGAGCACTCAAATATTTGAATCGTAAGAATCTTGATAATTGAAGTTCATTGGTTTCTGTGTGAAGTATGTAAAGCTTACTAGTTTCTTTCCATGTAGACTTTTATTTAAGTCATCCAACAATCCTACGAGGTATAATCCCCTCACATTGACATCTTAAAGTCTAGGTGGCACATATAAGATACACATATAAGATAATTTAGTGTCTCTGAAGGTGGGCCTGGAAATCCTCATTTTTAACAAGTCCCCAGCTAATTTTTATGCCATCAAAATGAAACGCGCATCTAACAATGAACAGGCTGTTATTATCATTCATGGCGTCATTACTCTCTTAGGGACCTTCCAGAATGAGGCACTTCCACTTATTTTTAGCCAGAGCCGATACACTGATTCCCCAAATTAGTCTGTGGTGTAGAACAGTTTCTGAACATGAAAGGAAACCTATGGTAATAGAACTCACATAAAATTTGAATGTGTCTGGGAAGCAAGTTAAATCTCCCTGTACTAATACAAGTACCTTGCAAATTTTAGTGACCATTAAGGAAGCAAAGTATTTTGTCTAAATATATGTATGAGAGAGAGAGAGAGAGAGACCATTTTGATTCATGGAAATGCCTGAAAATGCCATTCCTGGTAAAGTTGATGTACAAGTTCACACCAAATTGCATGAATATCTTTGTAAGACTATCATCCAGGGGGTTTATTTAAAGATGAAGAACACATGGCACTAAAGAGAGCTTAAGAGTAGATGCAGTGGAGGGGCGCCTGGATGGCTCAGTCGGTTGGGCGGCCGACTTCGGCTCAGGTCATGATCTCGCAGTCCGTGAATTCGAGCACCGCGTCGGGCTCTGTGCTGACAGCTCAGAGCCTGGAGCCTGTTTCCGACTCTGTGTCTCCCTCTCTCTGACCCTCCCCCGTTCATGCTCTGTCTCTCTCTGTCTCAAAAATAAATAAACGTTAAAAAAAAAAATTAAAAAAAAAATGCAGTCTTTAAAAAAAAAAAAAAGAGTAGATGCAGTGAAGAAACTGGTTACTGTAGGGCTAGAGGGTTTTGGCAGAAAAAAAAATGTTCCTTCATGCGGCTTGGAGAAGTAGAGCAAGTATTTTGAAACCAGGGCTTTTACAAATATTTCATAGTGTGGAATATATTTCTCTTTAGAAGAAAAAAACCCTGAAGTAAATGTGTACTGGCTATTTTTTCCCGCAGACCTGTATTTACCATCATACAAGCCTGAACTCCCAAACCTGAATTTCTGAACGTAACAGTGAGGACAGAGTGCATCGTGTTTAACGTGGCCCGTTAAGAATTGCCACCTCTCGGGGCGCCTGGGTGGCGCAGTCGGTTAAGCGTCCGACTTCAGCCAGGTCACGATCTCGCGGTCCGTGAGTTCGAGCCCCGCGTCGGGCTCTGGGCTGATGGCTCGGAGCCTGGAGCCTGTTTCCGATTCTGTGTCTCCCTCTCTCTCTGCCCCTCCCCCGTTCATGCTCTGTCTCTCTCTGTCCCAAAAATAAATTAAAAACGTTGGAAAAAAAAAAAAAAAAAAAAAAAAAGAATTGCCACCTCTCATTAAGGCGCCTTCCCTAGAGCAAAACCCACCGACTACCTGCTTCTCTTTTTCCTCCTGGCCACGCGTTTTTCCTCATTTCTCTCTCTCGTTCATTTCTCGGAGTCTCACCCTCTCTCCAGGCGCACAACAGCTCCCCATCTCATGTTCTCAACCCACACCAGCCCACAGAAATTCTCCGTTTCCTGACTTCTCATATTACCAAGTGTCTATGCCAAAGGCTTTGTTTGGCTCATGGAGATTCTAACTCCATGTTGTTTGCTTCTATTTTATGTATGAGTCCAGTCCTCTCGACTAGATCCTAAGTGCTTGAGACCCGGAAAGACAACATATATTATTTTTTAATTTCCAACAGAGGACATAACTGGTGACCCATAAGTAGACAGTATTTTGAGTCACATTGAATTCCCACCCCCCCCAACCCCCACGCGCCACGCCCACTTTCCCAGTCAAATCTATTTCCTTCATTCTTCTTGCCCAGCCACGCTGATTTTCACCCGTAACTTCTCTGATAGGATAAGGGAGAAAAGAGAACTAGCAATTGCAATTCACTTGTGGAAGGCAAAGTATTAAAGAATATTGTTAACTCTACCAAAGAATAAAAAAAAAAAAAACAAAAACTCGCTGAATTTAGTCAAGACTGTACTCACAGTTCCTATGTGAAAAGTGAAGAGGGTTGATTTCAAGTAATGGCAACAAGTTGGGTGGTAATAACCATCTGCCCACAGGGAGATCCCAAATACTACCTGGAGAAGCTACCTGACAGTTGATAGAAATTTCAACTGTAAGAAGTAGCCGTTTGAAATGTGGCTATTCAATTTGTAAAGGTGCCTTTCCTAATTTGCCCATTGCTTATGTTTGACATGAAGGCTTTTTGCATAATTGTCAGATATTGCATACTAACATTAGCCAGGTCAGTGGACGTGATCTGTAGGATTTATCCATTTATAGTCAAATAATTGCATTTAATAACAAGAAAACTTTGCCAAAGGGGAGTAAAGCCCCACAGGGAAGCGGTGATGGTGATCAGTGGGCCTCAGGTAATCTTACTGTGTGAGTTCGAGATCCTAGCAGCCAATAGACCTTCAATAAACGTTTGAACATATGGAAGCAGAGTTTTTCATGCATTCATTCCCCAGTGTCTTGAAAAGAGCATAAGCTGTGCAGTAAGAGAGCTTTGGTTCAAATCCCATTTCTCTGCTTTCTGGCTGTGAGACCTTGGACAAGATACTGAATGCATTTGAATATTAATTTCCTCATTTGCAAAATACACGTAACGGTATGTCAATGGGTTTTTGGAAGTAATGAGAATAGTCTAAAAGTGCTCGGCAAAGAAAAGGATTGCAGGTGCTTTTTGAATGATGTCATTCACACCTCAGTTGCCCCATATTTCACAGGAAGAGACTGACATGGACATTATAGAACAAAGATCATTCAAATTTACAGTGCAAGGCTCAGAGGTCAAGAGAAAGGTTAAGAATTAAGCCATGAGGGTGCCTGGCTGACTCTTGTCATGATCTCACGGTTTGTGAATTTGAGCCTCACGTTGGGCTCCATGCTCACAGCGTGGAGCCTGCTTGGGATTCTCTCTCCCTCTCTCTCTCTGTCCCCGCTCATGCTCTCTCTTTCTCTCTCTCAAATAAATAAATGAATATGGGGTGCCTGGGTGGCTCAGTCGGTTAAGCGTCCGACTTCGGCTCAGGTCATGATCTCACGGTCCGTGAGTTTGAGCCCTGCGTCGGGCTCTGGGCTGACGGCTCAGAGCCTGGAGCCTGTTTCAGATTCTGTGTCTCCTTCTCTCTGACCCTCCCCCATTCATGCTCTGTCTCTCTCTGTCTCAAAAATAAATAAATATTAAAAAAAATTTAAAAAATAAAAATAAATGAATAAATAAATATTAAAAAAAAAAAAAGAATTAATCTGTGAGTTAACCCTGAAAAAATTGTGCTTTTCTATGTGTGTCTGTCATCAAGGCATCTAACATTAGCACCTTCCTCTATCAAAAATGGCCACAATTAATACATAGCCCTAGAGCACAGGTGCACAATGAAGCAAGCTGGGGGCTGCAAATACCCTCCGTGTGCCCCATGCAGGAATGCTTAGTGGAAAGCACAGGACCCACACTGGGCAGCAGTGGTACGGAATCTTCCCTGAGACAGCCTCAGAGTGGGACATGCAGCTCTGAAGTCAAGACTGTCCTGGAGTAGTGGGCTGGCTAGAGAACAGGCTAGAATTCCAAATAGATGACATCTAGCCACAGTTCGCCTGTTTCTCCAACCTTCCTGTGGGCCAGCCACTGCTTTTTATATGCATTATTTCATTTACTCCCCTCAAGGCCCCCAGGAGGTAGGTGTTGCTAGTATCTGCAAATTACGGATGAGTAAACTGAGGCACAGAGAAGTTATGTTATTAGTCCCAAGGCACATGCCTAGGAAACTATCAGTAAGAGCTGAGCCTGGGCAGTCTGAATCCATAGACTGCTTTGTTAGATCCTCCTGAGAGCAAAACACAGTAGACACATTGACATGGGCACCAAGGGAAGTGCCCCATGGATCTGGGATAGAGAGGTGGATGTATGAAGGGAAGAGCATTTTGGTCAGATGGCCGTGTGTAATTTTGTCAGTCTGGTATGCTGCCCCAATGGCATGGAATTGGCTCCCAGACGGATGCTGGACAAGAACGTCTGGTGATAAGAACGGCTGTACGTGCATTGTGTCCCAGTGACAGGGTGGGTTGTCTATTTCCAGGGCCTGGGGGCTGCTTTCTCAGACTTGACCCAGATAAGTGCCAGACACAAGAGCACAGGTGCAAGATCAACTGGTCTGCTTCTTGGGTGGAATTTTCCTGCTTAAAGAAAAGGAAAAAAAAAAAAAGATGCAGGAAAAGAACAGCTTCCTATGACCTCATTCTGCTTAAAATTCCTGGATATGTCTCTACTTCCCTTCTGGTTCCAGACTTTTTCTTACTTTTAGACTGAATTCAGCTTCTTTAAAAGGAAACAAGTGTCAACTTCATAAAGAAGTGGTGTTGATTTTTTTTTTCCAGAATATTTTGAACTACAGAGCAAAAGCATCTTGTTTAATTAATCTCTGATTCAGTTTTTTTTTTTTTCCTCCCCAGATGGTCAACCTCTCCTGAGAAGGTGGTTCATGGACTTTCTGCATTAGAATTGGGCATGTTTATTAAATTCAGTCATTAAAAAGCTGTTTACTGGGTACATACTATGTGATGAGCATTATATTAGCTACTGGGTAGCAGTCCCTTGGCATGCCTTCTGAATTAGTGTCTCTGGAAGTGGGCTTAGAAATCCTCATTTTTAACAAATTTGCAGATAAATTTTATATTCTCAAAACTTTGAAGACCATGGACTTATATTATGACTCTTCAAAGACAGAGTGTGGTGTTTCCCGTAAGTTTGTTTCTAATCCCTAAAAATTGCGTGGCACGGAGGTATTGATATGTGATTCGTTATAATTCATTGAAGAAATACGTTTCCAAACTCACTGCTTCGAGTCACTTAGCAGATCAAACCTATCTGGGTGCCTGGGTGGCTCAGTCGGTTGAGTGTCCGACTTTGGCTCAGGTCATGATCTCGAAGTTGGTGAGTTCGAGCCCCATGTCGGGCTCTGTGCTGACAGCTCAGAGCCTGGAGCCTGCTTCGGATTCTGTGTCTCCCCCTTTCTTGGCCCCTTCCCTGCTCATACTCTGTCTCTCAAAAATGAATAAACAGGGGCGCCTGGGTGGCTCAGTTGGTTAAGCGTCCAACTTCAGCTCAGGTCACGATCTCGCGGTCCGCGAGTTCAAGCCCCGTGTCGGGCTCTGTGCTGACAGCCCGGAGCCTGGAGCCCGTTTCAGATTCTGTGTCTCCCTCTCTCTCTGCCCCTACCCCGTTCATGCTCTGTCTCTCTCTGTCTCAAAAATAAATAAACGTTAAAAAAAAATTTTTTAAAAAAAGAAAAAAAATGAATAAACATTAAAAAAATTTTTTAAAAATCAACCTTATCATTTATTCTCATTCATACATTTTACTTTTTGATTTGCCAGTCTTGAGCCTAGCTGGTCAGACACCTGTAAGTCAAGAATCTACTTATTTCCAAGTTCTGGCTTTTGTTTTATTTTGTTTTGTTTGTTCGGGAATATATTGATCATTGGCTTATGTGTTCCTTTACTGGGACATTCTCAAAATCCACTTTGCTTTTTTATTTAAAAATCAGAGAACGTCAAATTTGAGGAGACCTTAAAAGTATTTTGACCATTCGTCGAGTACTTAAGTTCTCCTCACAGTGCACTCTCTGTATTAGTCAAAGCAGAGTGACTGCTTTAACAAACAGCTTCGAAATTGCATGGCCTCATCACGGTGAAGTTCATTTCTCACTAGAGTCTTAGTCAAATGCAGATTATCAGGAGGGGGGCGTGTCATTCGGGGCCCCAGGCTCCTTCCGTCTTGTGGCTCTGTTCTTTCGATAACCAAGGTTTCCCCGTTCAGCCAGCAGATGGGGCAAGAGGGTGAGGGTCACACATCGTGGGGTAGGGGTGAAGGTTCAGGCACAGCCTGGATGTAGCCTGGACCACTTTCATTCACTTTCATCAGCCGGAGCTCGGCCACCGGCCCGCACGTAGCTGCAAAGGAGTGCAAGTGCATTCGAAGTACAGGACGAGGTGCTCTCTGCCTTAGCCTCCAAGTGGTTATATGGCCTCCCTGCAATTCTTCTAGTGATGGGGACTCACTAGTTTTATTAGTAAGAGAGTATATGTAATCTTTAAACATCCTGGGCAGTTTAGAGGGTTCTCCTCTCATTGAGTTGAAATATTTTTTGCAGTCGTGGTAAGATAGCACATTAATTAAGAATACGGGTTCTGGACCGCTTGAGTTTTAAACCCAACCATGAACTTTGGGCCTGTTTCCTCATCAGTCAATTCGTGTATTGCCTGGCTTGTGCTTGACATGTAATCACTTCTCAGTAGTTGTTCCTATGCAGTAGACTGGTCTGTGTTCTGCCCCTGTCCTCACAGAGACACATCCTTGTCCTTGGACATTAGAAGGTATCTCTGCCCCTCTTCTGGGTCTCTTTCAGCATTTTTCAGCTGTTCCTCACATGACCTCATTTAGCGTTACTTCTCCATCATGTTCAGTCTCCTCAGATTGCAGTCCTGTGTTCCATTGCCCTTTGAAGAATAGGGCCCTCTTCCCAGAATATAAGATTCTGTATGTTCTGACCAAGGCAGAGAGTAGCAAAACTGTAACTTCATCATTTTTAGTTGTTGAATGCATGTATCTAAGTAGCCGAACATCACATTAGCTTTTTCAGGCACCACTTCACCCAGTCGACACATATTGATCTTATTTTCTACTCAAATTTTAATTTTTCTACATAAAAAAGTTTTCATATAAATGTAATTGCTGAACCAAGTCTCTTCCACTGCTCTAGAATTTTTTTTTGGTTTCAAAAGAAGCCTCTTCTGTCTACAGATTTTTAGTATGTCCTATTTGATCTTGTATTTTCAATCTAAAAGGGAAAGTTACTACACCCTTGGGGCTCTCCTGCTCCTTGGGAGTGGTTAATAGAGTTTACTGCACACACAGGAGAGTGATTAAGACTCATCCGTTAGTGTAAATTTCTTTTGGCCCAGGGTACACAAGAAAGAAACACCAGTGATATTTACTAAGCTGTTGTTTAGGGTTTTTTGGTTTTTTTTTTTTTTATCTTTGAAAAGTTGAAAAAAAAGAAAAGACAAAACACCAGCACATCCTGCCTTGGCATGGAGACTCACAGCACTGTCTCAACCTGATTATCTTTGACCTTTTCTTCTTTGTGGGCAGGGGCTTCTGTGAAGGGTGTGTATGTGTGTGGGTGTGTGTGTTGCCATATCATGTGGGTTTGGGGGAGGACAAGAAGGAAGACAAAAGATGCGGTGGAAAAACCAGGTGGATACCACAGACGCCACTTCAGGCAGGGGTTGGACCCAACAGTGGTTGAACTAGATGACCCCGTAGGCTCCTTGCAAACCTGTGATTCTAAGACTCCGTGTCAAACATGAGTGGATTCCAGCTCCAGAGGTCTCAGTGTGCCAACCTGGCAAATGGGAGCATTCTAAATTTTGAAATACTTGTTCTAAGTCCTCTCCCTTCAGATCAACAATGACATTCTTCCTCCTTCATAGTTCATCTGTGATCACCAATCCTGTTCACTATGAAAGCCTGACCCTGTGGAGCCTAAGCCACCAAGATCTCTGGTCTTCTCTACTAAAGTCCATCTTTGATGAATGGTTTGAGGCACTGGCTTTCTCTGTAATACTAGCAGCAACGATGACAGCAATACCAATAGCTAATACTGATCGAGAACATACTGTGTGTCAGGAACATACCGGGTGGTCCTATCAACCACATGATATGGAAAAGGAAACCGAGACTTAGAAATGTTAAGTAATTTGCCCAAGGACCCAGAGCGGCAGAGCCGGTTAAATAGGCACTGGAAGTGGAGAGTGCAAACCGCCATTCGCCAATGAGCAAAGGCCCTGTGGCTGGCCACCCCCAGAGGCTGCAGGCCTCCCTGCTGAACGGGCCGAGTGAAGTCTCAGATCCCATGTAACCCATCACCTTCTGTGGACACTTCTCACTAAGTCGCCTGACTCGGACGTATCGTGCTGCCACATGTTGTGTATTAACCTAGCGTTTGGGAGGAAGCTAACGTGGTGTTTTGATGTAATTTCAAAATGATCAGCATGGAGCGCTGGGCAACACTTGAATGAGTGGCCCTTCAAGGAACACTACAGGAGAGATCCTGTAGCGCTGTAACAGGATGGCTTAAAAAAGCAATTCCTTACAGAGTCAAGGCCACTAATCCCTTTAGCTGAACTGGGCCGAGGGTGGGGAAACCCCAAGACACAGAACAATCCAGTCCGTAGCCCACATGCACAGTTGATTTCTGAGAAGTGACTTTAACTCGTAGAGGTTTCACGACGAGCTACTGGACGACATCCGGCACCAGCCACTAATCTCAGATCTCGCAGCAACACGTATCCCCTGGAACCCAAAATAGTCCTGCCTCGAGCTCTTTTCGCTTCTTATCACTTGAGTGAGAGCCTGTGTGAGGAAGGTGTTTGTCAACCAACAGCTCCCGATTTGCAGAGAGATGAGTGGATGTGCGGCCTATTCCACTTAATCAGGCACCATCTCCCCCAGCAGCCTCGGATGCCTCCATTTGTCCAGCCACCTCCACCTACGCAGACTTCTTCTTATCCAAGAGTCTGCTGGACTTTTTCAAATTCACTTGCCCATGTGATGTTTTCCTAGGGCTTAAAATGGAATGAAATCCCCTTTAATCCCAACCCTTCCCCACTTTATTTTGTTTCTTAACATTTTCCTTTTGTAGAAACACATTGGAGGCTGATCCCCAAGACCTTGAGAGGGATACATGCAAGAATGGCTTTTGACTTTGCTAGAGGACCTTTAGCCTGCCTAAAACGCTCAGATACCATCTGATCACAGTTCCTCAGGTCTCTACCCCTTGGCCTCAGAGACGCAAATGCCATGCAGTGGATTACTTCTGAATAAGGGCATGGCGTCCACTGCGATAACATTCCTTCCATCTGTGACAGCTACGGGACCCTCGGTCTGAGAATACTTTGCTTGATGGTGGATACAGCGTAGTTTTGAGCGAAGCGAATGGTTATCTAAAGAAAACTCCCTGGGCGTGCCCAAGAACAGTTTATATCGGCAGAAGAAATCCACAAAGAAACACTAATGGAGTATATGGGTGGCATTTTTTTGGTAATTTTTAATGATGAATAACCAGTAATGATTTTTCTATTGCATATGTCTGGAAAGTCTAAATGGGTGGCTCCTGAACAATATTTAATATAAGAAAACAACATTAAAAATCATTATTCTTCCCCTAACCTCTGCTAAGCCCCTTTTGAGTGGTTACATGCAGCCTTCATGTACCTTGTACGAAAGCAGTTGGGTAGCCAAATTTAGTCTCTACAATTTCCCTACTCTTGCTTCTAGGTAGAAACGACTACGTATACATTCCTCTTCATGTTGTAACAGCCAAAGGTTGAGGGTTGAATTTAAATGATACCAAAAGAGATCTTCGAATTCCGAATAAAGTCCATTATCTGCGAGCTTGTTCATAAAGACCAGGTAGAACAACTATATTGCAGAGGAACCAAGGGTTTGATAGAATTCAGTTGGTGAGCAATCATTGTTTACTATGGACAAGCCATTTGTTTCAGTTAAGAGTGATCAATTTTGCCCTTAAAGCAAATTTAGAGGAGGAGGAGGAGGGGGGGGTGAGGAGAAGGGAGAACAGGATGAGGGCAAGGAGGTAGAGGGGGAGGGAGAAGGAGAAGACAACGATGATAATGATGATGTCACCACCTGCTAAGGAATCAACAGGTGGGGCCTGTTAGTCATCCCCTCCCCCTGCCTTCCAGCCACCCAATCTCAGACGCTGTCCCTCAGACGATGTCCCAAGGGTCATCCTCCCCTGAAGAATGAGAGGGGAACCCACCTTCACTGAATTCTTTTGCACTTGACTGCCTTAGATGCACAGTTCCATTTAATTCTCAAACTTAGGGTGCAGGCAATGTTATTCTCATTTGTATAGATTAAGATCGAGACATTGAGAAACTTGCTCAGGATCACAGAGCTAACAAGCGAGAAGCTGGCATTCGAATCGGCTGGAACCAAGGGTTTGACAGAATTCGATTCAATTTGTGAGCAATCATTCATCGCGTTTGAAACCGGCTATGCTGGCTTGTCCCACCACCTCGTGAGCACTTTACCTCTGTTCTGTCAGGAGATCGATCCGGTATCTCCTTTCTAACCTGCTCGGGCTATCGGTACAGCTTGTCCCATATGGAGTTTCCTGTACCTCACTGGTGAGCCCCTTCCCAAGCATGCGCATTCGCTTTCACAGATCACTCCCCACCACCCGACCCCCACCCCCAGAAACTGTTGCTATGCATTTATGTTTCTCACCACCTGACAGAAGACGGATCATCCCTGAGGTATAAGTGCCAGCCTCACAGCTCACTGGGTATACTGTCACCATCCACATCAAAGCACTCTTCATTGAAACAAGAGAACAAGTATTTCCCCTGCTATCTGAAAGCAGAGTGCTCCTATGAAACCTTTTGTAAGGAGAAATGGCATGAAGCCAAGAAGAGGTTGCAATCAATTAATTGATTTTTATTTACTATTAATGTATATGGAAAAAATTTTAAGCACTCCCAGACCCCAAAAATAACCTCTCTCAGATTTTCTGACAAATACCTTAGGACTCATTGTGCTAACGGATGCACAAAATTAATCGAGATGAAGCACAGATGCTCACAGACACAGCTCAAAATTCTGGCGGCTGGATGTGGAGACGCAGAGTGTGGTTCCCGGAGGGGGAAAGAGCTTGGCGGGGCCGCTCTCTCTGCTCGGGGTGCTCACGCTTCTGTAAGCCTCACCGCAAAACAAACGCTGAACATTATTTTTACTTCCCACTTTTTTTTGTAAAAGCAAAATTTCTATTCAAATTTCTTTCAGTTACAGAAAACAGGTAGTAAAATGTAGGTCTTTTGCACAAGTGAAGTGCTGTAATGCACACTTCCAAAAAGCAGGGGGTCCTTGGGGAGAATATGGGAAATTGACCAAGATAGCTTTCATGTGATTTGATGATATTGGTTTAAAATATCTCTGCTTGTGGGGTCCCTGGGTGGCTCAGTCGGCTGTGTCTGACTCTTGGTTTCAGCTGAGATCATGATCTTGTGGTTTCATGAGTTCGAGCCGGGGTCGGGCTCCGTGCTGGCAGCACAAAGCCTGTTTGGATTCTCTCTCTCCCTCTGTCTCTACCCCTCCCTGACATGTGCAGGCTCTGTCTCTCTCAAAATAAATAAATAAACACACACATGCACAAATCGCTGTTTTTCATCTCTGATCAGATCGGAAAATGCTCTCATGCAAGTTGCAATTTTGAATTGTGAGTTTCAGGAGCTTTTTTTTTTCTTTTAATGAAGTAGGAGACTCTCCCCAACTAGTCGTTCAGGGGTGAACAATCCCTGATTTTTTGAATTGGGACCCCTAAATTGTTGAATGTGATATTTTTATTTTTATTTATTGATTTATTTTTAATGTTTAGTTATTTTTGAGAGACAGAGAGAGAGAGAGAGAGAGAGCATGAACAGGGAAGGGGCAGAGAGAGGGAGACACAGAATCTGAAGCAGGCTCCAGACTCCAAGCTGTCAGCACAGAGCCTAACGCGGGGCTCAAACTCATGAACTGTGAAATCACGACCTGAGCCGAAGTCGGATGCTCAACCAACTGAGCCACCCAGGTGCCCCTGTGATGTGGTACTTTTAGAGAGGAGAGTGTCAGGGAGGGGGAATCATATTCCACATCAAGGAGGGGGAAAGGGGGCTGGAGACAAGAGGATGTAAATTTATTGAATACTGACCGTGCCAGCCATGTAGCTTGACATTGGCTTTGTTTCCTTCAACCGTCTCTCATTCTGCAAGGTAAAAACATTCTACGTGCACCACCACCACCACAGAAACTCAAGCGGCAGTGCTTTGTCTCAGTTTCAACAGCTGTTGGGGGGGGGGGGCGGGTGCAGCTCGTGTTTGGACGGCCCAGGTCTCCCTGGGTTGTTTTCACTACAGTGTACAGTCTCCTCAAAGCAGAGCTCTGTTTTGGGCTTGGGGAGTTAAAGAGGGAGACAGCATACCGTCCTGTCCTCAGGAGGTTTACAATTTAGCTCGGAGACAAACAGATTTAAAAAGTCGAGACCAACCGATGCTTGCCACGAGGCTAAGCAGTACCAGCAAAGCTATAGGAGCTCCAGGAGCCGTTGATGACAGGGTCCCAGTGAAGGACAGAGATTGGAGTGAGCCTTGGAAGGAATCTGATGACTTAGAAACATGGAGAAGAGGCCCGCAGCTGTCCAAGAAAGGGGATCATCCTGAGCTAAGAATATACGTGCTGTATTGAGGGAATGAGGTGGGTGCCGATGGTAGTTGCTGCTGTTTCCAGAAGTGCGCTTAGGAGGGGAGCTGAGAAGCGTCCCTTTGGAAGGTACACGAGACCCTTGCTCGCACCGGTGCCATTGCCACCATCCGGGGGCATGTTAAAAACGCAGAGCCTTGGACGCCGTGCCAGACCCATTAAATCAGAATCTGTATCTTATCAAGATTCACCACGCCATTTGGAGGCAGGTTCAAGTCTGACAAGAACTGCCTTAGCGAAGTACATCCACTCTTCTCTCATTTTCCTTCGTTTAGATCCCGGAATAAGACTGACGGGGACTAGCCCCTCGCAGCGGCGCGGATGACGCGAAGCGAAATAAGTCAATCAGAGAAAGACAAATACCATATGATTTCACTCATATGTAGAATTTAAGAAACCAAACAGAAGAACATATGGGAAGAAAGGGGGGAAGAGAAGAGAAGGAAACAAACCGCAAGAGACTCTTAACGAGACAGAACGAACTGAGGGTTGCAGCAGGGAGGTGGGCGAGGGACGGGCTAGATGGGTGACGGGCATCGGAGGGCACTTGTTGTGGGGAACACTGGGTGTTGTGTGCAAGGGATGGATCACTCATTTCTACTGCTGACACCAACATTGCACTGTATGTTAACTAACTAAAGCTTAAACTTTAAAAAAAGGAAAAAAAAAAAAAGACTGAAAAGGGCTAAAACTGCTTTCTGCTGTCTGTCTCCTTTCTCTTTCTGTAGAGGCCCAGGTGGCTGTTGGTGACCTCGGGGACTCGAGTGATGCTTCCTTTTTATTGCTTTGTCGAAGACCCAACATCCTCTTTCTGTAACTTCCGTGCGTCACACTCTTCTTGCTGTGCACTGGCATTCACTGATCTGTGAATGTCACACTCGAGAATGTGGAGCGAATGCATTTTGTGCACACGGATCTACAAAACGGAACAACTCAATTGCCTTCCCGGGAGGCAGCCGCAAACAACCAGGCCATTTGTAAAAGCGACTGACCTGTGCATAATAGAATGTTCTGCGTTAGCATCGCCCATGTTGGGCAGCGGGGCTTGAAAGGGCTGTGCCACCCTCAGTGGGGCCATTTGGAAACGGAGCACCTTAAGAAGACAGAGGCAGCTTTCAAGTTCAGGCCCTGCCTTGGGGTTTACCCAATTTGTTTCATTCAGACTCCTCATTCCTGTTGATTTTATTGATCGTCAGACTTGGGACCACAGCTCCCCTGTGGAAAGATTCTAGGTTCAGGGGAAGCTGGGGTTGGGGAAAAGAAACACTGGACACATAAATTGTTGGAGGGCACTTCTGGTTTCCAGTCTGATGCCTGGAAGCCGTCGCTCCCATCTCTACAACAAGAACGGAATTGAACAAACCGAACACCAGCGACTCTTCTTAGATCCTTCAGAGGACTGAGGTCACTGGGCAAACCAGTGTCCCCACACACTGGACAGACAGACAGATGAATAGAGAGACCTTCAGCTTACCAGGAGCAGAAGCCTTTGCAGAAACTGGTACCAGAGGCAGAAAACCAAGACTGTGATTGACAAGTCGCTAGAGGCTCTGTGTGGATATGTTTAAAAATGAAAAATTTCTAGGAGTCCCGGTCTCTGGGGGAAGGGGGGGTGGGGGGGGCATTTTTGTGAGTTTTATGTCCAGGAGCCCGGTCAGGTTCCCAGGATGGAGGTAGAGAGATCCTTTCCTGCTTCTTGCATGGAGAGTGGAAAAGTAGGCATTTTGAGCCCCTCATTCTCTTTAACAAGACCTGCCCTCAAGGGAAACTATTTTTACCAGGGGTTTTACCGAGGGCCTAGACAACCTAGAGAAGGGAAATACCCAACTCAGGTTGAATAAGAGACTAAGACCTGATCATAAGACTTCAGAATGCTATCCCAAACCCCACACCTGGTCAGCACATCCATCAGGCCCCTGATAATCACAGCGGATTACAGCGAAAAGAACCGCCCCTCACACTCCAACGGAGGAATCTCTAGGAAAACCCAAAGACCACCAGGGAGACAAAAACCAGGACGTGAAAGGAGATTTTAGCCGCTGACACCCTTGTGACAACAGAGTAAACACAGCCTAACTCCTAGCCAGATGAACAAAACCTCACACTGAATGCTTATTTACCTAAACTGGGGGAAATCCGTAATGAAGGTAGTCACTTGACCGGAGGGAGTTTCGGCTCACATAGCAGAATGTTCTAGGTTCTCTGCTTAGAAATGAAACAAAGGGCGGAGAGAAGCAGACACGCAGTTTTAGGATTTCGGGAAGGGAAAATCACCTTCTTGCAAGCTCTGCCCTCTTTTTTTTTTTTTTTTAACTATTTTTTAATTTATTTTTGGGACAGAGAGAGACAGAGCATGAATGGGGGAGGGGCAGAGAGAGAGGGAGACACAGAATTGGAAGCAGGCTCCAGGCTCTGAGCCATCAGCCCAGAGCCCGATGCAGGGCTCGAACTCACGGACCGCGAGATCGTGACCCGAGCTGAAGTAGGATGCTTAACCGACTGAACCACCCAGGCGCCCCAAGCTCTGCCCTCTTTGAACTCGACAGTTGTCATCTTGCTGCAAGCAATTATTTATCTGCAGTTCTCACCTCCCCATGAAAGACACTTCAGCTGATATTTTAGAGATTACAGAATCCCGTGGGCTTTGTTACAGTCGTCAAGATCTCTATGGAAGTTTTATAGTCTACTGTGGTAATGAGTCAGTTAATTAATGCTGAATATTTGTAGTGATAACTCTATCTTAACAAATCTTATATGTTCCAGTTTTTCTCCAGTCTCTTTGCCCAACCTGCCTGCCAATGTGTGGGTGTCGTGGGAAATAGAGTTCCTGAGAACGAAGGACATTTACCTTCTGGTTCTGATTTTGCCATGCATTGGGTGGATAATCAAGAGGAAGTCACATATCTTTTCTGGGACTCAGTTTTTCCAGCTGTGAAAGAGGATAATAATAGTGGACCTATTTCAGCCCCAAAGTCAGGATCAAATAAAGTGGTAAATAAACTTATACGAATGCAAAGTTATTAATGTCTGTAAGTTTATAAGTGTGGACTTATAATTCCACATATAATAATATGGTGGGAATAAAAAAGATCACTGAAATTAAAGGTCATTCAGATGCAACTTGAAAGTCAATCCTCTGAAAGTATGCATATTTTAGTAGAAATCATGCATTTCTCTGTTTCATTTTCTTTTTCTGATTTCTGCACATTCTCATGAGGCTCCCCATTTCATCTTTCATACCCCTCTATAGAGCCCCACATATGTTTTGAAGGTGTTTGGGGAAAAATAGAGTTTTAAAATTTGCAAACATGTTTGGGGCACTCTAGGCAGCTAAAAATTGGCTGTATGTGGATTTTCTCTAAAAAGAAACCAAATAAAACACTCTTGACATGGCAAACAAACAGCTATCCTGAGGGCAATATTTTTCGGTACTGAGTGTAAATGAATCAAACAAACAAAAAAATCATGGTGATTTTTTCCCCCCAAAGCACAAAAGAAGCTTAAAAAAACCACATCTCTTGTCCCA
This sequence comes from Panthera uncia, assembly GCF_023721935.1. Classification (NCBI taxonomy): domain Eukaryota; kingdom Metazoa; phylum Chordata; class Mammalia; order Carnivora; family Felidae; genus Panthera; species Panthera uncia. Next base: position 111,349,417 of record NC_064809.1, on the reverse strand, counting down.
AATACAATATGAACCATACTAAATTGAAAACAATTGTGCAAAATATTGGGGCCATTTGAGGACCACATCAGGCATCTGCCTAAAAATCTTACCACTTACATGTAACATACAATTACGGGTTCGCTGAGCAAGAATAAATCATTCCAGTGATCCAGGAGAGGGCAAAATTGGAAAAACACAGCATTAGTCACATTTCCCCAAGCATGTGTCATGAAGGCAGACTTGTGAGAGGGAAGACATCCAGCTTAGGATCGGTTCCCGCTGTTCATGTGCTGGCGGGATGTGGGAGAAGTACTAGGTGTGAGAGCCCCACGTATGGTCTGGGATGTGAGGCAAGTTCTGTGCACAACTGATCTACTTGATTGAAGAAAATGGATTAAAGCCAGGGCTATTCATGTCTTCAAAATAATGTGGGCTGAAACACAAGTTCTAACAAGGCTATGAACTAAGAGTTACGTGCTGATCAGTCTGCCAGTGTCTTCTACATCTACTCTCTGGTAGGCAGAGGATCATGGGTGTTAAGAAACTCTGGAGTCAGACAGTAAGTTTCTGAGTCTCTCTGCCTCAGTATCCTCATCTAAAAAATAGTAATCATGATGGGGTGCCTGGGTGGCTCAGTCGGTTGAGCGTCTGACTTCAGCTCAGGTCATGATCTCGCGGTCTGTGAGTTCGAGCCCCGCGTCGGGCTCTGTGCTGACAGCTCGGAGCCTGGAGCCTGTTTCGGATTCGTCTCCCTCTCTCTCCGTCCCAACCCACTCGCATTCTGTCTCTGTCTCTCTCAAAGATAAATAAAATTTTAAAAAATAAAAAAAAATAGTAATCATGAAACTACTCAACTTGCTGGGTTGTTGTAACATTAAAAGAGACATTAGAACCTTCTGCAAAACAAAACGCCTAGATTATTGTCCTGCCCCTGGTAGTCACTGTTACGAATTCTCCTCTCTTTCCCTGTTCTACCCCACGCCTTTCTGGTATCCTGATTCCTTCTTTGCAATCTCGCCTGGTCTCAAGATGATACGCAATAGCCTCTGCTCTAAGCATGGCCCAATGAAAGCCTTTCCATGGCTTTCCCCAGTTCAATTATATAAGGGTTTTGCTAGTGTGCCACCTTTCAACTCCAATGTGCATATGATGGTCCCTGGAGATCAGAAAGCAGATCCTGATTCAATAGGTTTGAGTGTATTCCTAGGAGATTCTGCATTTCTAACAGGCCCTAATGCTGTGGGTCTATAGAATGGGTAATAAGAAGCTAGGTAAGTAGCTGTCCAAATTGACCAACCTTTTTTTATTCTTTTTGTGGGGGGGGGGGGGGGTGTGTGTGTGGAATGGAACTTGAAGATTGCTTTCTTCAGTGGGATACTGATGGTCTATAACCTGCAAGCAATCAGAATCTGATCCAGTTATAGAATCCAGTTGCCAGAGAGATTCCTCACATGGCTGCATTTCTTCATATGCAACATTTAAAATTAATTACATTAACTCAAACTAAGGTTTTGGTGACGAGAGACCCATGGGTGTCTCAGTCGAGGAGAAACTTTATATTTAAAGGAGCTTGGTTCATGGATAGAATGTGAGGCTTAATATTTTAAGGTGATATAAGCAGGAGGAAAGATACTTTGTTGGCAGCCTGGAAATTACTCGACAGGCATTTACAATGTCAAGCCAGTCAACGGCTGGTTGGCTACAACAAGTGATGAGGGACACCTAGGTGGCTCCATTGGTTGAGCGTCAGATTCTTGATTTCAGCTCAGGTCATGATCTCCCAGTCCTGAGCTTGAGTCCTGAGTTGGGCTCAGAGTGGAGTGTGGAGTCTGCTTGAGATTATCCCTCTCTCCCCCTCTCTCTCTGCCCCTCCCCCACTCATTTTCTCTCTCTCTCTCTCTCTCTGTCTCTCTCTCTTTCAAAATAAACAAACAAACAAACTTAAAAAAAAACCCCAAATACTGAATACCGAATACAGGCAGTTTCTTCCCCCATCAAATATGGAAAAAGCATGTTAAATAATGCTCTCCAGGGGCACCTGGGTGGCTCAGTCAGTTAAGTGTCCGACTTCGGCGGAGGTCATGGTCTCCCGGCTTGTGGGTTCCAGCCCTGCGTCAGGCTCTGTGCTGACAGAGCCTGTGTCTCCCTTTCTCTCTGCCCCTCCCCTGCTCATGCTCTGTCTCTCTCTTTCTCTCTCTCTCTCTCAAAAATAAATAAACATTTTTAAAAAATGGTAAAAATAAATCAATACATAATGTTCTCCAAAATTCATGTCCACTCAGAATCTTATTTGGAAATAGGGTCTTAGCAGATGTAACTAGTTACAATGAGGTTATATTGAATTAGAGTGACCCCAATCCAATCATTGGTGTCTTTATAAGAAGTGCCACACGGAGACGCAGAGGGACAGACACGGAGAAGAGTGCAGAATAAAATACACAGGGAGGATGCTGTGTGACTATGGAGGCAGGGCCTGAAGTTATATTTCCACCAGCCAAAGGACGCCAAGGATTGCCAGCTACCGTCAGAAGCTAGGCGAGGGTCTTGGAATGGATCTTCCCTCTGAGACCCCAAAAGGAGTCACATTCTGCAGACACTTGGATTTTGGACTTCTTTTGAAACGAGAGAGAATACATTTCTGCTGTGTAAACTATCCTGTCTGTGGTCATTTGTTACATCGGCCCTAGGAAACTAATACCCTATCTAAGAAGGATAAAGGTCGGCCCAGTTGCCAAACGAGCTCCTAGAGCTCAATGTTCAAAGGCCCTCTGCCTTTCAATCTCTGGCAGCTGAGCTGGTGATGGAGAAGTTAGGTGTATATGTGGGGAGACTGCCAAGGTGGGCATCCTGGCTTTCTCTGCTCTCTTAGGTAAGTAGTGACAGGGGAGAAGACAAGAGGCAATTCCTCTTTGGTTCAAGGATTAATCCCACTGGAGTAAAGACAATTGAATGCTCCTAAGAGAGAGTTCAACGAGTCGCTCAGCTTTTACATCTGGCCAAATTGCCCAGACACAAACCCCTCCGTGTGACTAGCTCTACGGGGAGGCAGGTAGCAAAGGTGATCCAGTGGAGGAAGAAGCACTGAATGAAGCCTCCTGGGGATTATGCTCTTGGATGTGATGTGACGGAAGGTGATGAGAGAAGCTCGGGAGGCGAAGGAGGATGCGGTTAGTAAACAGAATGGAAGTGGCCCCATCCGTCCGTGCTATTTTCGCCTTCTCGGAGGCACTTTGGCTTGGTGTTTCTTGCCTCTGCGTGGATGCCGAGGCTTGCCTCCTAGGCTTTCACCACCTCAGACAACTTGGAGACTTTTGCTTTGACTAGTAAGGAGCCTGAGATCCACATTTATCTCAAGAAAACATACTCCATTAAGGAAAACATACTCCCCACCCATGATTATTCTATATTCAGTAACCCTGGTTAAACATAGGCCTCCTGCCAGAAAGACTCCTCAGTCTTCAGTCTGTTTAAACAAAATGAGGAAAATGCCTAAAATTATTCTTTTCCCATTTCCAGCCCAGTGCATTCGTGGTTTAAGGCAACACAATGCACTCAGAAAGCACCTTGTATCTACAGAAATCAACATATCCTATCGAGATGTTCTAAACACACTGCTGATCTGCTAAGGTTGTATGAAAATTGCATCACCAGGTGCTTGAGGGCATTGTCAAGATGAATGTGTGCATTGGAGGAAATTTAAGCCCCACTGTCTAACCAGCAACAATAGCACCAGGTTTGGAGTTGAAAGAACTTTTTGAGTTCTAGATCTTCCAGTGACTAGGAACCTTGAGAGCATTTCCTAAACGTCTCTGAGCCTCAGTTTGCTTTATGTAAATGAATTACTTCTGAGTTTGCAGACAAGACTTTATAACAGATTCGTACGTCAGGTGATAGATCAGCTAACCAACAAATGATTCAGACTCGTTCAGACTCATTGTCTTAATGCACAGATGATGAAGGAAGAACGTTGCTTTGAGGAGTTTTGTCGTTTTTATTGTTTATGAAACCATTTTCCTTTCTCCAGCAAGTTCCTCTTTCTCTTTTTTTTATGTGGCCTGAGCTATATTTAAACTGGCACCAGCCCAGCTCGCTTCTTACCATATATGGACTGACTCACAGCATAGTCTGGAACTGTAATCTGGATTTAGTCTCTTGACTCTAGAGTTCTCTGCCCACCTTTGTCTCTGTTTAGACAGTTAGGGCAACTGTAAGTTTTAGCTCCAGAAGATTCTAGTGTGGCTGGAATTTGGACCATAGTCTCAGCATTTCCTGGTGATTCACATTCTAAGGTGATGATGCCTTAGCCATCATCCATAAGGTGGGTCATCATTCAGCAATATGACGTAGAGCAACGAAAACCACCAAATATTGTGATTATTATATGGATAAAAAAGATAATTGTGTTTGAGTAACTATTTAAAAATCCTAAAACTCTATAAAAATATATTAAAATGGAGTACATTCTTCATTTAATAAGAACATTTTGAGCAACGGAAGCTGGCTGTATTCTCCTATGGCATGCTTTTCAACCTTCTAGACTTATCTCTAGCCTAGCAGAGGCATGAGAGATGCAGTATCTTCAGAGCACTGGGGGTGTCTGTATTTACTTCTTCAACAAATAGTTTTTGAGCACCTGTTATATAATTAATAATCTTCTAAGCACTGGGTGTATCACAGAGATAAATAAGAAAGTGAGAATCCCTGCTCTCGTGGAACTTCTATTCTCGTAGTGGAGACCAACAGTAAACAAACAAACAACAATATAATGTTTCTTTCAAACTGGTTTCATTTTATTTAGAAGATGAGAGACAAAAACAAAAACAAACAAACAAACAAGGGAACAGCAACTTCAGATAGTCAGTTTGAGAAGGCGTCTCTGAAGAGAGATATTTTAACTAAGAACAAAGGATGACCAAGAGACCTGTGTGCCAAAACCCTGAGGGGAAGAATGTTCTAGAAAGAGGGATTTGCCTATGGGGTGAAATGGAAGCTGAACGGAAAGATTGCAGCTGCAGTGAGGTAAATGGGGCAGCGAAGCTAACAGGAAGGTTTAAGAGGGACCAAGGGTGACATCTTACAAGAAACTGCAGGGGCCACGTTTCTGGATTTGATTCCAAAGTTGATAGTGGGCCATTGGAAGAAGTTAAGGCACAAGTGTGATTTATATCACTCAGAATCACTCAGAGTTCTGTGGGGAAAATGAGTTGTAGTGGGCCCAAAACAAAAACAGAGAAACAGTTATAGAATTGTTGTCATTCTCCCCGCAAAAGCTGATTTTGGTTTGTAGTCACATGGCAGCAGAAAAAAAAAATAGAGTGAAACAAATAGAATTGAAATATTTTGGAGTTCATGGAACAGGACTCCCTAAGGGATTAGATGGTTGTAGAAGGTGGGATGAAAAAAAAGGAAGAATTAGGACTTGTTTATTTCCATGTCCCTAGCCCTTAGCACAATGCCTAGCACATAGTAAATGCTCAATAAACATGTTCAGAGTTGTTTTATTTTCTCCCATCAAAGCTAAGTCTCCCAAATGGGTGATCAGTGAAGAATGGAAGAGTATAGAACATAAATAAAAGGAGACCCTAGAGAATGAATAAAGGGGAAAAATGGACACAAAGATTTCTTTTCGGCGAAGCTGGTAACGACTTCACTGTCAGCAGATCAAGGTTAAAATCTTCCTTTATGTCTCTCTCTGCAGGTGGCTTTCCAATAAATGTCTAAGGACGTCCCAGGCCTGCAGAGGCTGAATTGAATGTTGCATGATGAAGAAGGGATGGGACTGTATATAAAAAAGACATTTTTAAAGTTATCTTGTGATTGAGGAAATAATTTTTCATCATTTCCTTGGCTGAGTTTGAAGAGAGAGTTTCAGAACACAGAAAAGACGACGAAGCATATAGTCTGAAAAGGATAGAACCAAGCGATTTTGTCTTGGTGCGTTGATTTGGATGTTACAGAGGGCATGTTGTTAGCACTTGGTAGCAGTTGGTGTTAGCATTGATAGAGCATACATGCACAGACACGATCCTTTTCACTAAGACTACCCCAAAAAATAAAAAAAATAAAAAAACCCTGAGATAGGCAATGTGATCCTCTCAAAGATTTTAAATGGGAAGCACAAATATTCCCACCCTTCAGACCGGTGAGGTTAAATAAAAATAGATGAGGGTCATACATATTAAATACTAATATCAGTGATTGAAGACATCCATACTTTGATTGGCACCCATGGTTTAATTCAGGACCTTTTAGAAATTCTGACATTATTGGAAAGGGGTTTCAGGCATCCATATTCATCCCTGGTCTTTCTTCCAAAATTCAATTTATGGACCATTTCAAAAAAAAAAAAAAAAAAGTCCTGCTGGCTCCTCATGTACTTTCGAGTGGTGCCTTCAAAATTCGCTCTAAGTGAACTTAAAGTGCACTCGCTCTTATGCTGATTCCATTTGGGGTCTAAAAATGGCGTTGACAACCTCAGCGTTGTTCCTTCTCCTCTGGCTGCAGGACAGCGTCTCCCGCATGTGATTGATGGATAGGCTTTGCTCCAGAACGAGCCACATCAAACACATCTCCATTCTACTCAATGAGTACAGAGAGGCGTGTAGGTTCTCTTGATTCTCTAACTACAGCTCTTTCACTGCTCTTTCAGCCAAATAGCATCTGAAATATTGATAGCTTCAAAAAAATGTAGGTTTATTAAAAGATGACCCAGCTATTGCAGGGCTAAAAGGAGAGAATAAAGCTTTTGAAACGGAAAGGAAGTATAATTCGAAGGCGGTGGGAAGTGATGTCAATAAACACTGACCTAGAGACTGAAAGGTCTTTGGGCAGGTCCCTCAAATCGGGTGTCTGCCTTCTTGTTCTCTTTGCTCTACGGTCAGCTCTGAAATGAGAATCTTCTCCAGAGGTGCATTGAGTTCATAGACATGCGCAGTGTGGGAACAATTCCCTTGGTGGGATACATAAAAGGCCACTCACCTTTGCCTGTGGCAAGATGTCTAAAAACGCCCTGGGTCTTCTTACTATACTTTGCAACTGCCGTCTCTCCCCTAACCTGGAGTGAGGAGACTGAAGGTTTTATACAACCCTTTCATTTTATGGGAAGTCCACAACAGATGTTTTATTTCTTTCTGACCCCCTGTCCCTTTCTCAGGTAGAATTGGTGGCTCCTTCCTTCAGATCACCTGGTGCCTGGACTTACTCCTTTATCCTCCTATACACAATAATATTTTTTCACACTTAATCATATATGCTGTGTTGTCTGTTTTCCCCTACTAGTGTCCTTAAGAGAAGAGACTGAGCTTTATTTGTATTTTTATTCCCAAATGTATGAGGTTGTTGTTATTTTGGTGTTCTGCCCACAGGGAAGGATCAGGAAAGATTCTCTTTATTAACTGTATTAAAACCCTGTTAAATCTTGCTCTATCAGCGTCCCGGAAAGTAGGAAAGCACCAAGCAAAAGAAGCCATTCAAACACACCCATTCTTGGCTGTTCCAGATCAATGAATGGAGGGTAGAAGTTTTAATAGGACCATACGCTTTTATCAACCCCATGTTGTCCTACCAGTGGAGAAAAAAGGAGAAATGTAGGAGGTCCTGAGACTCCTACACGCTGAGTTTGGGACAATGTGCTTCCGGCTTGGGAGGGAACCACTGTTGAAATTCTGGAAGATCAGACCCCTGGCCACAACCATGGAAGTGACTGCTTGTCTCTTGTTTCTGTCAGGTAACACCTTATCTTAACATTTCTATTTCTTTGGCTACAGAGGAGCTAGTGGCCTTCATTTATCTTACATGAACTTTCTTGAGTTCGACCGATAGTGTTTATGAACTTTAAGCAGGCAAGTCAGAAACCTAGAAGTCAGTGCCATCATTTCCAAAGAACAACCTTAGTCAACTGAAGTCATTACCTTTGCATGTCAAATGCCTGAAAATACAGCATTTAAACCTATACTTTAGAATAATTTATTGGGTTACCAGGGCTGCAAACATAACCTTCTAATCTAATCAGCATTACAGTCTCTGATCACGAGCAAAGCAGTCCTTGAGGAATGATTTTTCTGGGAGCACCAGGGTGGCTCAGTCATTTAAGTGTTCAACTTTGGCTCAGGTCATGATCTCACAGTTGGTGAGTTCGAGTCCCGCATCAGGCTCTCTGCTGTGAGCACAGAGCCCACTTCAGATCTTCTGTCCCCCCTCCCTCTCTGCTCCTCCCCTGCTTGAGCTCTCTCTCTTTCAAAAAAAAAAAAAATAAACGTTAATAAAATAAAATATCATAAAATAAAATAAAATAAAATAAAATAAAATTGTTTTTCTAGGATTATTCCCAGTAAATGTTTGGTGAATGAATGGATGAATGAATGAATGAATGAACTAATGACTGACATCTAAACTGATGTCAGTTTCCCTCTTCCACTTAGTACTCTGCATAATCACTTCCTTTGACATCACACATTATGCATCCAGCACCACAATCTGATTTTAGTTCTAGAAGACAACAGATGTAAAGAAGAAACTTGGCTGCTGGTGTCAGAGAAACACATCAGAGAGGTTTCAAATGACTCCCAAAAGATGGCTTCTTCAAGTTACTACTTGTCCATCAAAAGAAGAGTTGAAGTTTTCAATCTTTCAGAAAAGTAAGGGTTGATAGGTTTATAGTGCCCATCCTAGAAGAATATCAAAGTACATTTAAAGAAATTTTAACACCAAATAACTTTAAAAAATGCTTATTTATTTATTTATTTTTAGAGAGAGAGGGCAAGCAAGAGAGGGGCAGAGAGAAGGAGAGAGAGAGAGAGAGAGAGAGAGAATCCCAACTCGGCCCTCAAACTCACAAATTGTGAGATCATGACCTGAGCCAAAACCAAGAGTCTGTGCTTAACTGACTGAGCCACCCAGGCATCCCCAAATAACTTTTAAATATGATTTCAGAATCTGAATGATCTTTGAACACATCACTTCACTCATGGTTCCATTGCATCTTTTGTTGCCCATGTAGTTAATTCCTCTCTACAAGGTCTTTTCTTTCTTTCTTTCCTTCCTTCCTTCTCTCCTTCCCTCCTTCCTTCCTTCCTTCCTTCCTATTAGTCACTAGACTTAGATGTATTCATAACCATTTTATATAGACCTTACAACAATGAAATATAAGTATTACTATAGTTTTTTTTTTTTTTTTATAATTTGGGAAACTGAGTCTCAGATGTGTAAAATAACTTGCCCAGGGTAACGCAGTAGAATCAGAATTCAAACCCAGGACTGAAAGACCCCAAGATCCAGAGTCAGTTCATTTTAGTAGTTTATTTCTGATATTAAAAAAAAAAAAAATCATTGTTGAAAAACAGTAATGTCTTTTGTAGGTTATTAAAAGTTAATTTTAAAGCTAATGAAAAGAAAGTAAAAAACTTTAAAAATATAAATCATGAATACAGCATATTTTATAGCCCTAAGCAAAAGATAGAGCAGAGAAAAATAGAACTGAACAAGGATTAAATGTTAGTTTCTTCAAGATTCTTCTTGATGTATTATAAAAATTGATCATGTGTCCCTAAAAGCCATAGTGTAATTATCTGGATGTGATCATTTGACAATGAAATGGAATTCTTCAAGTCTACTTTGATATTCAAGGACAGCAACGATGGCCTCCAGGGACAGAGAAAAAAAAATCCAGATAGAGAAACGTGTGAAGGGACATCATTTACAGAGAAATCCAAGATATCTTACTGCTGGTTTCCCAGCTGACTCCTTATCAATTAGCATATTTTCCTCTAAAGATAAGAAATGGAATGTTTGGGTTTCTGTTTAGGGATTTCTAGTTGAACAGATGATTGGTCAAGTGACTTGATGCTCTTGGGATGGATTCCAAAATCCTTACCTAATTGGCCTAAAACATGATATACAAGGTCTGGTTCTCTGGCCTCTCAGCCTTGTCCAGCACTGCTGTCTAGCTTTCCAGGCTCTTCCACCCTTGGCCTTCTGTGTCATTTCCAGGGAACTATGACCAGGCTCTTTCTGTTTCAGGATCTTCACTTTTTCATTGTATTTCTTTGCTCATCCCTTCCTTTCATTCCCTCTCCTCTCTAACCTCTTTTCACCCTTTCTTATTTATTTTTCCTGCCTTTGCTTATATTTTTCTTAGATAGGTCCCCCCAACAGCACAGGCCATGTGTGTCCCCCCCACCCCTGCCACCGACCCCAGGCTGAACACTTGCTATTTCCAGACACTGTTGTAAATGCGTTGCATGTGCTATCTCATTAATTCCTACAACAACCTTTGGAGGGAGTTATTGCTATAGTTCCAGGGCATCGCTGGGGAAACTGAGGCATGAGTAAATAAACACCTGGCCCACTCTCGCAGGGCTGGTGAACAAGATGTGAGCCTCCTTCTTGGATTCCAGAGCCCATGATTTTCTCAACCACTCAGCTAAACAGTGTCTCTTAGGAAACCCTATCTGCTCACTCCTGGCATCCTTCTCCTTGAAACACTTATCCTCATAATTATTTGCGAAACTATTTGTTTTTTGTCCATCTTTCATACGATAACTTCCATAGGATCAAGGTCTAAATCTCAGCCGTAGTACCTGCATCTAGCATTGTGCCTGGAACATAAGAGGTAGCCAATAAATATTGGGAGAGTAAATAAATGAATAGACGGGTCACATGGAGGGACAGATGGATGGCAAGATGAATGACTTTGTTGGCTTCGGTCTTTAAAAAGTGGTGCCAGTGAATTTTAGATTTTAAGCTTTACACACAAACGAAACCCTGTCCCCAGGGTAGCAATACTGTCCTCTTATACAAGGGGCAGGACCCTTGGGGCTACATATTTTAGACAGACTAAATCTGGGTTCACCTCAGTTTTACTTTTCCAGTGGGGAAGCACTGAGGTAGGATGCCCAGATCCAGCCAAATGTTTAAGAGGTCGATAATAAAACTGTCACGGGGCAGAGGAAGGGTAGGCTACAATGGTATAGTATTTTCAAGCTAAAAGTGACCGTAAATATCACCCAGTCCAGCTTCTCTGTGCGACAGTAGTTGATGTAGTAATGATTCTCAGGTACTTGGGCCAGATTTTTTCAACCGTATCTTCATCTGTTTTTAGCATAGGTGAAGGAATTCAGGAGTGTTCTGCCAGTGCCCTCCTGCCTGACGTGCTCTGCTGCTGTCAGAGATAAGACATGGTGCATTTTAGAAAAGCCACAGGGCTGTGATACGACACTTTCATCCAGCTGTGGAAGACATGGTGACTGATAGTAACTTCAGAAACATCACCTACTTACCGAATGTCTGAATTCACACAAATCAACAGTCTCAAGGCATAAAGCAACTATTTTATAGGAGTATGAGGCTGGAACCAAGGCTTCCAGGGAAAAAGCGTTTTGCGAAGTCTTCTATTTGAAAATAGTATGGCAATTTTTGTTAAGATCACAGGCTGATTTCAAAGAAAGGACCCCTCTGAATACCTTTCCTTATTCAGTGTCTGACTTGCATAGAAATACAACTCCAGCCCCAAAGGTTGCCTAGAAAAATATTGCGTGGAGCTCAGGATTTGGAGCTAGCAAACTATCCTCTTTCTAGCTGTCACCTTGGGTCACACTTGACCTCTCTGAGTCTCAGTGCTCTCATCTGCAAAATGGAGCTAGTCCTTCAACAAACATCTCTACAGTGTCTTCCATGGATGAAGTTTATGAACTATGGGAGAGGTACTGTTCTTCAAGCGCATACCATGTAGTAGGTACTTTATGTGCATTACCTCACTCTGCCCACAACAAATCCCTGTGGTAGAGACATTGGAAACTGACACTGAAGGGTTCGGCCACACAGTGAGTGGAAAAGCCAGGGCTAAAACCCAAATCCAGGGACACCACCGTCTTTGCTCCTTTGGCTCAGATTCACATGCAGGCTCCCATTTTGGGAAGTTTTGGAAAGTGTGGAGGGCTAGATCTCTGAGGATTGTTGCTTTTGTGTGTAGTCTTTGCTGGATTTCTGCTCTCCTCCTAAATTCTTTCTTTCTTTCTTTCTTTCTTTCTGCCCATTGTTAGCTTGAAGTGAAGTCCTTAGGGAAACTTTCTTGATCCTCTGAAACCCCCTGGAAAAGAAATGCAGTGGAGCTCGTGGTAGCTTTTCCAGTCTGCCTGTCTTGTGTCTCTGCCCAACTTCCACATTTTAGAGGGGAGAAGAGTCGCTGTGAGGGGCTCTCCAGAGACCCCACAGGATGGGACAAGGAGCCACACCCTCCCTCTCTTCCTCTCTTGCCAAAGCATCAGAGTTTTTCAGGCAAGATCCCCTTCCGGCACAATCCTAAGCTTCGGGGAGTGTTCATTCTCTTAAAGATTATCTGCTGTTAAAACTCTCGAATGTTTGAAGTGTTGATTATTTTTACCTTATTTAATTTAATTTATTTTATTTTCCCTAGCTTTATTGAGGTATAATTGACAAATAAAACTGTGGATATTTAAAGTGCACAACATGATGATTTGCTGTAAGTATACATTGTGAAAATATTACCATAATAAAGTTAATTAACATATTCATCACCTCACACAGATACTTTGTTTGTTTTCAGGGAGAATGCTTAAGATCTATTCTCTTACCAATTTTCCACTATACAATACAGTATTATTAACTGTAATCACATGTACATTAGATACTAAGAACTTATTCATCTCAGAACCAGAAGTTTGTGCCTTTTGACCAACATCTCCCCATTTCTCCCACTTGCCGGCCCTTGGCAAGCACCAACATTCTTCTGGATGTTTCTATGAGTTTGACATTTTTTTTCCTTAAGATTCACACTTACATAGTGAGATCATACAGTATTTGTCTTTCTCTCTATATAAAATGTTTCTTTTTTTTTTTTTTAAAGTTTATTTATTTTTGAGACAGAGAGAGACAGAGCATGAACGGGGGAGGGGCAGAGAGAGAGGGAGACACAGAATCGGAAACAGGCTCCAGGCTCCGAGCCATCAGCCCAGAGCCTGACGCGGGGCTCGAACTCACGGACCGCGAGATCGTGACCTGAGCTGAAGTCGGCCGCTTAACCGACTGAGCCACCCAGGCGCCCCTATAAAATGTTTCTTTATCAACTCATCCATCCACAGACACTTAGGTTGCTTCTTTGAAGTGCTGGTAATTTTAAACCCTGTTGTCTCACACTCCCTTGTCACTGCTGTGGCTGCTGGTTGGTTTGGAGGGAGAGTCGCTCCCAACAGCAACAGCCAGCATTGTAGTGATTCCCAGAAGCCACGGAGACTCTCTGGGTAACTCTCTGTGCTGCTTTGTAGTGAACTCGGATTGGTTCTGTGTCTCCACGGTGCTGACACCAAGGCTGGGGATACACAAATTCTAGAACAGTTGAGGACAATGACAAAGTGATGAAAAACACAGGAGGATGCATTGTTCAGTGAACAGAATTTTTTTTTAAATTTTTTTTTAACGTTTATTTATTTTTGAGACGGAGAGAGACAGAGCATGAACGGGGGAGGGTCAGAGAGAGAGACACAGAATTGGAAGCAGGCTCCAGGCTCTGAGCTGTCAGCACAGAGCCCGACGCGGGGCTTGAACTCACGGACCGCGAGATCATGACCTGAGCCGAAGTCGGACGCTCAACCGACTGAGCCACCCAGGCGCCCCAGTGAACGGAAATTGAATGGAGAGATGGAGACAGACAAAGAAAAAGGCTAAATAACTAAATCACCGATTTTTTTTTTTTTTTTTTTCACTCTCAGGATGGTTTTTCCCACCCGGACGGACACAAGTGCTACAGAGCTCCATGGTAATATTGCCCGGGTGACCACAGAGCTTACTGACCAAACCAAGGATCCTATTCCCAGGATAGCAGGCATACCCCAACTGCCTTGGGCAGGTCAGGATATATGGTCTCCTCAATATTGGAGGCCACCTTGGGCTCCAGCATCTATCTGTCTTCTGAGATGTGCTTCTAAATGAGACATGGTGTCTCCTGGCCACACACGGGCCTGAGGCCTACTCACTGTTCGTTGAGTGGGTAGTTCTCGTTTTCCTCTTCTGTTCTGCTTCCTATCAAGCGTCACTTTCTCAAATGTGGAGACCGAGACCTGGAGTCTTTGGTCAAAGAGATTTAAGTTTCAACTCCAGCCCTGCCAGTTACTGGCTGTGGGACTGTAGCAGGGTCCTGTCACATCCCCAGTGCTCCGAATTCTCACCCAGGAGGCACAGATAATAATAGCACCCATCTTCTTTGGTCGTTGTGAGGATGGAAGGAGCTGATTCAAGTAAAGCGATTGACACGCCTTGCACATAGCAAGCGTTCAACACACACTCAGCAAAATCACTAGCTATTATTCAGTGTTGGTGGAGAGGCAGAGATTATAAACCTCTTGAAGGCTCACAAAGACCTAGAAGAACATCCTCCCGCCCTCCCGGAAAAATTAACTCCTTTTCTCACTGGACTCACACTCTCACACTCCTACAATAGTGTGTGTAGCCCGCTGTGTGCAATTGGATTTGTATTTGAATGTGTTTCCTCTTGCTCCTTTCTTCTTCATAGCACCAGCTACCTAGCATGGCCTAGCTCCTAGTACTTGTTCAATAAATATTTGTAGAATTCATTTGAGAGGTCAATTCAGAAATGACGGTGCAAATTCTTTTCAGTTCCATAAATAAATGCATCACTTTGCATCGTATCTTTGAAATCGCCCCATTTGCTCTTTCTGCCCAGGAAGTACCGTTTTGACAATGCAGGGCCCTTATCTTCTCCAAGGACCTTCTGAGTCCTGGGTACTTCAGCAAGGTCGGATCATGCAGAGGTCTCCTGGGGCATGGTTTCGAGGGCTTCGAGGATTTTCCAAGTTGGAGGAAAGAACCATAATGATCTCACTTTTGGAAGGACAAGTAGGTTAAGTGTCCCAGTAGGGTCCCTGTCAATAGGACAGAATTCAGTATGTATGGTCCCTAACTGCCCCATCACCGAGGTCCTTGTTCTGAAACTCAAATGCAGCCCAAATGGTGAGTCAATCTTGACCCAGGTTGCATGTACCAAGCTAGTAGCCCCACCAGCGGGTGGACTCACTGGTCTCAGTGGGTAGAATTAACTAGAATCTGCACTTTACTGCAATGTCCACCTACCAGCTCCCTTCCATGATTACTTGAGTTCCACCTGAGTTCACTTCCATCACTCCTTAAAAGTGACAGCAGCCCAGACAAACACACGGTGATTTTATCCCTTTGGACTTGTTATGCCGGATTGGTGGTTGCTTCCCTTGGGGGACACTTTGGTAGTTGGTTCATTTTTTCCCTGTCGTGGCCTCACCTAGTCCCAGAACTTCCCATCCCTCTGCCCAATGCCTGTAAGACATGGGCAACTTAAGGTAATCGTTTTTCAGTATGCAGGCTTTGGAGTTGCACAGGCTGAGTTTAAATTCCATTGCCATTGCTTCCACACCGCATGACCTTAGGTGAGCCACTTAACTCCTCTGACGCCTGAGATCCTCTGTCTTGAAAAGGAGCTTCATAGGATTACCTAGCTCTAAGGCAATGGGGGGGAAATCACCTGAGATAATACATATAAATCTCTTAGCAACGTACCTGGCGCATAATGAATGCTCAGTTAATATTGACAATTCTTTGCTGTTTAGTTGCTGAGCCCAGTTATACAATAATGGTAAGCACTAATCATGAAGCGATACTTCTGTCTTGACTACTGCTCTCCTGTCAGTAGCCGGAACCAGTTCACCACTGTTTCTGCCAAGTTCGGCAGCTCACGCTTTTTCATGATGGATTTGGGGTAAAGGAATAGGCTCCTATTCCTAGGAGCCACACCTCATTAGCCACACCTACAGTGGAGTGTGCTTTTATTTACTTGCTTTATCTCATCTATTCACAAGTGACCTCAGAATTCAGGTTTAAAATAGGGGAAAGTGACCAGTCAGCATTCTTGCTCATCTATGTCGGTAAAGTTTTATGGCCACAAAGAAAAATTTGAGTGCAGAAGGAAAGCAATCTGCAGGCAGACTACTACAATAATCTCAGGGAGAAGCTCTAAAGGCTGGAACCAAGAAGAGGCATGTGAGGGTAAAACAACAACAACAACAACAAAACGCATCGCTTTTGGGCTTTAGAGCAGCTTCCATGTCAGAGAGACAGAAAAAAAACCTACATTTATTAGAGAACATATGGGGGCCTCTGTGATTTGGAATCTTGACCTGAGGGCTGGCACAGCATGGCAGGAACCCTAGAACACGTGCGCCCATGGCTAACATCCATCAAGGCCCCAGGAAAAGAGTTCCCCAACTCAGTTGACCTAAGTCTTCAGAAGAAAAGATAACTACCTCCACAAGCCACGAAGCTTTGTGGGCTATGCTGCTGCTGGCATGGAGGTCAGAAACAGCTTAGGAAGGAAGGAAGCATTGGAGTGGCGGCCATATTTAGGTAATATAAAAACGAAGTATGTAACTTCTCAAATTCTTCCTGAATGAAGTACGTGTGAAACAAAATATTGGTTCTTTACGTTGGCAACCGAAGATGGAATTGTGGATGGTGTACGTTTTATAAAAGCTTTGATGATATTTAATTACCTCTTTAGGAAATAAATAATGTAAGGTTTATTTAATAATTTTCATTTATGTTGTTGATAGTTCTTAATTGTAAGTTGTATTTTTCTCTTCATTTTGCTAAGTAACTTGGATATTTGATCAAAAAGACACTTTTGAAAGCACATGAAAAATAATTTCTTATACTTTAGATTTGCTTTATTTGATATTTTTGATTAAAATACAAATTTTGTGTACTTTGGACATGATTACATTTCCATTGTTAATACCTTAGATCATTATTATTAATAGACTCAAACTCAGTGAAAAGCTTGATAAAAATAATTTAATTAGTAATTTTACTCAAAAGGAAGGTAAAAATGAATTTTATGAAATAAATACATAATGATTTGTAAATTAAGCATGCTTTTACTTACTCACCCACCCAAACTTTTGCAACCCATCAAATGAATATCCAGGCATGTGCAATATTAAGTTCAATCATCCTTGTTATTTTAGAGACTTTCAATTGTATATGATAATAGCTTTACATCCTTAATTTTTTTTTTTTTTACCATTAGGAAGATATACTTGGTAAGGTGAGGGAAAATGTATTTTATTGAGAAGTCTGCATACTTGTAACTTTTATATGTTTGTCACTTTTAAATGTTTAGACATATGGTAGGTAGGCTTCCATCTGTACCCCTCAAATGGGAACAAGGTCGGGTACATATACACCTGCTGGGGTGTATAGTTCTCTCATTAGAGGTTAATAAGAAACAGGAAGAATGAAGGCAGTCATGCCAACTTGGAAACCAAGGGATCAACCAACCAACCAATCAACTAACCAAAGAAAGAACAGATACCAACAGAAAGCAGCCACACCTGCTTGCTCACACCAGGGCCTTTACATCCTAAACCTAATTGCTCTGAATGCGTCGCCCATAATTTTAGACAAATCTGCCCTTTTTAAAATGTTATGGTTTTGAAAAGAAAGGCAGGAACAGCCTACAGAATCTTTCTTTCCTGATCTGATCATGTTCAACCCGTTGGCCACCTAATGAAGTGGAATTCAATGGTGAAATACTTAATTCAGAAAGTCAATATCCAGGTACTTTGACATTCTTAGAATCATAGATAGTGATTAAAGGTGACCAGGGACAGAGAACTGCAATTAAGAGAGACTGACCAGAGACTCAGAAGAACAAATTTCCCATCTTGAGTCCCTCACTGATTCATTGAAAAATGTTACCTAGATGCTATTCAAATGTCAAATGGCATTACTTTCCACACTGAGGATAGCACTGCCTTTCCAGAACAGTCAGATGGTCATCAAGGTAAAAGGCAGTTAAAATGTGCAATATGCAACACACACACACCACACACACACACACAAATACCACATCATCAGCTCTGGGTTGGGGTTTAGAAAGGGCTGTGTCAACACACTTTGTGTTTTTTTTTATGTTCTACAGATCAGTGAATAACAGCCAACTTATTCTTCTGAGAGTAGGTATTTAAGAAATTAGCAAGGATTAGGAAACGCTTTTTCAGACATCTCTTTGGATTTACTTTATAAGGTTGTATGAAACAATGAAATCATTGTTCTGTATCAGAGTCTAATCTCCTTGGGAGTAACATTTTACTATCTGGTTCCATTGCCTTGTAACTGAGTGTGTGTTAAGTCTGAGATCTACATATGAGCCCCAGGGACAAATGGGTTCCTCACTGCCACAGTGTATATTTGTAATCAGACAATCAATATGGCTAACATGTGCCAACTTCACTGGAGGAGGGTGAGTGAGCCTGTTTGAGATTCATGATACTAGAGAAATAAGGTGAAGAAGTTGTATGAATGGGGCTTATTGTTTGCCTGTATTTAAAATGTTCTCATTTTCACAACATTTTACGGGGAGCTCTCAAAAGGCCTTTATTGATAGAGATACTCATTAAGTGTCAGTTTAAAAAGAGGTGTTGTTGATGTAATGTAATATAATCCCCTTTTGCATAAGCCTTTTTATCCCAGTGTATTAGGAGGACTTTGCCAACCTAATCCTATCACCAAAATCCAAGATGTCATTCATAGAAACCAAGAAAACTGCCTTCTAGATTTAAATTCTGATGTTTGAAGAGTTGTTCGATCCAACACTCCAAAAAGATTGGCAGAAATCTGGCACGTGGCTTTGTTTCTCTGTGATAACCAGACGTTGAATATTTACTCATTCAATAATCATTTATGGAGCATCTACGATACACCAGGTGCAGTGCTGGGTGGGGAGATGAAAAAGCTATTGCCCTTACCTTCTAATGATGGAATAGCCTCGTGAATACTCCGGCAACATTGCAGTGCGGTAACCGTGATATGAGCGCAGTTTACATAGTGCAAGTATCCAGGCAACGTAGGGAGTCTGTGCAAGTTAGCAAGTTGGAATAGAGCAGCGATTCTCAAAATACAGTGCCAGAACCAGTAGAAACAGCATCACCTGGGAACTTATTAGAAATGCAAATTCTCAGGCCCCAGCACTACTGAATTCTAAACTCAGGGGGTGAACCCTGCAATCCGTGCTTTAACAAGCCCTCCATCTGATCCTGACGCTTGCTCTCGAGTTCAAAAACCACTAGCCTAGAGCAGTCATTCTCAAACTCGGGTGCACAATAGTTTCACCTGGGGAGTGCTTAAAACTCCCCAAAGCTCAGGCCACAACCCAGACCAATTAAATCAGAATCACCGGGGGGAGATGAAGTGATGTCTGTGTCGGGTTTTAAAAGTCAAATAAGATCTTTCCAGGAAGATAGAGTGAGAAGGCATTTCAAGCAGAGAAAAGATTCCACAAAGGCTCAGAAGCATGAAAAAGCTCTGTTTATTAAGGTAAAAACAGCCCTGTTGCTGAAGCATCAAGTTTGAAAGGAAAAGTAAAGGAAGACTGAACCGGAGCAGTAGACGGGCCAGGAGTCAGTTCACAGAGCTCTATGACTTGGGGAATGAATTGAATCTTGGTTACACTTTTTTGCTTTTTTTTCTTTCTGTTCTCTATTGGGAAATTAGTTTGGGTTCCATTTTACTACTACCCATCTTGCTTCCTGGGCTTGGCTTTCCCAGTAAAACCATCCCTCTCAGCTAGGGCCGTTTGCAATTAAGATCAGCGATGATTAAACACTCAGCAAAACTCAGCCCCATGCTGCTTTAAACGGAGAGACAGAGAGTTGGCAGCAGGGAAGTCAGAAAAGAGGATCCGAGACAAAGTGAAGAAACTTCAGAAAAGGAAAGGATTGCTTTAGACTTTTGATTGTTTTGGTTTTGGTTTTGTTTTTGTTTTCCAGCTGAATCAGGGAGGGACTTTGGAATAGATGCATCTGCCCTCTAAGAAATCAAAGCCAGATACAGGAAGTGGGTGGAAAGGGCCTTCTGAACAGCCTCAGCTGCCGCGTGCCTTCTGTCTGCTGTGGGCACAGCAGCTGCACAGACCCCTCTTGTTGGGAGACAAGACGGGATCCTTTCAGTCGTGTGACCTCTGCCTCCTCTCCAATGGTAGGGAAGAGAGAAGCCGAAATTCTTCCCTGTGACTGAGCGCATGAGAATGTGACAGTTATTTGGGGTAACAGGTTTCCTGGCCATCAGGGCAACTGTGAGGGATGAGCACCGTTTCAGGGGAGGAAGAAGGATGACAAGGTGGCAGGAGTGGTCCATTCCTTGATTGGTGTAGTGTGAATATTTCTGAGACACTGAGATGGGCAAAAAGCTTAAGCCACACCATCTTTCATCTTGGCAGAGGGGGCCGTGGCGGTTGAATAAAGCCTCCAGCACCCCCTACCCGTCCCTCTTCTCCTCCACCTCCCCTTGAACATTTTTAGGGTGTCAGATACTCTAACAGAATCTGCTCTTTGAATTGGATTCAAGTTCAACTTCTAACTCGGTGTTCACATTCACAGCCTGCTAACAAGACGAAAACAACTATGAATCAGCTGCGAGGCTGTTAACACCCAAGCCTGTCCTAACTTCATTAGGCTCAATTCTCTACCTTTGAAATATGCACTAGGATCTACGGAAGGCAAGGGAATATACGCAGTGGAAGGGGGTGGGTGTTCGTATGCTAGGGACAGGACGCATCAGCTAACTGAGCCTGAGACTGTGGCGGACCGTGTGGGTTCATTTGAATGGGAGTAAGCTCGTCATTTGACTCCCGGTTGGACTCTATCGGCCATTTTGGCATCATCTCACATGTCCATCCATCACATCACACGATAAATTTGGAAGAAAGGGCCAACTCTGTTTCCACCTGGAAGGTGATTTGGTTTTCCTTCTCGGTGAGTTTTTAATGGCTCTTGTGTGGTTGACTCTTTATTATATGTTGAAGTCTTCCTCTGTGCCAAGCTGGGATAAACACTTGATATGGCAATGTGATGGCATGGTTCTTAAGCCACAGACTTTAGAATCATTCTGCCAGCTTTATCCCTTTGGACAACTCACCCAATCTAGTCTAGCCTCATATATTAGTAATAATAATGTAGTAGCACTTGCCTCATTAGATTATAATGAGAGTTAATGAACGTATCTATGTAATATGCTCACTATAGTGCTTGGCACATAGTAAGCGCTTGTGAAAAGTTACGTGTTGCCATGAGCCATTATTTCCACTAAGTGTGCACACCTCTCCCTCTTTGCAGAGTGCAAGAGGGAAAGAGATGTCCAGAGTTGACCTCCCGGTACAAAGTCGTACAACCTGGTAAGTGGAGATTCAGCATTCAAACTCCGTTCCGGGAGCAGAGGGCGGTCTGTGCTGTTCAACGCTATGCTAGCCAGCCTCTACCAAACAGTTATTTCTATATTATCTGACTGCTCAAGTCCACCTCTCTTCTTCTCAAAATGATTACCAGTTTGTCCGGTGCATAATTTATTCTCAAATCTTATGCTTTTTTTTTTTTTTTTTTTTTTTGCCCTCGTTGGATTCCTCTTCTCAGTTTGCAATTTTACTGTTGCATTTCTGCATTGTACTCACAGTTTTTAATACCATCTGTTATAAACTAGTCATTTTGCTTCCACACATTCCAAAAGATAAGACTATTTCTTAAGAAAAAGCAGAATAACGCAGGAACAGATTCTCAGATGCAATCATCACGATGTGCAATGAATATCTGAGCATTGGCACGGGCATTATGCGTTCCAATATTCCTTTTCTTGTCTGCGTGGCAGAGACTCACTAACACTCTTCTAGAGACAGCTGGCTATTGTAGTCTGGGTGAAAAGCGTCACCAACAGATCTGTGCTCAGTGTTGCAATGAGAGAACAAAGATGGTGGCAGTTTCAGACATGCGTGTGCACATATGCATATGAATGATATACACGTATATATTCGTGTATGTGTGTGTACTTCTGTAATCACTCGGTACTCTTAAAAAATATATAGTTGGGATTTTATGGGCTACATCCACAAGCCACCCCCATAAGCTGAAGACCAACAAGTCCATCACCTCCTAATCTACTGAACTGAAACAAGGGAAATCAGGTCGTTTTTCTGGGACTATTTAGGTAGAGATAATTTGAGAAGTCAATTACTAGAAGTTAATTGCTGTCACATGTAGAAGATACCAAACAGGTTCATTTTAGACCCATATTATCAAACAGGGTGTGCACCATCATAACAAGACATGGTTGTGTAACGTCCAGCAGTAATGAACACAATATGTTTGTATAAAGGGTGTCAAGTGACACGTTTTTTTGTTTGAGTTTTGCTTTGTTCCAGTTATCCAGATAGCTTTGGTTTCTTGGAGACGGGAGCTGTAACTTGCTCAGAACTTTCATACCCCTTTCAGGGGTATAGTACTTGATATATGTTGTTGTTTTTTTTAAGTGTTTATTTATTTATTTATGAGAGAGGGAGAGAGAGAGGAGGGGGGCAGAGAGAGAGAGGGAGACAGGGAATCCCAAGCAGGCTCCGTGCTGTCAGTGCGGGGCCCGATGCGGGGCTCGAACTCATGAACCATGAGATCACGGCCTTAGCTGAAATCAAGAGCCGGATGCTTAACCGACTGAGCCACCCAGGGGTCCCTGATATACAGTTTTTACTCAGTGAAGAAGTATATTTAACTCCGATTCTCCTTTTTAAAAACTATTATTTAACCGGGCATGAAGTCACAAGTGAAAGAGTGTCATTTTTTTTTTCTTAAGCTTTTAAAACTACTTAACTGCTCAACATTTCTTGAGCACTCATTGTATCCAAGACGTGCCTTGGAGGAATTGTAAAGCAGTGTTATACAGAAGGCAGGGAAGCGCATCTCTACCTTCGGGTAGCTCCCAGGCTAGTTGCGTTCTGGGCTCGTATCTAAATAATTATCAAGTTGTGCAAGTCTAACCATTTCCTAGAGACAGACATAGCATCACTTCCTGAGTTAGGGCTTCACGAACAGAAAACATCGCACGTCCTCTGCCCTTCACTTTTCTTTACATGAGCTCTTTAGGTTGCAGGACTCAGGAAAACCACATTAAGAGGAAGCTCAACTTTGCGTGTGTGTGTGTGTCCAGTGTGTAAACATATTTGATAGCATGAATTATTAAGAAACCGCTCCCCATTGACGTAGGCTCTGGGCCACATGCTCACTCTTTCTCCAGTGACCCTTCGGGACCTTTATGCTTTACACGCTGGGACGATAGTTACAAAATTAGGAGGTACCTGGAGGGCATGTCCTTTTACAACTGTTCCATAGTCGTTCAGTAATCACAGCTGGGCCACCACACATCCTTGTGCCGCATAAATGGGGGAGAAATGGAGGTTCTAGGTAACTTGGGGCTCTCAGACACTTCAAAATGGTCATTTTCTGTGTACTATATCACTGGAATATTTCATCAGAGATTCTGTCTCTTCTGCTATTTATTCTACACCCATTTCCTTCATTGGGCCGGGTTTCGTTTACACGTGAGGGACCCATGCGTGAAAAGATATGGATCCCGTCCCGAAGGGATTTATATGTCTGACTTGACCGTTTGAAGGCCACAGATGTGTTGCTCCCGCTCCTAACCCTTCCGAAGGAGCAACTGTTAGGTTCTGAAATTTTATAGACAGTATTTGCTTTAAGAGACGACGGCGCAGGAAGTCCCGAAATGCACCACAGAGCATGATAGGTTGTGATATTCTGCTGTAGCTTAATGCATACTGTAGCCAACGGCAAGGTGTCTCATCACTAATTATATTCATTTTGCACTTAACGGAGACATCCAAAGTACAGATCTTAAAATGTGGAAGTTGAACTTCTGTTCAAATTATACTCTCCCTAAGGAAAATGATTCCCTTTTCTAGCTACACTTTCGGCTTTACTTACAGGCTGCCAAAACACTTCATTTAATTGGGGGAAAAGTCCATCCAACTGTTGTCAGAGATCATGTAACAACCAGTTGTTTTGCTGATTTTTTTAAAACCTTGTAACAGCACGTTTGTGTTCTGGTGACCCAGCCTTAGGCTACCCGAGAGAGACACAGTTGATAGAGTGGATTTAAGCAGGCAACGAAAAGAAGAATGTGCATCCTTGCAGACTTTTTCCCATTAAATTTTATAAAACTTCTGCATACTTTATATCACTTAATTATCCCAAGGCTCCCGCAGATAGAGGTAGTATTATTATCCTCGATTTTCGGATGAAATACTATTTCGGAAGTGATAGGGGTAGAATTTAAGCACAGGTATTCTGCTTCTAATTCCTGGTATTTTCCCACTTCACATTTCTAAAATCTAGCGTGCGCTAGGATAAATCTTTGTCGGAATCGTGTTTTCGGTCTGATTGTTGATACCCAAACGCCAACGTTGCTTAGTTCTCGCAAGCTATCACGTGCATAAGTCAGATTCTAAGCCTGGAGTTCTCTGAAAGGAACCTCATGTGTGTCGGATGTCAATAGGAAACTATTCGGGACCGGAGAAACAGCATGGCATTTATTAGTAGCCTTGGGTTTCTCTTTGTTAAGGGTAGAAGGAAGCAATGCCTTTAGTTCTGGACTCGGCCTGGAATTTATCTTACACTGAGTCACTAAGGACAACCAGTTGTGGTAGACAAAGCTATGGAGTTGGGGCTTTAAGTTAAGCCAAAATACTTTCAGGAGGATGTGATGTAAGGTCACATCAACCAATATCCACATAGTCCCTAGAATGTGCAGGACATAGTGTAAGTGTTAAGTTGGCGGGGGGGGGGGGGGGGGGGGGGGGGGGGGGGGGAGGGAACACGTATCCTGTCTTGCCCAGAATAGTCCTGACTTATGCCAGGAGTGTCCTGTCCGCTTAAAGCCACTGACCCCTTCCCTTTCAACAATTACACAGTCAACCTGGTTGGAATAGAGACAAAATCAAGAAAAACTCAGCGTCCTCAAGATTGTAATATGATGGAGACAGAAGAAGAGGATTCCTACATATAAAGTAAAGCAGGATGTTCCGAACGCTGTCTTAAAACAACATCGAGCAAATGCTTTGGGAGTTTAGAAATACGTATTTAGTTGGGGTTCATGAGGGAGGAAAACATCACCTTATGTCGTGTTCCACAGCAACGATGTGTTATCAAAGATGTCGGAGTCGAAGCAAAACCTGTGCTGGTACTGAGAGCCGTGGTTCAGGTGTCATTCTCCATGGAGGAAGATCTGTTTTGTTCTGGGTCCTTCGGCAGAGCCACACCAGACAAATCCGAAACTTTGACATCAGTCAGGGCACTAACTGCAGAGAATTCATAATGTCTTGGCTTTGAATCTACACTTCTGTCTACTTCTGCTCCTGTCTCCTCCTGCTCAGACTGATGCTGACGTCAGTGTGATGGGTAGGAAGCGTAACGCTTCTGAAACGAGAACGCACTCCACAAAAATGCCCATTAAAAACACTTCTCCCTCACTATTCTCGTTGTGAGAGTGCCCACTTGAACCTCGCAGCTTTCGGTGGTGAGAATATAAATTCTAGGCCGGGTTCTATTGCCAACGTCTTTATCCAATTATTTAAGCCTTCTACTTTGCGGTTACTTCCTATATTGAACTATTAAATCTCCTGCCGGTAACGCCCCGTCTCCTTCACCTATTTCTCAGCTGTTGTGGGAGAAACTGCTGCCTTGCTAAGGTATTTGTTTTTAAGACTTTAACGTCCATTTGTATATGAATTACACTGGGCCCTGTGGGTGAAGAGAAGCAGTAAATAGTGGCTTTTGACCTTAACAGAGGACCACACATCATAATTCGCTTGGACACTTCAGGTCTGTGGCAGGTTTCCTGGTGTAATTATTAACAATATCTCTTTTCACTCCCCAAAGTGTCCCAATTTAGATAATAAATGATCTGGTCCCCTAGACCTGGGAGGCCTTCAATTCCGTTAGGGAGACAGGAGGCACCAACAGGAAAAGACGACAAACACAACAAAGCAGGGTGTGATGAATGTCAAATACGTGATCTGCGCCGTCATGAAAGGGGCCACATTTTAGGAGGAGAGGCTGCTGAGGACTTCAGCCATCTGGTAGACTGCCTCAAGATGAGAGTTGGCTCTTCAAGAACATGGAGATTTCAAACGGGCGCTGAAGAAAGCAGATTGCGCAATAAACCCTTCGCTGGAGAGACTGCGAAAATCGAAGCAAAGCATAGTTTTGTTTTTTTTTTTCCAATCTGAATAAGTCCTCGTAGGAATGATTTCCTCTTCTCTTCTAAGCAAGCCGATGTTAGAGGCAAACCAGCTTGGCAGCTTGAGCAGAAAACCCATTTTAGTCTATTCAAATATGTGGGGGTTTTCCAAATGTTCTCTTTGGTTCCCCACCACGTTCTGAGCCATTTGCCCTGCGACACAGTCACTGTTCCGTAGCTGGGGAGCAACCAGAGCACCAGTCAAGGAGCCCCCAGACAGCAGTTTGGGCTTCAGGGACAATTCCAAGGTGTGGAGCTGTGCACATCACCCGTTTCCCATTTGGCTGCCTTTCAACCACCCTCTTGGTCCCTTTGAGTACAGGGACACCGGGAGAAGGAAATGGCGAATGGGAACACACGCCTAAGGCTACAACCTCCCTTTTCAAAGGCCTCTTAAGGAAGTGGTGAAAAGCGTCCACCAGCTTTACTTATTATTCAAAATGTCCACCATTGGGGCGCCTGGGTGGCTCAGTCGGTTAAGCCTCCGACTTCAGCTCAGGTCACCATCTTGCGGTCCGTGAGTTCGAGCCCCGCGTCAGGCTCTGGGCTGATGGCTCAGAGCCTGGAGCCTGCTTCCGATTCTGTGTCTCCTTCTCTCTCTGCCCCTCCCCCGTTCATGCTCTGTCTCTCTCTGTCTCAAAAATAAATAAACGTTAAAAAAAAAAAATGTCCACCATGAATAGAGTTGGGATTAATGCTTTGAACGTGTGAATGTCACAACCACCCTGGCTTCTTTGAGCATCATCCCATTAAGTTCAACATACATGGCTGTTCACTTCTTAGAGCTTAATTGCATCAATGGTTTTTAGATTTTCTTTAAGGATTGAAACCTTTTTATTCAGACAAAATCTTAGAGAAAATGCTAATTTGTGTGAGACACAACCTGCTAGCTATCAACTCAATATACAGTCTTCCCTTCTTTGTTTGTTTGTTCCTTTTTTGAGTTTATTTATTTTGAGAGAGACAGAGAGCACAAGAGGGGGAGGGACAGAAGGAGAAGGGAGAGAATCCCAAGCAGGCTCCGCACTGTCAGTGCAGAGCCCAATGTGGGGCTTGAACTCACAAACTGAAATGTGAGATCATGACTGAACTAAAACCAAGAGTCAGATGCTTAACCGACTGAGCCACTCAGGTGCACCTCCCCTTTCTTCTTGTTGAGGAAGCCCCAACTCTTATTTGGGGCACCAATATACCCAGCTTAAAATAATAAAGCCCAGATTTCCCAGCTTTTCTTTTATCTAAAGGTTGTCAAATGACATAGGTCTAGCCAAAAGAACATGTAATAGAGGTGTCCAAGAAAAACCATGAAAGAGAGCTAAATCATCTGGCACGTACCTTTATGTTCTTTCCCTTTCCCTCTAGCCTGCTTGAGCTGTGGGCATAATGGCTGGGGCTCTGGCAGCCTTCTTGAGAACAAAAAGATGGGGCCATACTCTTAAAAAGTAGGAACAGAAAGCCGTAGGAACTTAGGGTTCTAATGATATCAGGGAACTACCAGACCAATCCCCGAACTGCCTACTTGTGGACTTGTTTATGGGGCATAGAAAAATCTCTCTATGTTATTGATTTTTTAATGTTACCTATTTAAAGGTTTCTACGTTCACAGAAAAAGGGCCATTTAATGTTAAACTGTTAAATGTTAACCTATTGAATGTTAAACTGACAAATAGGACACGTCTCTGGTTGAAGTACAGGTAAATGGAGAGAGTTTTACCCACCATAATATTTGAATTATAAGATGTTTATCAAGCAACTTTGGGTTAATATAGCATTTCTGGAGGCACCAATAATGAAATAAAGGGCCATCTCTAAATCATTTAATCTTGTTAGAGTCATGCCCCTCCATATTGACTGTAGAATGCCCTTAAGGCAAAAATATTGGAGGGAGGTATAATTTCTTTATCTGTTACTTCAGAGCAAATGCTAGTAAATCCAGAGTGCTCTAATCCAGACCTTAACCACTATTAAATAATACGCTTTTTTTTTTTTTCAGTTTAAGCGGGAAAACATGGGTACAAAAAGAATAAGGAGTGAAGAAAATATCTACGAATTGCTAGTCATTTTATCTGTATTATACCATGCCATCACTGCTCCAAACCTATAAGGGAGGGTGATCCAAATGTTGCCTGATTCCAGTAAGCACCATTTGTGTAGAATACAATGCGGGGAGTGTCTCTAGCCACACAATGCAGCACCCCTAAATTAGAGGAGAGAACCTGCTTTGTTGACCAAAGCTCCTTTCTTTGCAGAACCAGCCTCCATTCCATCACAATCTTGCACCATCCACGTGGTTCAACGGGCCTGTTTTCCTTGCCTCACTTTGGTCATTTGACCCAGGCTCTGTCTATCCAGCTCTCCATCCCATATTTACAGTTAACTTAAGGACGTTCTTAACCAAACTCAGACCAATGAGAGTACCCCTGGGACATTTTCTGGAACAGTACCCCTAGGACATTTTCTGGAGCGAAAGGGAAAGATCTCTTCTTCCTCTTAGATCCTGATTGTAAGGAACACGTGAGCCTTCAAGCTGCTAGTGGCCATCTCATTGCTATTTATCAAGAGCTTGTCTGAAAATGGAACTATACCATTATTTGAGAACACAGATCCAGTCATGTTAAAGACCCTAGACTTTTTTAGTTACATGAGTCCATTAATACCTTTTTCTTAAAAAGCTAGTTTGATTTCTATTTCTGGCATTTGCTATCAAGGAGTTTCAACTAATGCAGGTAGCTGTTGTGATCTCTCTGAGGCTCTGAGAAATTAAGAAACTTGGCCAAGCCTAGCCAGTAATTGATGGAAGCAGGATTCTAATATAGGGCAATCTGGTACTGACATCAATTTTCTTTTCATTACACTATGCAGCTTCCCCAAGCTGATAAAATCAATCACAATTTATGGAAATAATGCTGACGTATCATTAGGCTTTCTAAAATATATCATTTCTACAGATACAGTTTCCATGTCCCAAATTTTATGCTAATTTTAGCTGGTAAATTTATGAGGCAGAGTTATCATTGTTCGTTATGAAAATATTACCTATTTACGAAACTATAGAGAATGTTTTTGTGGGACCTGTCAACGATTCCTTTCTGAACACCTACTATGCACATGGCATTGGCTTAGTTGTTAACAAGGAAATAAAAGAATGAAACAAATGGAAATAGTAGTCTAGACCATTACATATTTTTAGAAACTTTTTTAGATTTTTTTAATTTATTTTTGAGACAGAGACAGAGCATGAGTGGGGGAGGGGCAGAGAGAGAGGGAGACACAGAATCTGAATCAGGCTCCAGGCTCTGAGCTGTCAGCATGGAGCCCGACGCGGGGCTCGAACTCATGGAGTGTGAGATCATGATCTGAGCCGAAGTCGGATGCTCAACCGACTGAGCCACCCAGGCGCCCCAGACCATTACATATTTTTGAGTCACCATATTCCAAGATGGAAAGTGGTGAGTGCTATAACACCAACACAGGTAAAACACTACTGCAAAGAAGAGTGGGTCGATAGGGAAGATGTTACTTGAGCTAGGCAGTATGGATCCTATGGAACCAAATGTGAGGCAATGTGAACAGGACCTTTTTGGCCAGCGCTGACAGACAGAACTTTCTGCAATGATGAAAATGCTCTCTAACTTCCTGTGTGACATGGTAGATACTGGCCATGAGTGAGTATGAAGCCCTTGAAATGTGGCTAATTCAACAACTATATGGCCAATGTCTATCATTTTGGCCACCGCAGTTCTAGAGAAATAACAACGCAAACGGCATAAGCAAATGCGTAGGATGAGAAGAATGGAAAGCGTGGGGTTTGCATGAAAGATAAAGCAAGTTGTCTACCTCTGGTGGAATCGAGCTCATAAGGCAGTGAAAGGAGAAATAATATTCAGTAAAGTTGACTGGGTCTGGTTCATGGAAGATTTTCACTTTGGGCTAACGACGGTTTCCCAAGCTAACAAGTGGCAAGGCCAGCGCTCTGCTGTGG
Organism: Panthera uncia; assembly: GCF_023721935.1. Lineage (NCBI taxonomy): Eukaryota > Metazoa > Chordata > Mammalia > Carnivora > Felidae > Panthera > Panthera uncia. The sequence goes on along the minus strand of NC_064809.1, from coordinate 111,319,320 downwards.
GTAGATGCAACGGGCAGTGGTGGATGGGTAGAACCAGAAAAGATACAGAGAAGTAGAGGGGCACGAGGAGACCACAGGGAGAGTCCAGACGAGTTCAGGAAAGACAGTGACAAAGGAGATGTTGGAACGAAGACCGACGTGAAGTGTGCCTCGTGAAGGTAGAAACGAGAGAAATAAGAACTGGTTGGAAGAGTTGGAAGGTGAGGAAGAGAAATGCATTGCGGAGAGCAAAAAATTGGAGAGAAATGAGAGGAGAAACAGGTTTGGATTACAGCCATCCGATTTAGAGAGACATTCTGAGTTTTATTTGAGACCTTTTGAGTTGAAGGTGATAGTGTTAGAAGTAGAATTGCCAAATTAGAGAGAAGTGTTTAAAAATGCAGTCGCAACTTGGGAATTATCAGCGTATAGGTCTGGGATCAGCCAACTGTGGCCCTCAGGCCAGATCAGGCCTCCCACCTGTTTTGTAGGGTATTTGATTGGAATTCACCTGTTCTCATTTGTTTCCATATTATCTATAGCTGCTTTGCACTATAAATGCAGAGCTGAACAGTTTCAACAAGACTATTTACTATTCACTATCTAGCCCTTTACAGAACACATTTGCTGACCCTGATATAGATGATAGAAATCATCGGAATATGTGAGATCCTAAGAACTTTACGATAGGAAGTTCTATACAGTAGAGTTCAGTATATTGTTCTATTAACTATTATTATGATATTGCTATATATATTTATTATATATATATATTACATATATTATTGCTATAATATATTTATATTCAGAATGAAACTGCAGAGATCCTCCATTATCCTCAAATATTTCTTGGATCACCAAGAAAAGATTAAATAATTCCCCACATAAAAGTCTATTAAATGTGTTGGGTTTTGTCTAGATATTTGGAAATGAGTTCTCCTTTGGGATTTATATCTATCTATTAACCATAGCATTTTGTTAAGCAGAGTGCTTCATTCTCTGTATGCCAAACAATATATATTTTCAGCCATACGGAATTCTTACTTCATTAAAGTTTCATCAATTAATGGAAACTTAAATGGGATCTGAAGTGTCAGTTTCAGGTTCAAACTTGTGTGGCCAAAGGAAAACAGACAACTGTTTGTATCTTATAGGGAGAATATATTTAAGTATCAGTATAATAAAAAAATGAAATAAGGAGAGAAGGAAGGGAAGGAGGGAAGAAGGAAGAAACGGGGGAGAAATACAGGAAGAAACAAAAAACAACTGGAATGAACATGGACTTTCAGGCCAAACAGATTTAGCCTTGAAACTTGGTTCTGTCACTAAAATATGTGTGACCTTGGGCACGGTATTTAATCACTTAAACATCAATTTTGTCACTTCTTAACTATAAATATCAACTACTTCATAAATGTGTTTTGAGCCTAGGGCTGTGAGATAAAATACATCACATCAGGTAAATGTAAATTTCAGGAATATGGAGCATAATTTTTTTTTTTTTTTTTTAGTGTAAATATATCCGATGCATATTTGTTACCTGAAATTCAAGTTTAACTGAGTGTGGTCGGCTCAATAATGGCCCTTAGATATGTCTATGTCCTAATGCTCAGAAGCTGTAAATGTTACCTCATATGGCAAAAAGGACATTGCAGTTGTGATTAAGAATCTTGAGACCGGGAGATTCTCCTGGGTTTCTGATGGGCCCAGAATAATCATGTGGGTCCTTAGGAGAAGGATGATGCAGGAAGAGTCAGAGGAGAAGACAATGTCAAGATGGGAGGCAGAGATTGGAAGGATGCACTCTAAAGATGGAGGAAGGGGCCAAAGGCCAAGGAATACAGGTGGTCTCTAAAAGCTGAAAAAGGCAAATCAACAAACTCTCCTCTCAGAGTCTGAAGAAACCAGCCTCCTTGGCACCTGGACTTTAGCCCAGTGAAACTGATTTTGGACTTCTGACCTCCAGAATTGTAACAGAATAAATTTGTGTTGCTTTTAAGCAGCTAGGTTTATAAAAAATTGTTACAGTAGCCATAGGAAACTATTATACTGAGGAGCCTGTATTTTTATTTGCTGTATCTGGTAACCCTACTGATGATTCTGGGATAAACTCCCCACTAAACGTGGCAGAGTGAACATCTGCATTTATCTTTGCTTTTTCCAAAATTCTCACCAAAATTAGATTCAGAGTAAATAACACATAAATCCATAAAGATGGGGAGAAACGGGCAGGGGTGGGGAGACATCAGCAAGCTATAAATGTTAACCTAATTTAAAAGCTGAAAGAACGGCGACTAATGTAACCAGAGAGAGTGATACTGACATAAACAAGCCAAGCACTGAAACCTAAAGCAATGGAGGCGGATCCAGAAAGAAGCAGCCCATTCACACTGCAGAACTCGGAAAGGTTCAAACATTGAAGGCATTGGGGACAATGCAGACAAAACAGGAGGTTTGTTGAACGTCTGCTTAAGAAACAATTTGTCACCGGGGTGCCTGGATGGCTCAGTCGGTTAAGTGTGAGACTTCAGCTCAGGTCATGATCTCACAATTCGTGAGTTCCAGCCCCACATCGGATTCTGGGCTGACAGTGCACAGCTCATGTGAGAGATTCCCTGTCCCCCACATCCTCTGTGTCCCTCCCTCCCTCTCTGTCTCTCTCTCAAAGACAAACATTATATATATATATATATATATACACACACACATATATATATATACACATATATATACACACACACACATATATCTCTTAATATATATATATACATATATATCTCTTTATATATATATATACACACATATATCTCTTTATATATATATATATATATATATATATATACACATACATATATACATATATTAAGAGATACTCTGGAGTCTGGGAGATCAGACACAGAGGAGGGTGGGCTTGACAGAACTTGTACTAAAAATAGAGCATTATGTAATTGTTGGCATACTGAAGAGTAAAAAAACTCTAACCTCCTTCCCTGATATGATTTCAGGATACCGGACATCAAGATTTTACTACCCAGACAGGAAATGTAATTTTGCAATTCTATTACTGTGTTTTGAAACATCTCAGCTTTTGAGAGAAATTTTTTCACAGCTTCCCCCTTTTCAAATGGATCATTTATGTTATATACTAGAATGGAATAAAATTAAGAAGACCATTTGACAAAAGATTAAAGTAATTGCAAAAATACAGAGAGCCTATTTGATGTCTTTTTTTCTCCTAAAAATATTTGAAAAAAAAAGAAGAATATAAGACTGTATCTTTAAAATAGTTAGAATAAAATATTTATATAATTTGGTGAACTTTCACAATAATGTCCTTCATTGAGCAGTATTAAATCCTCAATTACAAAATAACTCAGCACCTTTAGACTTTTTCCTCAGTAAAAAAACTATGGTCAACAGAGAAAATTCAGTTAAGGTTGTCAAAATGTCAAATTTATTAACCACTAAAGAATGCAACTTTTAGAAAGACTGGTAATTCTGTGGGGAAAGTTAAAATAATAAGATCATTAAAAATACATTTTTCAGAAAATTTCCAGCATCATGATATTAGATTCAGGTATAGTTTTAAATGACTAACTTATATAAATAAGTACCAGGAAGCAATTATTCTCATATTATTTTTAATAGTTAGATAATGATACATAAGGAATTTTTGCTTTACTATCCATGAATAGTATTATTTTGAACTTTTAAACAAAGTATTTTTAAGTGTGTTTATTTATTTTGAGAGAGAGAGAGAGAGAGAGAGGCAGAGAAAGAATCCCAAGCAGGCTCCAAGCTGTCAGCACAGAGCCAGATGCGGGGCTGAACCCATGAACCATGAGATCATAACCTGAGCCTCAGTCAAGAGTTGGACACTTGATGGATCGAGCCACCCAGGTGCTCCTAGGCCAAATTTTTTTTTTTTAATTTTTTTTTTTTAACATTTATTTATTTTTGAGACAGAGAGAGACAGAGCATGAACGGGGGAGGGTCAGAGAGAGAGGGAGACACAGAATCTGAAACGGGCTCCAGGCTCTGAGCAGTCAGCACAGAGCCCGACGCGGGGCTCGAACTCACGGACCGCGAGATCGTGACCTGAGCCGAAGTTGGACGCTTAACTGACTGAGCCACCCAGGCGCCCCTAAGCCACATTTTTAAAATTAGTTTTTGAGTAGAATTATTTTATAGGCCAACCGATACGTAATAATAGGGTGGGTCTGGAGTGAGTGCTAGCATAACCCAGGGCCAGCACCATCACCAAAGACAAGCTCAACAGTCGTGACCTCACAGTCCCGCTCTGTCCTACCTGGAAGAGTCTGTACCAGACGTGGATGGCTGAGACCCTGAGCTTCGGCCACATCTCAGAGAGGGACAAAGAGAGGTGGGAAAACCAGTTGTCCCTATAATTGGAACGTGATGCTATGATGGACACATGATGTTGCTTGTTGCTGCTCTGATAATAATTTCATATAAAGACAGTGAGCCAAGTTAAAAAAGAAAAATCATCACTCTCTTCTATTTTTCAGTGTGGATCAGCCTTGGTGGCCTTGGTGGCCTGTCCTAGTTCTACTGATTTAACTAGAAATCTGGATATAATCACATTAGTCCTGTGGGGGAAAGCGTCGAGAGAAGAGAGTTAATCCTCATTTTCTCAAGAGGAAGCTGTCATTACGGTCGGCAATGTCTAAGAGTTTTTAGAATCTTCAAGAGGCAGCACCATAAATGTATCAGGTGTAAATATGGAAGAAAATAGCAGAAGAACCTGCTAAGCTGGTCGACACTAGAAATGCGCTTGGGATGAGGGGAGAAAAGTTGGCATTCAAAGTTTATATTATCATATCTGAGTTTTAAAATTTGGAACACGTGTTGGCTTTTCAAGCATAAATACGTTCATTTTTTAAATGAAGTGCCTGATATACAGTGTAAGAAGCCGCGTTTTCCTTTCCCTGTCATTCCCAATTTTCACAAGCCTCTATTTATATTCTGATTTCCTCCTTTTCCTTTCCTCCTTTCCTCCAATTTTCCGACAAATTTGGCATAAGAAATGACTAATTCCCTACAATCTTGAGGCCATGCAGACTGACCTAGATGATCCTGGAATTGCTAAGCTGTGATGAGGGGTTTTCTGTTAGTTCAGTTTCAATCCCTTTACCGTTCAAAATTTTGCTAACTCAAAGCATTTTTACAAGCACAGTTGATTGGAATGTGGAAAAGTAACAAGCTTCTTTATATTCTTATATACCATTTCCAATATCACAATATCACTACACTACAATTAGTTTCAAAGATGACCCACGTCTCCCAACTAGCCTCACCGTGGTAAAGGAAAGCCGGGACCACCCTCTTCCGGTTTCCCATGCTGGAGATGAACGTTATAAAAGCATTATTATAAACCAAGATCAATGGTGGGTGGAAATTCTGGGATTCAATAAAGGAAGTTACGCCCCAGATTAAGTCTACTAATGAAACATTTTTCCTTGCATCACTGACTTCTTCTTCCTTTAGTTTCTGGGTAACAAGTCAAGAATGCGGAGTGTTGTAGGCTGGCCTCACGCTTGCCTGCAATACATTGCCCAGGCTTTATTACTGAAATGCACGTCATTGTCTGTACATTAGTCCCAAGGCCAGAAGGAGCTGTTGTGACTTGCTCATTCGCGGTGTTCAAATCATCCAGCTGTTGTGTCGACGCTTGGAGGTCAAGGCTCTGATCGTGACCGACCAGGCTCCCTCTATCATTGGCAGTGGGTTCTCTTTCACAGTGCCGAGACTTCAGATCAGCATCTGCTCAAAACAGACTTCATCCGCGGTGAAAGGTAGACTACTTCTGCAATTGCCAAGCAATTGTCAGTACGGGGTCACTTTAGGTTCTGGATAGAGTTTCGCAGCAAGTTGAAAGTGGTATCAGGGAAAAAATGTGAGTTGCTATTGAGGTCAATTACCCATCGCCAGCCTTTTCCAGCCTCCCCTTTAAGAATAAGGAAGTAACTGATCACAATCAGAGCTATGTTCACTGGGGCTTACAGAGCTCCAGACAGGCACTGTTTTAAGTGCTTTTTCTGTCTTATCTCACTTAGTCCTCATCACATCCATAGGTGGTATTTCTCTTTCATGGGGTTAAATAAAAGGATGCCTTAAATGCTTAACACAATGCCTGGCAATGCATAAAAGAATGTTAGCTCACCAGCATCGCTAATTATCAATAAGACCCATCGATGTGTTGCAGTTATAAAGTAGAGTCGCTCAGAATCCTACGGGTTCAAGGTAGACTTGCCCCTTAGGGGAAGAATGCAAAGGGTAGAATAGTAAATACTTATGCAAGTTCCTATTCCTATATTTTAGTGGTTAGTAATCTCAACAAGCGAGGGCAAGACAGAACTTTCTCAACACCAATCCCAGTGACTCAGGTACATCCCGTGTCCAGATGTTCATTACATATGACTTTCCTGGGCCAGCTCCTCCCCAGTTTAATACCAACCTTTTGGGTCAGTGACCAGACATTCAGTCTCACAGCCTCAGTTGTCCAAGTTGGGGATGGGATGCCTGGGCAGACGGTGGGAACATGCTGTCCAAACAGAGGTGAAGCTCCTTAGTGAAAATGCTGTAGAGGAAATGCAAGCATTAGCTAAATGCCCTTTAGTGCCACGTCTCACTCTGAAAATGTGCAATGCTAAGAACACACGCTGATAACACTTTTCAAGGGACTGAAATAAAGACTCCATCACTGTATGGCTAGGTGTACCTTTTGGAAATCAAACTTAGTGAGACCTTATTTTTAATGAAAATTTTTACCTATGAGAAATATTTGCCCAGTTAGGGTGGGCGAGGGGCATGATGGAGGGGCGTGATTTAATCAAGAGCTTTGGTGTCAGAACTAGGATTAGAATATGACACTGAGGCCAACTAGCTCTGCGTGACCTTGGGAAGGAGTTAATGTTGTCTCTTTACATGCATGGGTTCACATCTGTGAAACAAAATACTTTAAAGGATCTTTATAAGGATTATGTGAGGGTACGCATATAAAATACTTGGCACATAATAGGTGCTCAATAAATGACAGTTATAATCATAACGAGGAGGAGGAGAACAAGGAGATCCAGGAAGTACCTTTGAATTCTGCACAACAGAGGGATCATCTTCAAATCATTCATCACAGATGATTCTCTCATCTTGCCCAGAACTCAGGCATATCCAGCTGCTCCTGTCCTTACAAGCCAGCTCAGAAAAATGCAGTCCCGGACAGGAAAGGATGGAGAGGTGGACCATGTGGTACTCACAGGTAATACCTTACAGGAGATGCATATTTGCCTCCAGTGGGTATCAAACAAACTTTTGCACACAGTAGACACTCAATAAACAGAAACACACCGAACCGGAAGCACATTTAGCAGAAACACTATTTCCTGCAGGAAATGGCCAGCATTTCAGGTCTCCCAAAGGACAGCAATGTAAATTCCATGGAATATATAGAAATGATCTGTGGTTAAATTGCAAATGAACAGATAGGGGAACCAACCATTCCAACCAGTCTGGATAATTACAGGAAACACAGAGGACAAACATTGAGAGTGCAAAATCAGGAGATGGACAGATAAGGGGTTTCAGATCACAAAAGGCAGAGAAATTACCAACTCTTCAATGAAGGGGAACCGGATGTTAATGCCAGGCCCACACTTATTATTTGTTACAGAACTAACTTAACAGTGAATTGTTTCTCGTTCTCATCCTGTAGTACATTCATTCATTCTCAATTATTTCTTTCATTACAAAAAAATCCTTTAGTTGTTAATGACACTCAGAATAACTGAACCCCCAACTGACAATTTTAACAACAGTTTTAGGATGGGTAGTCCAAGGTCAGTGGACACCACATTTTAGCAAAGTGTTGTTTTCATGAAGTTTCATCCTATATAATAAATTTGCCATCATATTCCACATCAGTTTGTGCCTTTGATCTCAACACTGCCTTTGTAAGTAGGCGAGGAAAATACTGTCAGACCCATTTTACAGATGAAAGAACTGAGCTCTCTGACATTTTAGTTAATTTCCCAAATGTACAGAGTTTATGTTAGAACTGAGAGTAAAATCTAGGCTGAGTCAAGTAAAACAAAATCCCGGGACCTCTGCTCTTAACCACATTGCCTTCTGAGAAATACTTTTGCAAATAATATATGGTGTTTTTATTTGCTTCTGGTTTCAAAACGTTACATTTTGCAATCCAACTTTGATTTAAGTCTAATATAAGTTGAATATGGAATCTCTGAGCTGTGAAAAACCTTGTGATATTTCTAAGGATCCAAGAGCTATATACAGTCTAGAGGAACATCAGTTATAAAAGAAATAATGGATGCATTGAATGGGTTGGATCTTTAAAATATTCATTTCATACAAGGAACTGCTTTAGAATTCGACTCCATGCTAACACATTACAGAAAATATTAATATCAATAACCTCCGGGATGGAATTAAGGCTGAAATTTAAACCCAGCCTGGCCCTAGAATTGCTATGTTTAACATTTATTGAAACAGCCATACTCCATCACATTCTGAAGATTGAGGCTTGTTTTGTTAAATCCATATGTATATATCTTCAGACAGGCTAAGAAATGTAAATGTAATATAGTGTTCACATGTTATGTGTGAAAATGTTCTCCTTTTGCCTGATTGGTTATGGAGATTCTGAATTCACAGACCCTGGCACCTGCAGATACATGCACATTTGCAGACGGTAATTAGACCCTTATCCTCCACCCCCACTCACGGCTCCCACCTCCAGTATCTTCTATTTATCTTGTTTCGAGTTTGTTTATCTGTCCGGAACTCACAGGGAGGAAGAAGAGGCTGCCGTTCGGGCACATTTCCAGTTCTGAATTCATCATTGCTGATGTTTTGAGCCAGCTGCCTTTGGGTTATTGTATAATTGGTTAGGAAAGGCTAGAGGGGTCTCATCTCCCTCCCTACCCAAAGATGTTGTGGAGATGTCAACCCCGAATGAGTAAACTGGGGGGTCTGGGATGAGCTGGTCATTTTGTACAAGCAAGAGTAGGTGCATGTCAGCCGGCCAAGTTCTTTGACATCCTTCATCAATTCCCCTCTTTTCTGAGTTGCCTTTTAATGACGCTGGTAGAATGACCTCTTTAAACGACTTATTGAATTTTCCAGCCAAGAGAGATTTTAGGGATTATCAAATGCCATTTCCATCATCTTATGGAAATGAAGGCACAGAGAGGTGATGTTCTTTTCCCAAGGCCACATAACTAGTAGGGACAACCGGAACTAGAAGGTGGGCATATCAGTACCTTTTTGCTTCACACTCTGCCTTCCATGCCCCGTCAGATAAATGGGTTAAGGGAGATGGTCACTGAATTGAGCAGATGTTTTGATTGAACTGGTGTAATAAATTCAAGTTCTGGCAACTCGGATTTATTTTTCAGTTGAGCTCCAGTGCTACAGTGAATGAACAATGTTGCTACAGCTACAAGGAACAGATCTAAAGCCGATTAGGCATTTCAGATTCAATTCTTTCTGGATTCCGTGGGCCATGCTCTCATCTGGCTCACCCTCAAAATAAAGAGCTCTAGGACATTTTATTCCTTAAGAAATGCAATTAGGTATGCCATTGTAAAACGTATAGCCTTGTGTGATTATAGGAATTTGGCCTCTATATCCTCTCAGCCAAAGATGATTTTATTACGTAGAACTGAAATTGAAGTCATGTAAATAGAAAACACTATTTTTAAAACACCAAGAAAGAACAACCAACACAGAGATGGGATAACATCTACATCACATAAATGCCGGGTTTTGACTAGTGCTTAATGTTATTTGGAATACAGAATAATAGAATCCATGAAGGAAATAACCAGCACCACCTTAAAATTTCTGAAGCACATCTCAGGGGAAAATGCAGCATTTAACAGGCACTGGAAATCATCAGCAAATATCCAACAGCTTTCTTTCAGTCGTAGGACAAAGGGATTTGTGTCCAAAAAAAAAAAAAAAAAAAAAGGAAATCAGATGTAAAGATTGATATTTTTTTTCTGTAGCTCCCAGCCTGGTGTTTTTAAAAGTCATGAATTACCCTTGTCATTTGTGGTCATTACAAGGGATAGTGGGATCAATCGTGAAATTGGTTAAACAAGGGCATTTATGAAAGCATGTAAGATTGATGTAAAGAGACAAAGTTAGGTCATCAGCATAATACCATTAAAATGTACTGCATCTACGTATATACGTTTCAGTTGTAGCCACATTGATTGGGTTTTTGTGTAATGTGCTATTTTCAGCAGCAAGTTCATTCCTTATCTCAAGCCAAGTTCCTTTTAGGATTTCCACGTGATTTGCATTAGCATTTTTGGCTTCAAAACTATCTTTAATGAACCGTTTGCGGTTTTTTCAAGAGTGCTTAAAAAATTAGGCTATGACAGTTATCCAAAACATAATTTGATATACTGTTTAATTATTTAATATGCTGTTTAAAAATTGAAGTGTGGCCTCTGGTTGGTTGGTTGATACAATACTATTAAGGTGGATTGGAAGGCCCTTCACGACTATGATGATCAACAGAGTCTTTCATGGTCTGGATTTATGAATGAGATTGTGTTCTAATAAAATGCTAATTCAAAAATGTCAGTATGGATGTTTTTAAAAGTATGTCTTTGAAATATTACAAAACACATCTTAAAAATAATTACCAAACTAAGGGAATTGAGTGAAATATTTTATTAAGGTGAAAGTGGTCTTCTTATGTTTATGGACATTCTCGTTTGCATTTAATTTCCAAATTCTCAAAAAAAAAAAAAAGAAACAGGATTCTATTCTACAAAAATATTTGTTGACCATTAGCATGGTTCGAATCTTCACAAAATGGCGGGTCTTGAGGCAAATCCTATGATAGCTATCAGACTCTTTTAACAAATGACTATTGGATATCATAAAAAAAACAGAACACTTTGTGGGAGAGGAAAATGAAAGTGATGGTCTTTTCTTCAGCATGTTGTCAAATTGTGCCTCTTTTTGGGAAATACAGTTAATACTGCATTTTTTTTTTCCAAGAGGAAAGTAAATGGAAATGGAAATATAATGCAGCTTAGATAAATATTTTTAAAACAGTACTCTGCAGACCTCTGTATTAGAATCACCTGTGGTACTTGTTTAAAATGGAAATTATTGGCTAGCCTCAGAACTACAGAATCTGAGGGCTCTTTAAAATTTGCAAACCACTGGTCGAGATGCTTAACTATGTCCTGTGTCAGAAAGCGTTCCCTGATCGGCCTCAGAACCAGATTTGTTAGCTTTTCCCCCGTGGTCTTTTTTTCATCACATTACCCTTAGGTGGTGATTACTGCCTGGAGGGCAGGGGACGTGTCTTGTTGTCCATTGTATTCTCAGAACCTAACACCTTAACTCATTTGTGGCAAGCCTGTAAGAAACTCCTGAATAATTGAATGACTAATTCGTTTAACGCAGAACTTTGGCCCTGATGAAGCAGAATTGTTGATGATAATCCAATCTCTCAAATCACAAAAGAAAGTGATTTTAAATAAAGGGTCTTTGCCTGTGCTACCACCACTGCAGAGAAGCATCCTTTTTTTTTTTTTTATGTTTATTTTTGAGAGAGAGACAGACGTGAGTGGGGGAGGGGCAGAGAGAGAGGGGGGACACAGAATCCGAAGCAGGCTCCAGGCTCCGAACCATCAGCACAGAGCCCCACGCGGGGCTCGAACCCACAAATGTGAGATCATGACTTGAGCCGAAGCCGGACGCTCAACCGAATGAGCCACCCAGGTGCCCCAAAGTGTCCTTTGAACTGCAATTCTCCAGTCCACCTTCTTCAAAACTGGACTGTCACCTCAGTAATGATATTAAAGTATGTCCACAGCTCTATAACCATTCAAGCCAGCTCTTTTGCTCATTCAGATTTAGAACTGGAAGCACTCTGTACCCTTGGCACTGAGATCAAGAATGCTCTTAAGAGAAGAAGTCAGAAATGCAAGATGAGAGAAGTTCAGTGCAGTCAAGTGGTTGACTAAGAATGGAGGGAGATTGGAGAAACCACAGACACCAGAAACTTCGTATAATTCTTTGAGGTTAAATCTGGAAATCAGTTAGAAAACTAGAGTTAGAGAGCTTTGAAAGTTTTGGCTGAGCATTCAGGATTAAGGGGAGTACCTTATTTACTTGAATATAAGGCGCAGTTTGTGCTAGAAACATCACCCCTTAGAGTATGGAGGACTGATCTGGAAAACCGACCACAGGGCACCAGCCCTTACATGTATCTCCATAAGCCACACTTCTGGGTAGAAAGGAGCAAAAAGAGGCAGGTGGCCTAAGACGTTTTTTAATCTGAATGAAACACTTAGTGACAATATTCCAGGCTCAGAAGGCACTAGAGCATGACCGCCTTGAGGACAGAAAGCATGGCCTCCGTACCTTCGACCCTTCCACTGCCAGCAGAGCTCTGGCTCATGGCAGAAGCTACTAGGTCGATGTTTGTTGAATGTTGAATCAAAACAAAAGGAAAACTCACACAAGGCAAGAATAGAGAGTTTTAAGTAACTGGGATTCTTTCCATCATTAAAGTATTTCTCTTGAGTGCAACACTAGGCACAGTCCTACACTGAAAGTATAGACTCAGATAGGGTATGCGAGGTAAGTAGGGACAAGACCAGGGCCTGAAACTGGAATGCAGGGTGTGAGCTTGGCCACTGGTAAGACAAGTACAGCTGTTGAGACCAGAAAGAAGCTGATTGGATTCTGAACTGCTAAGATTATGGCTTCAGGCTTCTCTTCCTCAGCTTCTTAAGGACTGGTGGAGGTGAAGACACTCGAGTAGGATTTAAACACTGGGCCAAAGAAGGTCGGTAAGTGGTTGAGGGCACCAAGAGATTAAAGTTTCATGAACAGTTTGGCCTGTAGCACCTCCCTTCTTGGGCACACCTATGCCCATCCCCCGGCGGGGCCAGATTCGTGGGCATACAACCCGTGTAGCCAGAGGGACTCCACAGTTAGTTTAATGCTCTGTCTTTGCCATCTCGAAATTCTTAAGAATTTTATTTGAGTACTTGTGTTTTGCATGTGAGGCTCCATGGGGCCGTGGAGCATGCACGCGAGCGGAGAAGGCATGCACCATTTGCACGTCTGTGATTTCTTGTTTCCCCACTCACAGTGTTTGTGACGCCCCATAAGCACAGAATTCTGGTGGACCCATGATGTGTGAAAGTTTAGCAAGTTGAGTACGAGGTAACATTTAAACCTGAGTAACCCGGGGGGGGTGCTGACGGCCCCAAGCGTCTCCACTTTCAATCTCAACCAGAATGTGCTTTGAGCAGTGTAACAAGGCAACAGGATCTTGAGAAACGTCACAGTTAGGAATCCTATCGTTTTTTTACCTACGTTGTTCCCCTGTATTGCCGAACACATTCGCTGGAAATGATGCCATAGTAGGAAAGGGAGAGAGAGGCTGCCCCAAAGTTCTTTCTCTTTCCCGTTCTTCCCCACTCATCAGTAAGCCAAAGACGGGGAGTGTTGGTACAATGTGTGTTTGTCAAGAAGGAAAATAACATTTTACAACATTTCCACTTTGCTGTCAAGAACAAAATACATATGCGTGAATGAGCTACATACTGACTGTGACTTGTGCCATTTTGGTCATTCTACATGTGCTCGTACATTTGCATTTAAAGCTGACATGGTACAGTGTAAAAATGAACAGTAAAATTTGTGCCAACAATTGAATATTTTAATTTTTGTCTCTTTAGAACGACATTCGGTAATAAAACAAAACACGCTATGACAAGTCAAGAGAGAAACCACAAAACAGAGGAAAAAGTTTATCTTTTAATACCTTTGGTGGCATTCCCCCCCCCCCCCCCCCCACCTTTCACTTCTGCTTTTTCAACAGGGAGCTGTGCGTTTTTATTTTGCCCTGAACTCTGCATATTAAATACCTAGTCTTGCTCTCGGGCAAGTATTCCAAGGACCATCTTCTTGGAAAAATACTGGAAAGGAGGAATGCACAGCAGAGAACTTTAGTGCCGAAGTTCTGAAGTTTTCAGGCTTCAGCCTGAAAGATTATCCAACCTCCTTCACAGTCGGAGGGCAACTGAGGGGCGTGGTCAGGACCTCTGATGAGGTAGGCAGATCTGGGCTCTTCTCCTTAGCTGTGTGGCCTTGCAAAAGTTGCCTAACCTTTCTGAGCCTCAGTTTTCCTATCTGTGAAAGTGGAATAATAAGATGATTGGGTGTTGAGAGGGATAGACACTCCTCATGTAATGTATCTACCACTTGCTAGGCTCCCAGTATATGACAGCTGTTAAGACCGCTATAATTAAAGATCTGTTACTTCCAGGACTCATAGGACTGCCTTTATATATGGCAGACTAGGGTTCGCTTTTGTGAAAGGATTTGAAGACCTACTGATTTTATTCAGATGCCTAAAACTCCTCCAGCAATCCACTCCTGATTATTTTCCTTTTCCTTTGCATAGGCCCACCTGGAAAAGGTATGATACATATCCAGGGCATTTCAGGGGGAATGTAACAACACATACAGGCCGTATCTGCAAGAGCAGTGGATACCTGGAGGGCGGGGTGAGGCATGTTTCTAAAAGGAAAAAAGTACACCAGAATGAGAATGTGGAGGAAGGGGAGGAGGAAGAACAGAGGCAAATTCTGCCATCTTGGAAGGTACAAGTTAGACTTGGGATCCTCTGACTGAGCAAGCTTCGGCAAGTCAAACATCTTACAACCCATTGGTCTCAGTTTCACATAAAATCATGGGTTGATTATTGTGGCTTTTTCAAAATGTTTATTTATTTTTGAGAGAGAGAGGGAGAGGGAGATAATGAGCAGGGGAGAGGCAGAGAGAGAGAGGGACAGAGGATTTGAAGCGGGCTCCATTCTCACAGCACAGAGCCTGACGCGGGGCTCGAGCACTCAAACCATGAGATCATCGTGGCCTGAGCCGAGGTCAGATGCACCCCAGTGGATTTGGCACCCCAGTGGCTTGATTATTGTGAAAATACCTTCACAGCCTAAGGTTTAGAAATTCAGCAAAGATTCAGCAGGGTCCTGTTCTACATGTGACACAGATCGAGGCATTTGGGGGAACACAAAATGAAGAAGGAAAGATCCCTGCCCTCAAGGAGTTCACAATGTGGGGAAAAGATCAACACACCCGTCATATACGTACACCACACTTGATCTTAGCCAAAAGGCCGAGAAGCGATCCCTGTCGTATACGTATGACACGGGGAAGAAAACAGCTATCGGAAGACTAGCGACTGAGATCATGTATTTTGAGCTGATGAAGGTCTTTCTATACTCCTCCTATCCCATGCTAACTGATGTGAACTTTTTTATTTTTTGTAATAAGACCTACTATTTTTTTTTTTTTTTTTTTTGGCACAGACACTCTGTGTCAAACATGGTGCCAGAAATGCTCACGTATGCCACAGTAGTTAATCCATGTGAATACTGCCAGGGTCAGAGAACGGGCTAATCTGACTCCAACGTCCATTCTCTTTCCATTTTGCTTTCATAAGGGCCTACCTGAGCTTCCCCCAAAAGACCATGTTGCTATGTCCCTCCAGCTTCGTATATGCAGGAACGACTTTGACCCCACGTCTCCATGATAAACTCCTATACATCATTACAAACCCCTCTGCCACTAAGCTCCTATTCCTTCCACTTTCCTCCCCCACACAGAAGATGAGTAACTTCCTGTTCCATGCTGCCGGCTATCACCTATTTGTGCTATTATTTTACATATCATGTTGTGGAGAAATAATTCACTTCCAGTTTTGCCATAACTTTTAGGCACTAAGCTCCTGGTGGGATGGTCCATATCTGTTCTGTGTTTGTATATTTAGCACACTGTAGGGCCTCAATGAGTTTTTGCTAAAACGCATTGAATTGGACATTCAGTCAGGGGAATTAGTAATGACTAAGGATGCCTTGCAGGACTCGGCAAACATTTTCTGTAAAAGACCAGAAATTAAATATTTTAGGCTCTTCGGGCCATAGGGTCTCGTTGCCACTCACCACTGGTGTTTCAGTGCAAAAGCAGTCATAGAAAATAGACTGAGGGGCGCCTGGGTGGCTCAGTCGGTTGAGCGTCCGACTTCAGCTCGGGTCACGATCTCACGGACCGCGAGTTCGAGCCCCGTGTCGGGCTCTGGGCTGATGGCTCAGAGCCTGGAGCCTGCTTCCAGTTCTGTGTCTCCCTCTCTCTCTGCCCCTCCCCCGTTCATGCTCTGTCTCTCTCTGTCTCAAAAATAAATAAACGTTAAAAAAAAATTTAAAAAAAAAAGAAAGAAAATAGACTGAAATGAAGGGGTGTGACTGGGGTTCCGATAAAAATTTATCTCCAAAAAACAGGCTGGTGGGCCGAATTTGGCCCTCAGGCTGTAGTTTGCCAACTCTTAATGTAGTGTATGCCAACAAATTGATGTTAAGTATGGGAATAGACGGGTGCCTGGTGGCTCAGTCGGTTGAGCATGTGACTTTGGTTCAGGTCATGATCTCATGGTCCGTGGGCTCGAGCTTCACATCAGGCTTTGCTCTTGACAGTGCAGAGCCTGCTTCAGATTCTCTGTCTCCCTCTCTCTCTGCCCCTCTCCTGCTCATGCTCTCTCTCTCTCTCTCCAAAATAAACATTTTTTAAAAAATTAAAAAAAAAAAAAGAACAGGATAGAGAAGGCCTTCCAAGCACAAGGGACAGCATGTGCAAATGTCCTGTGGCAGTATATAGTCAAGGGAAAACAGACGCCAGCAAGGCTGCTTTATGATGTGCAAATCCAGGGAGCAATAGTAGATACATTTGGAAAAGTGGGGCAAGAAGATGGAGGGACTGAAATGCTAGAGTGAGGAATCTATACTAAAGCCAGCAGGGATGGGAATGTCATTGAAGTTTTTGAGCATCTTGATGGCCTGCAGTGACTATACATTAGAAATTAGTCTGCCCGCACATGTACTTGAGGCACATAGATCAAGATGTTTGTAAAATAACCTGAGCAAAGGCATAGGGACAGTAAAAATGGCAGGAGAGTGGACAGGGTCAAACATGAGAATGACAGAGACAAAATTGGTTAGAACTGGCAATGGATTGCATGTCAGGGTGAACAGAATACAAGATGACACTGACCTCTCCAGCCTGGTGTCCGGGAACATGCAGACCCAGGAATAAAACCAGGAAAGGCAAGAGGAGAGAGACTGGCTTCAGAAGGAAAAAAAAAAAAAAAAAAAAAAAATGATGAATGTGTTTCAGACAGGTTAAGTCTGATTTTAATACTTGTTTTGCCTGGTTAAAACCCAAGTTTAAATATTGTGACTTACAACAGCGTTCCTTTCCAAAACTGGATTAAAATGTTTCTGCCACTTGGCAGGGGAAAGGCTTCTAAGTTCTTTTCCCAAATATACCTTTCTGTGATGTTTGATCTCTGTTGAATTTTTCTTTAAGCTCCACTTGTCCTAACAACTAAGAACACTTAGGAAGTTCCCTCCTCTTCCCTGTGTTTTTTAACTTTCCAGTCACGTGCTATGTAATTCTGAACCGATGTCTTTAGGTTCACGATACCTGCATAAAATGAAACAAATTAATTGTCAGTGCACAGACCTTGGGTCCTTCCTTACGGACTGTGGTTACTGAGATAGCAGAGTCGGGGCACAGTCCAATGACAAGAACACAAAAACTCAATGTCAAGCTAGAGAGACAATTGAAATTAAATTCCAATCATAAGATGGATCCCGGGGCGCCTGGGTGGCTCAGTCGGTTAAGCGGCCGACTTCGGCTCAGGTCATGATCTCGCGGTCCGTGAGTTCGAGCCCCGCGTCGGGCTCTGTGCTGACAGCTCGGAGCCTGGAGCCTGCTTCAGATTCTGTGTCTCCCTCTCTCTGACCCTCCCCTGTTCATGTTCTGTCTCTCCCTGTCTCAAAAATAAATAAAACGTTTAAAAAAAAAAAAAAAAAAAAGATGGATCCCAAAGGAAAATCGACAGGGCACATGGAAATTGAGGTCAGGAACTTACAAGTTACGAAACATCGAGAGCAGAGCCAGAAAGACTAAGTCAAGTCACATGGTTGAGATTCACATACAGAAGCCAGGTGCTGTTGAAGATGGAGAACATTAGCAGAAGGGAGAGTGACTGGGTCTTATGAGTTTGTGATCAACCAGGAAGTGCATACTCACCCCAAACCCAGCAATATTTGGAGCCCCTCATGTCAGGCAAAGGCAGAGCTGGTTAAGTATATGCCTTACAAGGGAAACCCACACTCAACTCCCTGTGGCATAAAACAACAGATCCACCCTCACACATCTATTCGAATAGCCAAAAAGCCAGAATAGTGACACCACCAAATACTGACAACAGACACTCTCATCCATGCTTGATAGGAATGTAAAACGGCCCAGCTACTTTGGAAGACAGTTTGGAAGTTCCTTACAAAAGTAAACATACTCTTGCCATACCAGCAGTTACGCTCCGTGGTGTTTCCCCAAAGGTGTGGAAAACTTAACATTCGCACAAAAACCTGCGCATGGATGTTGACGGCAGCTTTCATCATAATTGCCAAAGTTGGGAAGCATCCAAGATGACCCTCGGCAGGAGAACGGGTAAAGAAACCGCTGTACATCCAGACAATGGAATATTATTCAGAGCTACAAAGAAACGAGCTATCAAGACGTAAAAAGACGTAGAGGAAGCTTACGCGCATATTTACTTTTCTTAAAAGTGAAAGAAGCAGATCTGAAAAAGCTATATACTGTGTGATTCCAGCTATATGACATTCTGGAAAACGCAAAATTATGGGCAGAAAAAAGAAAAGAAAAAAAAAAAGCCAGTGGTTGCTTGGGATTGGAAGAGAGGGTGAGGGACTGAGCATGTGGAACACAGAGGAGTTTTAGGAGGGTGAAACTATTCTGTATGATACTGTAATGTTGGATGCATGTCATTATACATTTGTCTAAACCCATAGAGTGTACATCATTAAGAGTGAACCCTAATGAAAATTATGGAATTTGGGCGATAATGATGTGTCCATGTAGATTCATCAGTTGTAACCAAGGAACTACTCTTGGGGGATGTTGATCGTGGCGGAAAGCCGTCCAGGTGTGGAGGCAGAGGGTGTATGGAAAATCTCTGTACTTTCCTCTCAATTTTGCTATGAACCTAAAACTGCTTTAAAAAAACAAAACTTAATAATTTTTAAGTCATTCACTTCAAAAGAAAGGAAGAAAGAAAGAAGAAAGAAAGAAAGAAAGAAAGAAAGAAAAAGAAAAGTTCTAAAAAGAACAATCAAATTGGAAGAAACAAGAAAATCTTGCAAGGAAAAATTGTACCACCATCTGAATAAAGTCTGTAGTTTAGTAAATAGTGCTGTACCAAAGACAGTTTCTTAGTTGTGACAAATGTAGCATGGTTATGTAAGACGTTAACATTAGAAGAAGCGGGATGAAGGGTATGTGGGAACTCTCTGTACTATCTTTGCAACTTCTCTATAAAATCTAAATTTATTCCGAAACAAAGTGGCTAAAATAAAAACAAAATCTCCGCATAGCTTCCCGGTTCTACAATTTACCTAGTTGGAAGATTAGTCATGGCTTACGATGGCTTTTCTTCCAAAAACCCTCACTGCAAATAACTCAACCGCTCAGGGCACATAGGTGGAAGCGGACGGATTTTGGTTTCAGGCCTGGCTCCGTTATTTACGAGCTGTGTGGCTTAGACCGGGTTGACGTGACTTCTGTAAGTCTCTGTTTAGCTCCCGTATCAAGTGAGTCCGCGAATAATCCTCACCTTTGACAAAATTGTCCAGGTGCTTTGCGCAAGGCCGCTGACACACGGGTAGTGCTCAGTAGATGTGATGGTTATTAGTAGCACGGGTTGATCTCTGTGTAGCCCGTGTGTGCAACAATGCAACCCGTGCACGGGCAGAGCTGAGCGTCCAGCACCCAGCCGGGTGTCATCACCGCCGGGGGGTGAAAGGCTACCCCTGTTTTGCTGTGCTTTGGGTTCACAGACAGAAGACGTGCTCCGGCCTTCTCTCAGAAATAGGGTTCTCAACTCAGGCACTCTTTTATATTAAAGTAAGCACTGTGAGCAGATGGTCCCTGTTCTGGAGCTCCAGAATGACATTAAAAATGAGTGGGCAGCGGGATTTTATTAGTCATTTGTTGGCTCCCTCGCAGCCATTTCCATGAAATTATGGGACAATGACAAAATTAAAGCCGCTTATGCTGGGCTGTGGAAAGCTGGTCCCTATGTCTGCAAATGTTCATGGGTCAGGAATGTAGAACAGGGGCAATACATTGGAGAATTACCGACTGACGATCCCGGGTCCTTTTGGCTGAGGACCCAAGACCTCTCGGGAGCAAGGCCCTGAGGAAAATTAGGCTCGTGACAGGAAATACTGTGATGCCGAAGGCCTGCAACGCTTCAGCTTTCTCCTGAGCACTGTGCCACCAATGGAAGGGAGGTACCTCCTGGGCTGCTGGAAAGTGCCCGTGAACTGGATCTAACAGGTGAAGAGAACGGGTCACACCTGGGACTGTAAGCCAACCCATCCAGGCAGGGATTTTCTTCAAGTCTTCCCTGGCCGGCCAGGCCCGGCTTACACTTCAACACCTCATACCCTCTCTCCTCTTTCCCCAACCGTTCCTCTGCCTGGCTGTCGTCTCGATGCTCACACCCATATCCACCAGCCACGTCCTCCAGCTCAGGCCCTCAGACGCTAATGACAGATGTTGTGCAACAAAGGAACGTGGGGCTTAGAGACCCAGGCCTTGAGTCGTGGGCCTACCTCCACAACTTGCTTGTGTGAGAAAGAGTCTGAACATCTCCCACAGCCTCTGTTTTTTTTCACATTCAAGAGCTTCCTTTGCATGTTAAACAACATCAAACTCCTTACTTGATCTGTAAGAGCCAAATGGGGTGGTTGTGAGGTTTCAGTAAAACATATATTAAAAATGTCTGGTACCTTGGAGGCCCTCAACAGACATTAATTACCTTCCCCTTGCTGTCCACTGGAAAACTTCTAATTTTTTTAATACTTAAAAAAGTTTTTCTCAAGTAAACGCTGCATCCTCCACCCAATGTGGGGCTTGAACTCACAACCCTGAGGTCGAGAGTCACATGCCCTACCAGCTGAGCCAGGCAGGTGCCCCTAGAGAACTTTAAGATACAGGGATTGCTGGCATAATTTTCACCGCCACTGGCCTGATTTTTGGTTCTGCTTGTAGCACAATGAAAAATAGTGTCTTAGAATTTCAAGAGACATGGTCTTTTGAGATTTTAAAAGCCGCGTGAATATCAAACCGACTGCTCTCCCTGAGCTCAGCTATCTCTGATAGCAACTGATGTTTGACTGTTACACTGAGGATATATAGGAAGTATTAGTTAATTGGATGACCTTTTTTAACACCCATGTGATTGATTGATATTTGCTTGAATAAATTTGCCCACTCTTTCCACTGACACTTTTACTAAATCCATTGAGAAGAGTGAAAGCACCTTGATCCAGGTGATGTGTCTCCTGAAAAGTGTTATGAATATCTCTAAGACAGCTGTCCTCTTTTCCCAAAGAAGACACATAGAGGTGATTGGAATCCACTTCTCCCCAGATATTACCCATTTCTTCATCAGCAGCTCCTAGAATTTCTAAAAGTTACAGAAAGGCTGCTTTTTGTAGTTTTTGGAGAATGACAGGGAATGACAGACCATTTACAGGTGACTGGAAGGTTCTATTAACTTTTCAGCTGCCCTCTCCTTTAAAATCTCAAGGGTGGGGCGCCTGGGTGGCTCAGTCGGTTGAGCGTCCGACTTTGCCTCAGGTCATGACCTCGAGGTCTGTGAGTTCGAGCCCCATGTCGGGCTCTGTGATGACAGCTCAGAGCCTGGAGCCTGCTTTGGATTCTGTGTCTCCCTCTCTCACTACCCCTCCTCCACTCATGCTCTGTCTCTCTCTGTCTCAAAAATAAACAAACATTAAAAAAAAAACATTAAAAAAAAAAAAAAATCTCAAGGGTAATACTTAAGCACCTTTGGTTCCAAAGCTGAAAGGATGGGTCAGCTGCTGTAACTCACATGGACGGCAAGTTAGTTCTGTCAGAGTCACATAACTGTCTGCGTAACTTTTGGAGTGACTGTTGGGGTAACTGTCACGGTAACCGTCAGAGCATGTGTCCACTCTTGTGCAATGACTTCCGCGTGATGCTCATCTCTGTCTGCACACCTCAAATTTCTGAAATCAATAACGCTTGATTAGACGCGATTTGGACTCACTGTGGTGATCATTTCACAATGCAAACAAACATCAGACCTTTATGTTGTACCGCTGAGATTAATGTGATGTTCTATGTCGATTATACCTTGAAAAAAAACCTCATAATATATTTTTCCTTCTACCTTCTATTGTTCTCTGGCCTCTATTCGACTTAATACAATAAGTTATATTTTAATGGGTTTCTTTAAAAAAAAAAACTTATTAGAATGACAATTGGATTTTATATGGAAAACATACTGACATGAAAAAAACATTTGAAAGGGCTGGCAAAGTGGTGTAGCAGGTAAGTAAATTCGGCGTGTGGTCAAAAGGAAATTGTTTTATCATAAGAGACTCTTAAATATAGAGAACAGGGATGCTGGAGGGGTTGTGGGAAGGGAGATGGGCTAAATGGGTAAGGGGGATCAAGGAATCTACTCCTGAAATCATCGTTGCTCTATTTGCTAACTTGGATGTAAATTTAAAAAATAAATTATTAAAAAAAATTTTTTTAATTAAAAAAAAGATAATTGTCTAGGATGAAGAGAAAGAAAAGAAGAAAATCATAAAGGCAAAGTAGAAGAAATATTTATGACACCAAGCAGGATAGTGCAGCCGTTATGAACATAGATATTTTAGTTTCCCAATCCACATTTAGCCATTTTATCTGTGTCATTAAGGAAATTAACTTCTCTGCCACTCTTGCCCATACCAGAGATGATGTGCTAATGGTATCTGTCTAATAGGGGTACCGAAAGGATTAAATAAGTTAGTGTCTATTACATAGAAAAAAAACCCATATAAACCTTTGTTAAACAAAAATAATAATGGCATAGTTAGATACATGACATGATGCATTTGTCGAAACCCATGGAAATTTATAGCACAAAGAGTGAACCTTGATGTATGCAGATTCGTAAAAGATCACTTGGGAGGTTGGGGAGAAAGCAGAATATGAGGAAACCATCCAGCTATATGACAAATGTATGAAACGAGCTCACCGAAGACAGTGGAGGGAAAGATGCCAACCTAAGTAACTTTGGAAATGAGTGGAGTCTAGGAGACCAAAGGCGAAATCAACTGCACATAGCTCTATACTGTAGATGATAAATATTGGCTAGAATCTCTGATAACACCATATATGTGCAAAGGAATGGAACAAATAAATAAATGGTGGGCAGGTGTGGGAGCCTGCCTGCTCACCCCTTTGAGCGGGAGGTCACAAAGTGGGAGCAAAGAGAGGGTGTGGTCATGGACTATAGAGTTGGAGGCATCAGTGTGAACTAATGGTTAGTCTAACATATACGAAGTTATGTACAAAATATTTATAGATATGTGCATATACATAAACTGGTATACACATGTACATTTTCTTACTCTGTCAGTTGAGAGCCCCAAGAAGCAATAACACTCGGTAGCAGTGAACACACCTAGCACCCAGATCTTGGTTTCTTTCTTTTCTTTTAGCAAGGAGAAGAGGAGGGGGGGAGAGAGAGAGAGAGAGAGAGAGAGAGAGAGAGAGAGCCAGGCACACCTGGGGCTTATGGTTTTACCTGAAGTGGGGCTCGTGCTCACCCAATGTGGGACTCAAACTCACCAACTGTGAGATCATGACCTGAGCTGAAGTCAGATGCTTAAAGACTGAGCCAGCCAAGTGCTCCAGATCTTGGTTTCTAATCCCATTCATTCTCTCATAAAAGGAACCAGAATTCCTGGGAGAAATGGCTAATTCTAGGACTGAGACAAGAAATACACAAGCTGAAATGGGATTATCTTGTCGTGCCAGGAAGTAAGGAACCACTCAGAAAAGCAAACAAAATAAAAAACACTCCCACAACAAAAACAAGTTCACATCAATGAGAGTATTTAATTTAATTTATTTTTAAATTTTTAATTAATTAATTAATTAATGTATTTATTTATTCATTAATTTTTAATTTACATCCAATTAGCATACAGTGCAACCATGATTTCAGGAGTAGATTCCTTAATACCCCTTACCCATTTAGCCCATCCCCCCTCCCACAACCCTTCCAGTAACCCTCTGTTCTCCGTATTTAAGAGTCTCTTATGTTTTGTCCCTTTCCCTGTTTTTATATTATTTTTGCTTCCCTTCCCTTATGTTCATGTGTTTTGTATCTTAAAGTCCTCATATGAGTGAAGTCATGTGATATTTGTCTTTCTCTGACTGACTAATTTCGCTTAGCATAATACCTTCAAATTCCATCCACGTAGTTGCAAATGGCAAGATTTCATTCTTTTGGATTGCCAAGTAATACTCCATCGTATATATATACCACATCTTCTTTATCCATTCATCCATTGATGGACATTTGGGCTCTTTCCATACTTTGACTATTGTTGATAGCGCTCCTATAAACATTGGGGTGCATGTGCCCCTTTGAAACAGCACAGCTGTATCCTTTGGATAAATACCTAGTAGTGCAATTGCTGGGTCGTAGGATAGTTCTGTTTTTAAATTTTTGAGGAACGTCCATATTGTTTTCCAGAGGGCTGCACCAGTTTGCATTCCCATCAAAAGTGCAGAAGAGATCCTCTTTCTCCGCATCCTCACCAACATCTGGTGTTGCCTGAGTTGTTAATGTTAGCCATTCTGACAGGCGTGAGGTGATATCTCATTGCGGTTTTGATTTGTATTCCCTGATGATGAGTGATGAGCATTTTCTCATGTGTCGGCTGGCCATCTGGATGTCTTCTTTGGAGAAGCATCTATTCGTATCTTTTGCCTATTTCTTCACTGGATTATTTGTTTTTTGGGTGTTGAGTTTGATAAGTTCCTTATAGATTTTGGATACTAACCCTTTATCTGATATGTTGTTTGCAAATATCTTCTCCCATTCCATAGGCTGCCTTTTAGTTTTGCTGATTGTTCCCTTTGCTGTGCAGAGAAGCTTTTTATTTTCATGAGGTCCCAATAGTTCACTTTTGCTTTTGTTTCCCTTGTCTCTGGAGACATGTTGAGCGAAAAGTTGCTGCTGCCGAGGTCAAAGAGGTTTTTGCCTGCTTTCTCCTTTAGGATTTTGATGGCTTCCTATTTTATGTTTAGGTCTTTCATCTATTTTGAGTGTATTTTTGTGTATGGTTTAAGCGTGTGGTCCAGGTTCATTCTTCTGCATGTTGCTGTCCAGTTTTCCCAACAACATTTGCTAAAGAGACTCTTTATTCCATAGGATATTCTTTTCTGCTTTGTCAAAGATCGGTTGGCCATATGTTAGTGGGTCCATTTCTAGGTTCTCTATTCTGTTCCATTGATCCGAGTGTCTGTTTTTGTGCCGGTACCATACTGTCCTGATGATTACAGCTTTGTAATACAGCTTGAAGTCTGGGATTGTGATGCCTCCAGCTTTGGCTTTCTTTTTCAAGATTGCTTTGGCTATTCGGGATCTTTTCTGGTTCCAGACAAATTTTAGGATTGTTTGTTCTGGGTCTGTGAAGAATGCTAGTGTTATTTTGATAGGGATTGCTCAATGGGAATATTTTAAAGGGACCCAAGAGTCAATTGAAAGAGCTTCCAATGACCAAAGCTGAAATAATTTGAGCAATAAAATAATGTAGTATTGGATTATAACCCAAAATATAAAATAAATATCCACGAGTCCATATTGATAAAAAAAAAAACAGAATAAATAAATAAATATTTATAAATAAATAAAGGGGGGAGGGGGAAGGAAACAGACAAAACTCTCATGCCTATTTCCCAATAATTTATGTAGATAGTCATCCTCAGGAAGTTGAGCACAGCACCCGCACCACCACCCCCCACACACACCCTCCTTAAGTGCAGGCTGTGCATAATGACTTCTTTCCAATGAGTACAGTTTGGATTATAAGGGAAAAAAACTAACAAATGCTACCTTAGCTAAGTAACCAAGGTTAACATCAACAGTGATAAGTCATGTTGATAGCATATTGTCTTGATGTGGTGAAAATGGAAATTCACCTCTGTGGTCTTCCTCCACAAAACACATAATCCTAATATAATCATGAGAAAAACATCAGGCACATCGCAGTTGAGAGGCCTCCTACGAAAAATATCTGATCAGGACTCCCCCAGACTCTTAAGGTCATTAAAATTTAGGCAAGTCTGAGAAACTGTCACGGCCAAGAATAGCCGAAGGAGACATGACTACTAAATTTAATGTGGTATCCTGAGTGGGATCCAGGAATAGAACAGGTCATTTGGTAAAAACTATGAAAACCTGAGTAAAGTATGGATCTTAGATGATAATAATGTGTCAACATCGGTTCATTAGTTTTAACAAACGTACCATGAAATGTACCATACAAATGCAAGATGCTAATAGGAGAAACTGAATGTGGAGCATATAGGAAATCCATACTATGTTCACAACTTTTCTGTAAATCTAAAACTGTCATAAAATTAGGGGCGCCCGGGTGGCTCAGTCGGTTAAGCGGCCGACTTCGGCTCAGGTCACGATCTCGCGCTCCGTGAGTTCGAGCCCCGCGTCGGGCTCTGTGCTGACGGCTCGGAGCCTGGGGCCCGTTTCGGATTCTGTGTCTCCCTCTCGCTGCCCCGCCCCCGTTCATGCTCTGTCTCTCTCCG